>NC_088379.1:32795000-33137500 GCF_037993035.2 Macaca fascicularis | reverse complement strand
TTGGGTTAGAACATGCTCCTTTTGCTTGCAGGAGTTTATTACCCACCTTCTGAAGCCTACTTCTGTCAATTCGTCAAACTCATGCTCTGTCCAGTTTTGTTCCCTTGCTGGAGAGGAGTTGTCATCTGTTGGAAGAGAAGAGGCATTCTGGTTTTTGGAATTTTCAATCTTTTTGTGCGGGTTTTTCCTCATCTTCGTGGATTTACCTACCTTGGGTATTTGATGTTGGTAACCTTCGGATGGGGTTTTTGTGTGGATGTCATTTTTGTCGATGTTGATGCTATTCCTTTCTGTTAGTTAGTTTTCCTTCTAACAGTCAGGTTCCTCTGCTGTAGGTCTGCTGGAGTTTGCTGGAGGTTCACTCCAGACCCTGTTTGCCTGTGTATCACCAGTGGAGGCTGCAGAACAGCAAAGACTGCTACCTGTTCCTTCCTCTGGAAGCTTCATCCCAGAGGGGCATCTGCCAGATGCCAGCTGGAGCTCTCCTGTATGAGATATCTATCGACCCCTGCTGAGAACTGTCTCCCCGTCAGGAGGCACGGAGGTCAGGGACCCACTTGAGGAGGCAGTCTGTTCCTTAGCAGAACTGAAATGCTGTGCTGGGAGATCCGCTGCTCTCTTCAAAGCCAGCAGGCAGGAACGTTTAAGTCGGCTGAAGCGCACACACAGCCACCCCACCCAGCAACTTTCCTTTTTAAGTTCTAAGTTTTTAGTGGATTATCAGAGTACAAACTCATTTCAGCTGCAAATATAGTTTTACTTTTCCTTTTCAATTTGGATTTTTTTTTTTTTTTTTCTGATCTTATTGTCCTAATCCTAACTACAACTTCTAGTACAATGTTAAATAGATGTATCAAGAGCAGATATACTTGTCTTGTTGTTGATCTTAGGAAAAAAAAAAAATTGGCCTTTTACCATTAATTTTGATATTAGCTTTGGGTTTTCACAGACGCCCATTATCAGGCTGAGGAAGTTTCCTTCTATTCCTGGTTTCTTAAGTGTTTTTATCATTAAATACCATTGGATTTTGTAAAGTGATTTTGTGGTTGTTGTTGTTGGTGGTGGTTTTCTATATCTATTGAGATGATTGTATGGTTTTTGTTTTTTATTCTAATATTGTAGTATATTACATTAATTGACCTCCAGATGTTGAAACAGTCTTGCATTCCTGAGATAAGTCCTGCCTGGTTATAGTATATTATATGTTTTATGTATTGCTGGATTTCATTCATTAGCATTTTGCTGAGGATTTTTTCCATCTATTTTTGTTAAAGATATTGTTCTGTGTTTTTGTTTTCTTTTTCTTTTTTTTTTTTTTTTTTTTTCTGATGCTTTTGTCTGGTTTTAGTATTAGAGTAATACTAGCTTCATATAATAAATTGGGAAGTGTATTCTCTTTTATTTATTTATTTATTTTTTTTGCAAGAGTTTGTAAAAAATTGTATTAATTCAACTTTAAAAGTGTGGTAGAGGCATTCTTGGCTAGAGGATTTTGTTGCTGTGGTTATTGTTTCATGGGGTGGTAGTTTTGATTACTAACTTAATCTCTTTACTTGATAAGGTTTTATATTTCTCCTTGACTCATTTTTGCTAATTTGAATCTTTCTTAGAATTTGTCCAGTTTATACAACATATCTAAATTTTAGTATATAATTTTTCATAGGTACTTTTATAATTTTTTTTTTATTTCTTTAAGTTTAGTGTCCTTTAAAAAATTTTGTTAATACTGGAATAGTTTCTCTTTCTTATTGGTCGGTCTGTCTAAATTGTGGCCACTGTTGATATGTTCAAAGAAACAATTTTTGGCTTTGTTGAGGTTCTCAATTGTTTTTCTATTTTGTATGTCACTAATTTGTATATCCCTAAGACTTTCTTGTGGTTGCTCTAGTTTAAATTTGCTTTTCTCTTTTCAGTGCCTTATGGTGGTAGGTTAGAGAATGTTATTTTTGAGTATGAGAACTACTTTTATTGCATCACATAAGAATTGTTATGTGTTCTTAAAGTATTTTATCTTTTTTTAAAGTATTTTCTAATTTATTTTATTATTTCTTCTTGGACTCATTAGTTATTTTAGAGCATGTTATTTAATTTCCACATATTTCCCAAATCTTCCTATTGCTGATTTATCATTTTACTCAATTATCATCTGAGAATATACTTTGTATCATTACAATGTTTAAATTCATTGATGTCTATTTTATGCCCTGGGATATGGTATTCCTGGATAATGTTGCATGTGCACTTGAGAATCTACTGTTGTTCCAGTGTTCCTTAAATATCTAATCAGTCTAGTTATTTTATAGTATTGTTCAAGTGTTCTATTTCTTTGTTGATCTTCTGCCTAGTCATTTTATCCATTTGTGAAAGTGAGTATTAAAGGCTGCAAGAAGTATTTTAAATTGTCTATTTAATCTTCATTTTTGGAAGTTTCTATGTCAATGGATTTTGATGTATTTTCATCATGCACATATATGCTTACAATTGTTACTTATTTTTGAGATATTGGCCCTTTTATTTTTATGAAATATCTCTCTTTACCTCTGTAACCCCTTTAGTTTTAAAGTCTATTGTTTTCTGATATTAGTATAACAATTCTAGCTGTCTTGTGGTTACTGCCTGCAGAATATAACTTTTCCATCCTTATTTTTTTCTATGAATTTTCATCTTTGGATCTAAAGTGTGTCTCCTGCAGACAACATGTAGATGGATCTTGCTTATTTATTTATTTTTTTCCTCCAGTCTGACAATCTCTTTTATTTGAATATTTAAATTCATTTTCACGTAAGATTACTAGTATAGTTAGATTTATATCCATCGTTTTACTTCAGTTTTCTGTATACCTTATGTCTTTTCATTCCTCCATTCCTCCTTTACTGCTTTCTTTTGAATTAGCTTTTTTATATAACTTTTAATTTTAATAATTAAATTTTAATACTTTTTTATCTATTTTTTTTTTTCAATTTTTCACTTAATTGTTACTTTAGAGTTCACTGTGTATATCTCATCAGAATCGATTTTAGATTCATAACAATTCTGGTGATATATGTGTATATATAAATTTCACTTTTGTTCACTATTGTATAGTTTGTCTCTCCTTTTTGTGCTATTATTGTTGTACACATTACATCTCTATATGCTATATACCCAATAATTTATTGTTAGAACTGTTACTTGATGCTATGGTTTGTTGTTTTGTCCTCTCCAAAGTTCATGTTGAAACTTAATTTCAACGTGACAATGTTAAGAGCTGGAACCTTGAGGACGTGATTAAGCTATTAGGGCTCTGTCCTCATGGATGGTATGAGAGTCTTATAAAAGGGCTGGAGGCAATTAGGGCCCTTTGCTTTTTCATCCTTTTCACCATGTGAAGACACAGCATTCATCCCCTCTGGAGGATGCAGCATTCAAGGTACCTCAGCAGACACCAAACCTGCCAGCAAATTGATATTAAACTTCCAGACTCCAGAACTATGAGAAATAAATTTCTTTACAGATTTCTCAGTCTCTGGTGTGTGTGTGTGTGTGTGTGTGTGTGTGTGTGTATAGATCATCACGAACAGACTAAAACACTTGAAATAATTTTTTGTCTTAAAAAAAGAGATTAATAAAACGTACTGTGTATTTACAGCTTTTCTTATATTAACAGTCTTAATTATTATTTCAGGTCTTTTCATTTGCTCAGCATTTGAAACTTCTTCCTGACACCAGAAGGGCTCTTCTTAGCCGTCTCTTTCCTGGGTTATTCCTGGCAAACTAGCTGACCTTTGTTTCAAAGCATATGTCTCTAATAAAGTGTCAGTCTCTCTTATTTGCTTTCTCATTATTTACCATCCCTTCATTGTTTTTCAAAGTACACTTATGGTTGAATTTCCCCAGACTCTTCTTTTGGGAAAACCTTTATCACTCTCTGCTGTATGTTCTGCCCCTTCCTTTGGGCAAAACTTCTAAGCTTTGACTCTGGTGATTGCAGCAGAGAGAGCAGCATTCTCCTCTCAGAGTGACAGCCCTACGTTGAGACTGGGTCACTGAGATGAGGAGGAACCCATTGGTAATCTCAGCTTGCTACTCCTGGAATGAGAACTTTGCCTTACAGACAAACCACAAAGAAGGTAATCAGGGCTCAGTGTTCTCACTGTGTTGCACCCAAAACAGTGCCCTCATTCCGTGAATTAGAGCCGGTAGGAAGAAGTGACATCCTACTTCTTGACCACATTCAACAAAAGCTTAACCTCAAGAACAGATAGTGGCAGCAGGTGGGGGTTGAAATGAAAAATTCTTTTTACTACTAGAAAGATACTAGAGTCCCCCAGTGGGGTCTGGTAAATGTCCTGTGTTCTTGGCTACATTGCCTTGAGTAGAGTTTATATCAAGATAGGCTGTAAGAAAGAGAGGTAAGAATGAGTTGTGGATCAAATGCAAAAAACTCTTGCTGTTCTTAGTGAGTTTCAGTATATTTTCTTGAATAAATACTTCATCATTTTCTATGTACCATTATGACTTTTCAAGTGACATAGATGATGATTGTTTTATAATTTTCAACAATTTTACTGGAAAAAAAGGTCCATGAAGCTCTTCACATTGCCATTCTAGAGGTGGAACTTCTGCATTTATTTCTTACACAAGGAAATTCAGAGTTTTTTAAGTTAATTTCTCTTCTTTCTTCTAAAATAAGCTTTGGAATCTTACTCTCTATAGCAAATTGGGTCTCAGTTTATTTCTTTTTCCGAGAGAAGTCCGCTAGATACTCAAATAATTTTTGTTTTATATTGTTATGTTTGAAAGGTTGTTTTGTTGCTAAAAGACAATAGGAAGATCAACATGAAACTCTCACATTCATTGTGTTAATATTATCTTTTCATTCAGAAAGAGTTACAATGTATTTGTGTGCTCATGAAGCTTTAAAAAGAAGTGGATTAAATAATAAATCTCCCTAGACAGACAAAAAAGCACATGATATTTTGGTATTCTTCAACTTTTATTATTTGATTTTCATGTTCTAGCAAATAATTTTCAACAATTTGTCAACTTATTTGCACAGTCATTTATATTTTATATTATTAATTCCATTATTTATGCATGTGTTGAATAGACTTTGCTTTAATATATAGAGTTTGACACACTCGAATTTGTAACAAAGTGAAAAATTACTTTGATACATATTTCTTTTTTTCTGACAAAATTCCGAAGTGGTTTTCCATCTCTTCTAAAACAACATATAGAAAACATTTTTTTCTCATTATTAAATATATGACTCAGAATACAGCACAACTAATTGGCTATAAAGCAAACCTGTAAAAGAGAATAGTTTGATGAAAAATATAAGCACTTTTAGTTATACATAGGATCCCACAGATCCAAGTTAACATTTTTTTCCAGATTTATGTCCCAATTTAAAACTTTAATTCCTACTGTCTAAGCACTGTGGCTAAAAGTATGAGATAATTAATTACTCCCGACATCCAATTTTTGTGATCATAGTAGGAGATATTCCTTTGAAAAAGTAACTTGAAATGCTTCTGGTAAATGTTATGTTTGTGTGTGGGTGTAGAGTTTCATTTTCAAAACAAGCTCTCACATATCAAAGTTAAGTGTTTTAATTATCTTGCAAGACTGTGTCCTTGGATTCTATGCTGTATGCCAATATTTATACATGTTGAATATATTTAACTTTCATTTAACTCACGTAACCATAATGCTTAACTTTAGCCAGAGATTCCTTACTAATTCTGATGAATGTCAGTAGAAAATATGCTGAAAATAAAATATAATGTTAGAATAAGTTTTAATAAAAGGATAAAAGGAAAGAAGCTAACAGAAGAGCCGGCACCACAGAAAGCAAAGTGACATTCTGGATCCAAGCATCGTTTCCATAAGCAAAGAAGCAGCAAATTGAATTCATGAGACAGGTAGTAGAAGCAAAAGAGTGAAGAGGAAGTAGACATTTTTTTGTTTTTGTTTTCTCATGAATACTGTCCTCATGAGAAGAGTGTACTAGTAGTAGAAATAAGCTCTATGAATGAGATCAGAAAGACATAGGTAGACTACCTGGACCCTCTGTATAGGATAGGTAGTTATTATATTGCATGTAAGATTTATATAAATTCAAGTCTACAATAGTATCAAGACCTATTATGCAAACATCCATTAGACAATAAGAAAGACTAAGAGGCTTTCAAACTACAAGTGTCAATAGTTAAATGTGAAGCATCAAATAGGCATTTGATATTATGACAAAAAAATGAGAGGTTTATCATAATATAATTTAATATTTTGTTCTTCAGTTTAGTAATTATGTAAAGCTACATACTAGTTTTTCAAAACGTAACCAAACCTCTTTTAATATATTTCTATGAAATTTCTTGCTATACTTGGGATACAGTTTACAGTGTAAACTCATTTTGTAGGATTTTTTTTTTTCTAATCATGAAACAACATAGTGATAACTTTAAATAGTTTTGCCAGTTGAATCGTATGTATGTGATAAAAAGGCATTATAGTTTTGATTCCTAAATCAGGGCATGAGAGTACAAGTCATAAATCAAGTATTCTTATGTCCATTGTATAATTGTAGAAGAATAATGCCCAAACCTTTTTCGAGTGAGGGCATGCCATGAGCATCAAAAGAGGGGAAAAAAAAGTATGAAAATCCCTAAGAGTTTTACTCTGGAGAGCCATATAGATTGTGTGTTCTTTAGCTAACATTTTAAAACAAATATCTGAAATCACTTGTTTAACACCTTTCAATAATATACTATTGCCCTTAAGAGAAATTTGCTAATCTATTAAAGGTCTTTTCATATGGCCCTGACTTCTCTCTCCAGTCACGTGCCGGTACTGGTGTCTATGATCCAAACACGCTAGTCATCTCTCAATTTCGCTACGATGTTTTGCATTCTTTCTTCTCACAGCTTTTACCTCTATTGCTACTTCTTCAAGGAATACTTCTCTAATATTTACTAGCTACTGTCTATTATTTTCAATCAGTTTAATGGTTTATTTTCAAGGAGACAAGAGCAAATTTTGCTGCTCTATATTCCCAGAGTATTGTGGTTTTCTCTTTATTAAAAACTCATTGGGCTAAAAATTGTCCGTGATTCCTATTTAGTTACCTGCTAAATTCTAAATTCCATGAGGACTGGAAACGCAACCCTTTTATTTACCTGTGTATCTCAAACTTTGTATTCTTTCTGTGAGATAGCCATGCATTTATTAAAATGAATGAAATTTGTATGTCTATAGGCTGCATTACCAACACCTCTTGCACTATGAAATTTTCTTTAATTTCAAAAAAGTCAAAAATTATTTCTTTTTCATTTATATTGTTTGAAACTCTTTTCTGGCCATAATGTGTACCTATAAAAAGATCTATTAAAATTTATTTAATAATAAGGGGAGGGATAAAAGAACTACATATTTTTTGTTGAAAGCACAGTTGTGTCTGATACTTTAATTATGCTATCTAATTTAACCTTTCATAAATGCCCAGAATTTGAGAATATCATCCATGATTTAAATACCAATTGCCAAAATTTACGGCTATCAAATGGAAGACTCAGGTTTGTGCTATGCCACATTTTATTTTCTTTCCTTTTTGTGATGGTCTTCCAAATTGTGGAGAAAGAAAAAAAAAAAACATTTGTGATTGCTTCTGCTAGTTATTTCCGCAAAACAAACTACTCAAATGCAGTTGCGTGATTCAACAACCATCTTGTCATTCTCATATATTCTGGGGTCGGGAGTTGAAAATGCAAAGGGGGGTGACATTTCTGTGGTCTACAGTATTTGGGGCCTCTGAGAAGTCCTGGATGTCTAGGAAAGAATTAAACACTGAACAACGAAATCTTCTGAAAGCTTCTTAATTAACTTGAAGCTTTGTATTTGGCTTCTGCATTGGTATGACTTAAAGGCTGGGCTCAAGATAATCTCTGAACCATAGTGTCCGCATATTGCCTCTTCATGTAACTTCATGTAACTTGAACTTCCTCACAGCATGGAATCATACAGGTAACTTGTCTGAGTGTTTCAGTTAATGGGTCAATGTATTGCCTTTAATCATCTTGCCACAGAAGTCACATAGAATTACTTTAATGCTCAGTTGGTTTAAGCAATCACAGCCTGTCTGACTTCAGGGGGAAGAAACATGATGTCTACCCTTTGATGTGAGGACACTCAAAGTATTTTGTGGCTGCATTTTAAAAATGCCATAGTTATCTTCTTTTTAAAGAGATGCCATATCCTTATTATCAGCAATAGAATCAGAATTTGAAAATAGTTTTTATGCTACATATGCATATTTATCATCATTCTTGTTATTTTAATCTTTTTCAGAAAGGATGAAGGAGTAAGAATTATATTTCTTTCCTTCTCGAATTTTATGCTCTGTAAGTATTTTTATTTTTAGTCCATAGTAGATTATAGTACAAAGGGAACTCAAAACTAGATTATAGAAACAGAAAATATATAAGTTTTCATATCCAAGCTGTGGATAAGGTATTCAAATATAAAAAGGATTTTTGTTTTTAAAATTAAGTCTTCTAATTTTGTAAAAAGAACTAAGATAATTGTCCACTAATTACCCATTAAATCTCCTCCTTAGTTCTACTTCCACAAAAGATATTACCAGCTATGATTAATTTGGATTTCAGAGGAAGAAAATATAGTTTGAGGAAAATGGATTGTGGAGCAATCTGAATGCTAACTACTATAAAATAGCTTATTACTTGAAAATGAGGATATTGTAGGAATTTTCACTAGTCAATTGGTAGCAAAAACAAAATTTAAGTTATTGTAAATATGTTACATTTAAAACTGTCTTGTAAAGATGTTATGTACAGAGATATATGTTACTAGCTTCTGGATTCAGAAAAATATCAAACTGGAACAGATTTAAGTTGGGTAATTGTAGTGTCTCTAATAATTTTAACACAAGGTAAAAACATTTTCTGTTTAAGTTTTAATATTGTTAGGTTTTATTTATATTTTGAAAATTTAAGGACTCCTGAATATCCTTAAGTAAATCGTAATTTAATGCAATTGCAGTTATGCTCAGCAGTATAGTTACACTTCATTAAAGTCATTATAAAGGAAATGTAATCCCATACTGATGATCTTCACATTACTTTGGCTTAAAGATCAGTTTATTTCACTGAGATTACAGTTCAGGAGAAAGGTTATTGACTACATGTATCTATAGTATTGTCTAAGCAACAGTTAGGAGTTTAGTTTCCATGTTTATTATTTTTTAGTGTATGTCAATTTAATGAAATTTATTTAAAATTGTACCTATATATACATATATAGAGATATATAGATAAAGATATATATGGGTTTTTTTACAACAGTGTTTTTCCTTGGAGCTGACTCAACCAAATTGCAGAAGAGACACTTCTTATTAGTTATTGGGAAGTACAACAAGCTAGGATAGGATTATTGTTTTCCTGAACGTTTGTGACTAGCAATGATCTCTTACAGATGTGGGGGTCTGGACACTTGGACCTTAAATTGGAAATGGTTAAAAACCTGTTATCCAAAGAATGACAATGGTTTGTTTGCCAAGTCTTTTTGTTTTGTTGTGTTTTGAGACAGAATCTTGCTCTGTCACCCAGACTTGAGTGCAGTGGCGCGATCTCGGCTCACTGTTACCTGTGCCTCCCGGGTTCAAGCAATTCTCCCGCCTCAGCCTCCCGAGTAGCTGGGATTACAGGCACCCGCCATCATGCCCAGCTAATTTTGTATTTTTAGTAGAGATAGTGTTTCACTATGTTGGTCAGGCTAGTCTTGAATTCCTGACCTCAATCAATCCATCTGCCTCAGCCTCCCAAAGTGCTGGGATTACAGGCGTGTGCCACTGCGCCCAGCTGCCAAGTCTTTTTGTGTTAGAATTGCTGTTGAATATATCCGGTGTTTTCATTCAAGAAGATACTTAAACGCCATTTTAGGATAAAAATCTTTCTCAGAACTGTCACTGTACACATCTTCCTGTTTCACTGATCCCTCTTCTCTCCTTTAGGTTTAACCTTTTATGATAGCTCTTTATACATCTTCTCCTTATAGGGTCATTGAAGATGTGTTCTGTCCTATTGATGTCTCTCTCTTTTTTTTTTTTTTTTTTTTTTTTTTTTGAGACGGAGTCTCGCTCTGTCGCCCAGGCTGGAGTGCAGTGGCGCGATCTCGGCTCACTGCAAGCTCCGCCTCCCGGGTTCCCGCCATTCTCCTTCCTCAGCCTCCCGAGTAGCTGGGATTACAAGCGCCCGCCACCTCGCCCGGCTAGTTTTATGTATTTTTTTTTTTTAGTAGAGATGGGGTTTCATTGTGTTCGCCAGGATGGTCTCAATCTCCTGACCTCGTGATCCGCCCAAAGTATTGGGATTACAGACTTGAGCCACCGCACCCGGCTTGATGTCTCTTATCACTAAGTACTTCTTATCCCTAAACAGCTGGTTTGATTTTATGACCACCAAGACAACTCTAAGTAAGATTCAAGCATGTGCTACTTTTCCTTACTCTACTACACCCACAAACTTCAAACAACAGTTTCCTCTTCTGTCCACATCTTCCAATAAGGATAAAGAATTAGAACTTTTAAAATCATTGTATAACCACTCTTCACTGAAAAACTGGAATACTATATTGGACCATGATTATGGGATAGATCACCTAAACAGAATGGATAACTCTAACTCTACACTGGGTGTAAGTACTCACTAGGCACTCTCCTAGTAGTTTCTCTGCTTGATAGAGAAAAGTATTAGAAGAAAAATGAACAGCTTCATTCTCATGATTTCTAATATGTCATAAATACGAGGTCCTTCATTTATGTTAAGTAGAAAACCAATGATGATACTGCTTCCGAAAGACCATCTGTCCATGTTCATCTATATCAACAAACTTCCAGGCAATTTGCATTGGCACAAGCTGTTATTTCTGTCTTTGCCAATGTTTAACAATGTCAGGTGATTCTACTTCTTCCCAGGCAGCATATTCTATAAAATTTTCAATGACACGTTTGATACTCTGGAAAGATAATGTTTTTATTCTTCACAGGGTAGAACATGCATTACAAATTCTGTAATCAGTAAAATACGTGCAATGAAATGGCTTCAATTTTATATATGAATAACTTTTATGATGGTTATCTAATAATCTAAAATATTTATATTTCAATTAGTGTTTTACTTAATACTTTGTATTCCTTCCTTTTAATCAATCAAACGGAGGTATTACCTGTCCAAAGGAAGCTTAGCCATGTATTACGCATTGGAGACTACATTAAGGAATTCACTAGGCAATGAGTTCCAGGTGTTAAAAGGGGCATTAATTTAAAAAAGAATATTAAAAATGAGAATTTTAAAATCCTCAGTCTTAGGTATTTCAGGATTGGTACTGGTAAACTAAAAGACATGTGAATAAAAAGTTTAAATAAGAAAATACTGTGTTGACTGAACAAAATTTATTTTTTCCCAAATGACTAAGCTTTCAAATCAGGGACTAATCATGAAGAACCACATGACTCATTTTTAAATTAAAAACCATATTGAAATACATTTTTCTGGTTGAAGAGAGTTTTATTCTAAAAAGAAAAAATGTCTATGAAGCAAAAAAACAAAAAAACAAAAAAAAACAAAACCATATGCTCTCTTATGTTTTCTCAAGCAGAATTTATGTTGATGACTCATATAATTGGTGCTATAATTAAGTACAGATATATTTTGATACTTCAAATAATCTATAACATTCCCTAAATGAAAATTATTTTAGATTAAGCATGATTTTAATGATCAAGACAGCTTTTTTGTTTATAAGCAAGTTAGATTATATTGCTTGTGAAAGTTAGTTTTTTATATTTTTATTCCTTGGATTATGCAAAAAATCATGCTAGACAATGAAAGGATATCTTGTTTTCTCCTTCTTTTTGCCTTATTACCATGTTTTTTTTTCTGTGCTTAATTCTGCCTTTGCTATATAGTTTGAAAATATAAAGAATTACAAGAATTGCTCAGATGTCTTTTTCAAACCACCAGGTTGCCAATATATTCACCTCGTTTCTCTTTTCTGATTCTCACACATTCCTTTATGATCCCACTGAGCTATATGTTTATTGTAAAATCTAACAGACCACCCAACTATGGTTTCCAACATCATACCATCATGCTTCTTGTACACAATGTATTGGAAAATTGGGTTTTTATATATCAGAGTAGAGATATATTTCATACATATTTGAGGCATAGTGTTATATTTTTAAATGAATAATATTTTATTTAATTGAACCCACATTATTTTTACTATGATGTAATTACTTATTGACCACCAAGTCTGCAGACATACATAGGTAAATGATTTTGAATATCTTTTGAAATCTGGGGTGCTCAATTTAATCCACGCAGATTACCTTAATTAGTATACATCTGTTGGTCATTGGCATACTTTTTAAAATAATATATAAAATTATACAAATAACTATAAGTTCTCTACAACATATTTTCCTTGCTAGGGACTTATAGATATTTGTATAATTTTACAGCAGGCAGAGGAGGTTGCCAGTAGGTAGACAAAACAAAAAATAGAAACACTTCTTCTTAAGCATACATTTTTTTACATGTCATAAATTAATCTACTATCATTTTTTAAAAATTTTTCCTTTTGTATTCTGAAAAATGTTAAAATTGATTATTACAACTGTCTCTCTGTTCTCTCCTAACAATGTATTTTTTCTCTATGGTCAGCATTTTAAAAAACATTCTTGATCTCTAACATCTTTCCAGAAAATTCTGCTGACAAATTAAGTGGCAGTAGAACAAGAGGAGACTTAAGGAATTATTGTTGATAATGAAACGATGAAGTGCATATTTGGCATAGGCATGTTGCATGTTGACAATATATCATTGCATAAATATTTGAAGTATTTTTCCTTTATGAAGTAATTGTCATCAAGATTGAAGCTATTGAATATATTTGCTGTTATAACATTTTGTATAAAATATATCGCTCTGAGATGAGCAGATATTTGCAATGAAACTGTCCTTGGCTAGAGATTATGTTCATATTATTTTAATTTTGTCTAATAACTGTCATTGGCAAAAATGTATCTAATACCTTATCTCTTTCCTCATCTCTTTCCCCAAATCACACACAACTGAAAGATGCTAGATATTAACAGTTCTGGTAAAGTAGTCTTCTAAAATTCTTTTTCATTTATGTCTAGAGAAAAAAAAATGTACAAAAATTCAGGACAGATTTTTCTTCAAGGTATCAATAGTAGACCATACACTTTTTTCAATAAATTTCTAAAGCTATATTTTAGAAATCTAAAAAGAAGTATTTGCATTAAAACCATTATTCCCTTAAATGTTTACAGGATTCTGTTTGACTTTGGTATGAATAAAATCCATTCTGTTTTTTGCAGTGTTATTAGATAAGAGGAGTTTTAGCAGGGATCCTGGAACAACTGCTGCCTATCACCGTGTGAAATCAATGACATAGAGTCCTGTAGAAACTAACTACCTTGCCATATCTCCTCAATATATGTATATACAAATAAAATCTTTGGCACTGGCTTGAAATCTGCAGCAAGAGGTACACCAGGAAGCATCAAAGACTATTAAGTATATATAACAATAGTTGAGTGCATGCCTCAGTTAGCAATGTTAACAGAGTTAGTGTCCCTCAACCATTAGGTTTTGCTACCCACAATTATCAGACCAAATTAAAGTAATATGAACACAACATCTCCACCCAGGGACAGTATCATTGCAAATATCTGCTCATTTCAAAGCAATATAAATATGTTTCATACAAAATGGCACATAGTAAATGTATTTGACAGTTTAAATCTTGATGCCAATTACTTCATAAAGGAGCAAATATTGTCAGATATTTATGTAATGGTGTATCACCAAATGCAGCTTGTGTTCCTTTAATATAGTAAATGCTTTCTTCTGAGAGAAAAGGGGCCTTGATTCTTCTATTTATTCATTCTTGCTGGAAAATTTTGCTAATATAGGAAGAAGAATGAATCCAATAATTTTCTTTCTCTCTCTCTCTTTCTTTTTTTTTTTTTTTTTTTTTTTTTGACTGAGTTTTACTTTTTTTGCTCAGTCTGGAGCACAGTGGCACAATCTCGGCTGACTGTAGCCTCCACTTCCTGGGTTCAAGCGATTCTCCTGCCTCAGCCTCCCGAGTAGCTGGGATTATAGGTATGCACCACCACTCTCGGCTAATTTTGTATTTTTAGTAGAGATGGTGTTTCTCCATGTTGGTCAGGCTGGTCTCAAGCTCCCGAACTCAGGTAATCCATCCGCTTTGGCCTCCCAAAGTGCTAGGATTACAGGCGTGAGCCACCGTGCCCAACCGAACCTAATAATTTTTTAGAACCTCTTTCGTGCAAGCCAGACATTGTCTTAGCATTTTAGAGACACCATATCATGTATATGTTTGGAAAAGTTATCCCTGTGAAAGCTAATGCTTCTAAACTGTGAAAGATACCTTATTTGCTCCTTTAAATTTTTGTGCCCCTTTTTCCATTGCCTTTTTTAACGTACATTATGTCTTCTGGGTCCTCTGAGTTCTAAATGGCCTCAGCTAACGGTGAGCCCTTAGCAGGAGCTGTGAAGGATGAAGAGTTACACCAATATACTAATTCATCTTGCTTCTTCCCTGTAAGTAGCTACATCTCTAACCACTGATTCAAACAAAGCACCGACTGTACAGGATGTTTGACTTCTGATTTTGAGTGATGCACCTTCTCCTTCAGATGTGCTTGTGGTAAGGAAATGGCAGCTAGGAAGTGACAGTTACTTCACTATTCTTTGTGGTATCTCTACCCCAACCCTAATCCATCCATTTGTAAATTAACCCTTCAAGAATTATACTAGTCTCAGTGTTCTATGTGTACTGCTTATGAACTGACATTTGTGTAAACTATTGAGAATCTTAGAAGCTTAACTCAAACATTGTTTGGACATCTTATGGAAATAGAGGGTGTGTCTCCACATTTCTATGAATATTAATAGTGTTGACTTTTACTCTCTGTTGATTTTCAGCTTCTGTAAAGGTAATTTTTATTTTTTATACTTATTTTTATTTATAATATGACTATGAATTGCTCCCAGGTAATATGGACTAATAGGGCTTTCTTAGTTTACACACACTCATGCACACACATACATAGACAGATATGTATGCACACACATGAGACATTTGCAATTGTAGAACCTACTGTGGAGTAAAAAGGAAAGGGCATAGGCAAAATACCATGGCTTGCCTATGCCCTTTCCTACAACTACAATTTGGATATTAGATGTTTATATTTTGTTCTTTCTCCATAGAATTGCTTTGACTGCTCAGGCTTTTAGGGGCTCTAAATGAATTTTAGAATTCTTTTTTCTAATTCTGTGAAAAATGGCATTCATAGTTTTGTAGGGATAGCATTGAATCTGTAGATTGCTTTGGACAGTATGGCCATTTTAATAATATCATTTCTTCCAATTCATGAGCATGGAATAATTTTGCATTTGTGTCATATATGAGTTCTTTTACCGGCGTTTTGTAGTTTTCTTCTTAGAGATCTTTTGCCTCCTTGGTTAGATGTATTTCCAGGTATTTTAATTTTCATATCTATTTTAAATGAGATTGTGTTATTATTGGATGTTATTGGAGTACACAATTGTGACTGATTTTTGTACATTGGTTTTGTATCCTGAAGCTTTCCTGAAATAATTTATCAGTTCCAGGAGACTTTTGTAGGAGTCTTCAGGTGTAGAATAATATCATGTGAAGACAGAGAGTTTGACTTCTTTTTCTTTTTCTTTTTTTTTTTTTTTTTTTTTTTGAGACGGAGTCTCGCTCTGCCGCCCAGGCTGGAGTGCAGTGGCGCGATCTCGGCTCACTGCAAGCTCCGCCTCCCGGGTTCACGCCATTCTCCTGCCTCAGCCTCCCGAGTAGCTGGGACTACAGGCGCCCACAACCGCGCCCGGCTAATTTTTTGTATTTTTAGTAGAGACGGGGTTTCACCGTGGTCTCGATCTCCTGACCTTGTGATCCGCCCGCCTCGGCCTCCCAAAGTGCTGGGATTACAGGCGTGAGCCACCGCGCCCGGCTGACTTCTTTTTCTATCTGGATGCTTTCTTTTTTTTTTTTTTTTTTTCTCTCTCTCTCTTGCTGATTGCTTTGGCTAGCACTTTCAGAACTATGTTGAATAGGAGTGGTGAGAGTGGCCATCCATATTTTGTTCCAGCACTCAAGGGGAATGCTTCCAGTTTTTACCTGTTCAGTATGATGTCAGCTGTGGGTTTGCCAAAGATGGCTGTTACTATTAGGGAGCATGTTCCTTTAGTATCTAGTGTCTTGATAAATGTTTATCATGAATAGATGTTGGATTTTATTGAAATATTTTTCTGCATCTCTTGAGATGGTCATATGTTTGTTTGTTTGTTTGTTTGTTTTGAATTCTGTTTATGTGATAAATCACACTTATTAAATCCCACATATTGAACCAACCTTGCATCCCAGGAATGAAACCTACTAGATCATGGTGAATTAACTGATGTGCTATTGAATTTGGTTTCCTAGTAATTTGTTGAAGATTTTTGCATCTCTATTAATCAGAGATATTGGTCTGTCGTTTTATTTGTTATTGTTGTGTCTTTGCCAGGCATTGATATTAGGGTGATGCTGGCTTTGTTAAATGACTTGTGGGGGAGTCCCTTCTTCTTGATTTTTTGAAATAGTTTCAGTAGAATTTGTAACAACTCTTCTACATACATCTGGTAGAATTTGGCTGTGAATCCACCTGGTCCAGAGTTTTTGTGATTAGTAGTTTCTTTTTTTGTTGTTTTGTTTCGTTTTGTTTTTAATCACAGATTCAATTTCAGAACTCAATATTGGTCTGTTCAGTGTTTCAATATCTTTCCAATTCAATCTCATAAGATTACATGTTCACAGGAATTTATTTCTTCTAGATTTTCTGGTTTGTGTGCATAGAAGTGCTTATAATAGTTTCTGAGGATCTTTTGTATTTCTGTGTGATTGGTTGTAATGTCACCTCTGTCATTTCCATTTCTGCATAATTAGACCTTCCCTCTGTTCTGTTAATCTAGCTAGTGGTCTAACCATCCTGTTTATATTTTCAAAAAATAAACTTTTGGTTGTGTTGATTCTTTTTATGGGTTTTTGGGTCTCAATTTCATTCAGCTCCACAATGATTTTAGTTACTACTTCTCTTCTGCCAACTTTGGAGTTAGCTTGCTATTATTTTTCTAGTTCCTACAGATGTGATGTTAGGCCATTAGTTTGAGATCTTTCTAATTTTTTGAGGTAGGTGTTTAGCTACAAACTTTACTCTTAACACTGCTTTCACCATATCCCAGAAATTTTAGTATGTTGTTTCTCTCTTCACTTATTTCAAATAATATTTTTCATTTCTGTCTGTATTTTGTTGTTTGCCTGAAAGTTAATCAGGAGCAAGTTGTTTAATATCCTTGCAATTCTGTGATTTTAAGATATCTTCTTGGCATTGATTTATATTTTTTACTCTGTGTTCTGAGAATGTGGTTGATATGACTTCTATTTTTTTTTTTAATTTATTGAGAGTTGCTTTATGGCTGAACATGTGGTCCATCTTGAAATATCTTCTATATGCAGATAAGAAAGATGTGTATTTTGTCACTGATGAATGGAAAATTCTGTAGATGTCTATTAAGTCTAGCTGACCAAATGTCAAGTTTAAGTCCAGAATGTCTTTGTTAGTTTTCTGCCTTGATGATTTATCTAATACTGTTGGTGAGTTGTTGCAGTTTCCCACAATTATTGTGTGGGCTGCCTAGGGCCCACACAATAATTTTTGTGGATCTAGAATTACATGTTTCATGAATCCGGGTGCTCTAATATTGAGTGCACATATAATTAAGATAACTTACTTTTCTTCTTGAATTGAATCCTTTATCATTATATAATGTCTTTGTTTGTTCTTTTTTACTGTTATTGATTTGAATTCTGTTTTCTCTGATGTAAGAATAGTGACTCCTGCACTTTTGTGTTTTCCATTTGTGTGGTAGATCTTTCTCCAACCGTTTACTTAGAGTTTATGGATGCCATTACATGTGAGATGGGTCTCTTGAAGACATTAAATAGATGGGTCTTGGGGTATTTTTTAATGTTGATCATATTTTAGAAAGGTATTGAGAAAACTTTTCTTCTTGATAAATGCCATACTTTAATAACTAGCAACTTCAGATTCACATCACAGAATTTGCCTTAGAGGCTGAGCAATAATAGCCTTTTTTTGACTAGGCTTGTAGCTTCTCTTAAAATTTAACACCTGGCCGGGTGCAATGGCTCACGCCTGTCATCCCAGCACTTTGGTAGGCTGAGGAGGGCAGATCACGAGGTCAGGAGATCAAGACCATCCTGGCTAACACGGTGAAACCCCGTCTCTACTAAAAAATACAAAAAATTAGCTGGGCGTGGTGGCAGGCACCTGTAGTCCCGGCTACTCAGGAGGCTGAGGCAGGAGAATGGCGTGAACCTGGGAGGTGGAGCTTGCAGTGAGCAGAGATTGTGCCACTGCACTCCAGCCTGGGCGACAGAGCGAGACTCCTGTCAAAAAAAAAAAAAAAAAATCAACTCCTAAAAATTTACACTTCTAGTCATTTTATTTCTATTTGTATCATAAATTAATAACAAAAGGGGTAGATATTTTATTGAGCCATGGTTCTTGAATCAAAACCACAATCTGGAGGTTTCCGTCTCTTAATAAAAGAAGTTAGAACTCAGTGCATGTTGCCAGACGTCATTTAAATGATCTTCATTTTTCTCTGTCCAAGAGCAATGTGAAGTATTAGGCCAGAGAGAGAGATACAAATAATCTTTTCCCATGCACCCCATGCTGGTCACAGAAGCTGACTCTTTAAAGTTTGAGTAACTGTCACTTTGTCAGGCATGGTTATAAACTTGCCAGAAAGAACTAGTAAGGAACATTAATATAAGATTTCCCCAGATGCCAATTTTGTTTTCTGCTATATCTCCCTCCTCTTTGAATTTCCTTGTACAGTATTTCATTTAAAATGGAGAATTCAGCTTTCCTAATCCTAAAAAATACTGTTTTATCTGTCTTGGTTTGATACAAATTCTCTTGGCAAGCATATTCATTTTTTTTTCTTTTCTTTTACAAATAGTCTGGCATTTTATAAGAAGACACATACAAATATCTTTATAGGTGGACGCATGATCTGATATCTAAGCTTTATCAGGTGACTCATTAATATTTAATGTACATCATTCAATAGGTATTATCCACTTCCTACTTGGAAACTAAACACTTTCCTGCTACACATCTCATCTCAATTAATACATCTAATTGTACATGCTAAAGTTTATTACTTGCAACACTGCTTTAACAAGTACAACTGACTCAGGAACATATGGTAAAAATACTACTTAACTCTCTTAATAACTAGCTTATAGACCAGGCGCGGTGGCTCAAGCCTGTAATCCCAGCACTTTGGGAGGCCGAGGCAGGTGGATAACAAGGTTAGGAGATCAAGACCATCCCGGCTAACAGGGTGAAACTCTGTCTCTACTAAAAATACAAAAACTTAGCCGGTCATGGTGGTGGGCACCTGTAGTCCCAGCTACTTGGGAGGCTGAGTCAGGAGAATGGTGTGAACCAGGGAGGAGGGGCTTGCAGTGAGCCGAGATCTTGAGCTGAGATCTCACCACTGCACTCCAGCCTGGGCCAGAGAGTCAGATTCTGTCTCCAAAAAAAAAAAAAAAACAAAAAAAACTAGCTTATAACCACTGTGAGCTAGTAAATATTTAAGAATCATCTCTCAAAAAAGTTTTATATGCAACTTTTTTATGTTTTACTAATATAAAGATGCATAGCATACAACACACAAGTAATAAAATATTAGTTCCCTTTTCAGGGGGAGTTTTTGTTAATTTTCACCAAACTCTTAAAACTATAGATAACTGACTGCAATTAGCAAATGAATGGAGTTTCAATATGAATATTGGTTACTATTTTTATTTACATTAGTGGTAAGATGAAAGTAAAATTAATTAAAACCTTTACTTGTTCACCAGTGATACAAACAATCACTTTTCTGAGAATCATAATTTTTGAATACAAAGATAATATGTCCTTGTATGTTGGGGCGGTTCACAATGTAATGGTTACAGATACAATATAAAACATAATTTGCATTATTGACCTACTTTTATTCATTCTTTATTTTTGTTTTTATTAAATACTTTATTCTACACAATCAACAAAATATTAAATCAAGCCCTGATATGCGGTGTTAATTTTCATGCTGTAAATATTCTCTTAATGAATGAATTACAAGCTACACCCTGAGGCCACTAATAGGAAGTTGGAGAGATGCACATTAGCTTGCCATTATGTAGTGTTGCCATGACACAAATGTCATCTAGGTAAATATTTTTGGTAGCATAAATCACAGCAAAATATAGCGAAATACTTAGGAAGTGATGAATTTAAATAATCTATTTTCCTTATTTTTAATGTAATTTAATTATAAACCAACATGTTTAATTTTAATAATTTCTGCATCAAAAAATTTCTAAAAATTTAATAGTTGGATCTCACAAGTTGATATGAGATAGCTCTCAAACACAATTGTGTATAACTGAAAAGTCTAGAATTGTAGCTAGTTTTAGAGTCAGGAAATAAAATGATGTGGTCAGAATTTTATTTCTCTCATCTAGGGAATAGCTAAGATTTAATTTTATGTCTAGATTGGGTCACATGCTCATATCTGTACAAATTAATTACAACCATCCAGTTGGAATACACTAGTCAGAACTGGGTCATGGACTACTTCTAGAATTTGCAGATTTATCAGGTTCACCTAAACCTCATTGATTCAAACTTAAAAACATTATTCCATCAAAGAAAATTGGCCAAAAGAACTGCTAAACATTTACTGCATACTGTTTCCAAAAATATGTACCTACAGTATAAAATACTAACTGGTAATGATAATATGTTTATTGAAAATTTACTGTATTTCAAACACTGTGCTAAATACTTTTATATATTATCTCATTAGACAAAATAATACAACTTTATCATTCATATTATTATTTCTCTTCATTTTGAATATGAGTAAGCCTCTAGTAATATGTTTTTATTTAAGATCACATATGGAAAGTATCAGGATGGGGCAAAAGCAATTGTGGTTTTGCCACTAAAAGCAATGGCAGATTACTTTTACTTTGTAATGGTACATTGTAATATGTGTTAATATCTGTATTCCAATCTTGACTCCAAAACTTACATTTTACATAAAGAATGCAACACACTTAGTGAACTCCATATTCTCAACATTAAAAGTCCATTCACCTTTGTTCATGGCCCTTTTGATCATAGTGTCATAGAATATTTTAGCTGCAGAACAAAGCTACCCATTGCCTAGGACATGAAAATAAGTGAGAGGTACTATCAATCTAGGGTAAAAAGAGTAGAACATGTTTCTAATGTATGAAGAATGTCTTCTTTAGGAGATCAATAAATAGTAAATTGATTAGACAAAAACGTGATTGACTAAGTCTGAAAAATGAAAAAAGAAAGATAAGACTAGAGTGGCAAGTAATGGGCTGAAGCTGGGGACACATGAAAAATTAGTACAAAAAACTTACTGAGGAAAAAGTTGCAAATGCCTTTATTTTTGTTTATTTTAAGTCTATATGGCTGGATTAAGCTTTTCTTCCCAAATTAATATATTCCAGGTAGATACAGTAAACTTCATTAGATTTGCTTCCAATAGTTTGTAATCATTGTATAATTAGGGATTTTTCTGCTACTCCAAATATCATATGGAATCCCCGTCATCTCTTAGAGTTTTTTTAAAAAATGAATTTGCCAACATTTTATAGGTAATACAAGTGCAGAATAGTAAAATTATCCGATAAAGGCAAGCCAAGTAATCAATTAATAGATTAATCTGAGAATAAAATTGTCACCTGAAATTCTGCTATGTAGGGGTCATTGCTGTTAAACATGAGGGCCCTCTACTATTGTGGGGCCAATTTAGTTCTGTACACTTTCAGATACTCTCAACTATGACACTATAACATGTATCCCTTGTCCCGAACGCCAAGTCTTTTCCTTATTCTTCTACTCTCTCAAATTCTTAAAATTAGACCCAATATTGTCTGAAGGAAGAACTTGGGGCTGGGAATTAGGATGTTATCAATGAAAATGATGTAATCTAAAGGTCACTGGATATCTTTAGATATATATTAATGTAGATGAAATATGGCTAGCAACATAGTTAAAAGCATAAGATATTATGAACAGAAAAGAAGAAGAAGATGAAATTATCTAAACTAGGAAGTATAAAAAAAAAACAAGGACATCGGAAGTGAGCCTGGGGGAGCAAAGGTGACTCTATTTTTTAAATAATAATTTTCTTTACTTATTTTAATAATGTATTTTTTAGAAATTATAAGGCTAGGTATTAAAACTTGTGATATCAGTGTGCTCAAATTATGTCTGCCCGTTGGAGAGTCCCACTTTCATCTTTTCAATTTATACTTTAGAATAATTACTTGTCCCTGTTTAAATGTATATTCATCCCAATATAAAACACATAAATAAAATGATAAAGTAGACTCAATACTTAAAGAAAAAAAAAACTTAAATTCTAACATTCTATAGTTCTTCCAGATCTCATTTGTAACACAAGTAACTGATTTTTAAATTAATGCCCCATAAATAGGTTAAATTTATTTTTTAATCTGCCCTCCAGAGAAAAAGGTTGTAGCATTTTATTTTTCAACATATAAAATCAATCTAGATATTGAAATAACCTTGTGATTGGCAGATATTCTAACAGATAATCTAACCATTAATTTTTGCCTATGATTTATAGCAATTTTTTATTTGAATCTGTAGGATGTAAGACACCATTTACACTGAACATGTCACCAAATAGTACAAAACTTTAAGCTAAAAGTAGCTAGGAAATGCATAGGGACTCTTAATCTGTTTGAAACAAAGATTTTATGAAGCTTATCCTCTGGTGAAAGAAAAAAATAAAAAAAGTTTCTTCATTTCCCATAATGTCAGAATAGATAGGCCATTGTTGCACATATAACTGAGTCTGACTGTAAGAATGAGTTATCCCAAGTGAAATCCTCTAAATGCTTGCTTAAATCTATAGGATGAAAATTTGCAAGCAAGAAAAGTTGCAAAGCAAGCCTTGAGGGAAGGAACAGAGTATCAACATCACAATGAAATCAGCATTTGCCATTTTAAGTCGGATTCTGTAAGAGGACTTAGAGAAGCCTGCTGTGTTTAAAAATGATCTTTTGCCCTTGTGTGTATATTTTTCAGCATTGAAATAATCAGTCCTCTTTCAAATATAATTTGATAGCATAATTAAAGTACCCCACTAGCACAACTTTTGGAGCTAAGCTTTTCCTTTTTCCAGTGCAACTTAGAAATTTTTGCACTTGTATTTGATAGCCCAGACCAATTGACTTAGAATTCCCTGCCTGATATGGTAAAGAATTTACTTCTATTTGTGTCTTTTAAAACATAAAATGTTCTAAACTGTCACCTCTAATTATGGTAGCATGTAGGCAATGAAGCCTAACAGAACATCTGACTAAACTAGATGTGACATGTGGGTATCATAATACATCAAATTTGATATAATGCCCTTTTTTAACTTTATATTATGAAATATTTGATTTTGCTTTTTCATATTTTTTTTTTTTTGCTTTTCTTTTTAGATTCAGTAACATATAAAAATACCATGCTTTGAAATTTAGTGAACCCAAGACCTAATGCCTTGAAGTAATTAACAAATAAGACAACATGTCTTTGCCTGGCATATGCATTTAAACATATTTATTAAAACAATCACGTTGGAGGGCTTGATTTACACAGCGTCTTTTAGATATTCAGAGGTTACTTTGGAGCAGCCTTAGCTTTTGACCTTTAACAATGCTCTTGGAAGCCAGTCATTCAATTCTACTGGAATGAGATTAAAACAATCCAAGTGTGGCTGTGTATTCATATGCTTCTCCTTGTGTCCCTCTCACCACCCCAAGGCTCTGGTAAGGAAATTTTTGTTTTTGTTCTGCAGACTCGTTATATAGGTCTAATTTATTACTCTTTATTCACCAATGTCTGTATATTGTAGTGACTAATTTCTTATTATTCCTCTACTGAGACTCTAATGCAAAATTCTTGTCCTCCTTGTGGGGCATGTGATTGTTTCTTCAGTGCCCCGCTGCTCAGATCTCTCCAGGAGGATAGACATGGGCAGGAAGTAGGGCTCCTAACCCACAGCAGTGTCTATTGGTGAATGTTTACAGCTCCTGAAGCCACAGTGGGCAAGTGTTACAGGGTGCACTTTTAGTTTTGCAGTCTATAGGCTTGTGTTAACCACCTCAATCACACCCTCTACCTTGTTGCAAGGACAGAGGGCTTTCTGTACCCCAGGTTCTTGCCTTGATGTACTGGAAGAATTGGCTCAGGCCTGGGCTTGGAGAATAGGTGTAAAGTTTTATGTAGTGGCAGTGACTCTCAGCAGATGGGGAAGTCAGAAGGGAGATGGTTTTTCCCTGGTGTGGGGCCATGGAGCTTCTCCAACTGCTCTGGCCAAATTCTGCATCATTCTGCTGGTCGATGGCCTGCTGGCCTTCTGGTGTCTTACACCTATGTGCTCCTCTTGACATCCTCTCAATGTGTAGCCACTTGTGTGTCTCCCTGCTAGGGTCCTGGGGGTTTTTATAGGCACAGGATGGGGGCATAGCGGCCCAGGGTGATCTTAGGTAATGCAACATTTGGGCAGAAGGCAGGTGAAGCCCTAGCCAGGGACCACGCCATGCCCTCTTTTACCCAGCACTTCCCTTTCCCACTTCTGTGTCATTTAAAGGGACCATGTCTTTCCCTTTCCAGCACTCCCATGTCACAGCTACTCATAAAAAGTGTCACTTCACTCCAAGAAATCCATATAAGAAAATTTAAAAGAAGATATAAATGATAATAAATGATAAACATTTATAGATACTTATAATAAAGTGGATCATAAGAAAGGTGAAAGGCTGTATAAACTGATTAAAGATAGCTTTATCTACAACTTCAGAGAACATACCATTTCTGCTAAAAATTAAGTACATATTCAACTTATGTTAAAAATGACACTGTAACCAAACTTCTACTCTCCATGAAATCAACTTTTCTGTCAAGTTTAAAGAATGATACTGTATAACATTTCTCACTAACCATATTTTTTCAACTTTTTTCTTTCTATTCTAACAACCCTTTAATTTTCTCAACATTCTTGGCCGATGCCTCTTACTTAATGCACCAAGTATTCAACAGTCAGCTGCTGGGAATGTGACTGATATGGTGGATATGGACATTTCTGCTGCAGTTAAGGACATCAATTGTAACTGAACAGTAACCACAGACAAAAAGTCTTATGAGAAAATGACTAGTTCTCCACAATTTAACACTCTCAGTAAAAACCATCCATGATTACATAATGTAACATTTTTTATTTTGGTATAAATATGAAAAAAATCAGATTCATAATACATTTGTCTTGAATTTTTTTTTACTCATAAAGAAGAATTTTATCAGGAACGCTCACCACTTTCACTGCGTCAGCTCTATTAGGCATGATTTTAGATGCAAAAATGTTTCTTAAGTGAGGTTTTATATTGATCTCCCATTATACTCAAGCACTCCCTAACATAAAAACCTCACAAGTACATAGCAAGTTTGAAGATAACAGATTTATAATTTTGATTTTCAACAGAAAGTACTTTATCCTAATTTACTTAGAAGAGAACAGCATATTTAGAAATGAAAAGTAGTTGTCACTTTTTAATGCAACTAGTTAAAAATAGTTAACTGACTCTCATAAGGGAAAGGGATTTTGTAGTACTTAAGACAAAAATGATATACTTGTAAATATTACAGATACATTTTAAAGTTGACAAAGTATTCTCAGCCATTTTAAGTTATAATCTATCAAAGCCAAAATTATGCCACTACAGAGGATCCAAGATGATAGGTCTGATCTGTCAGTCATCAGGGTTTGTAACAAATAGTATAGATTGAAGCAGATCAAGCATGAAGTCCAAGAAAATCATCTAATGCTCTGTTGTGTTGGCAAATTCCAAAGGTGTGGAGATTATAAAATTACAAAGTGGTTAGTGAATAGCTTGAGAGGCAGTGGGTTCATCAATGGAGACATGACATAAGTAACAGAATTGCTTTACAAAAGGAAAATTGACATTTTTCAGAGACTATCATCCCACCTGTAATTGTGTAACCAGTGCACAAATGACTTCCTAAGAGAACAGGTATCAATCTTTCTCTGTAGTGATGCATTGAACAGATGATGTTAAAGTATCCAATGGAAGTGGCAGGGTAAATAACATAGGACATAATAATATGAAATCACTGCAATACTTATTCTACTGTTAGAAAAAAATATAACAAAAAATAACATACCAGATTACTGGCGTTGAGGTTGAGCATGACTTTGCAGGAATGACCAGGGCCTAAAATATGCCTCTCAGTTATTTCAATGGGTATTTATGAAGCCACAACTCTGCTCATATATTAGACAAGGTGTTGGAGAAAAAAGAATGAGAAAAAGAGAGGTGTGGTCCCTCTCTGCTGTCACAAAGTTTACTCAAGTAACATGTACTCAAGCAAGCAAGCAACATAGTATATTGCCATAGTGTTTCAATAGTAAAATACGAATTAACTGCAGCAGCACGTTTAGGAAAAAACAATTTTCCAAGAAGGATTTTCAGAGACATAGTTATTACAGCAGTAATTACTAATCATACTTAATACATGTAAACATTTATAGTAGGTTGTACTTTTGTATATTACAATTCAAATATGCCAACACATTTTCTTTAGTTGATACAAGTTTATCTCACCCCATTACTCCTATTATTTAAAAAAAAGAAGAAAAATACATACATATGCATATACGCACCTATATATATGATAACAAAGTCTCTACTGATTTAAAAATAGTTAATGCTAATCAATTCAAATGTTCTCTCAAAGCCAACCAAAATTAATAGCCCCTGCTCAGAAATCATACATAAATCTAAAGTCTTCACGCTTATGCTGTACCTTCATGAATTTTTGTTTAAGGAAATCAATATTTTATGCCAAAAATAGAATGCTTCTTAGAAAATAATTGAAAGAAGGAAATTCATCGTATAACAGAAAAGTAGCAGTTGATTGAGACAAAGAGATTGTTATATGCATGAGTTAAAATGCTTAATTGTGTTTGGATCCTATATCAGAACTAATTTCCTGTCTTTTTAGGTTAGCATTGAGGTGAGTCCCTTGATGATAAAACCATATCATCACCTGTTTTACTCTAAACAAAGACATTTATGAAAATGGTAAACCTGATTATATATTATAGTATTAAGAAAGATCTTGTGTAAGACTGTTACAAATTTTTACAATGCTCCTAATGTCAGCTTAGGTAAAATTAATTAGAACAACCATATCTCAGGAAAATAGAGTCAATGAACAAAGATTATCACATATTTAAGGGAAATAAGAGCAGATGAAAGCTGTTCCTGAGGAATGAAGTAAAGAGAGTTTGAGACAGTGGCAGATGGAACAGGAAGAAAAAAAAAATAAGATAAAATTGTGACATCTGTTAAAATCGTTTTGGAAGAGTCATTTACACACTATGGATGAATAGCAATTTATTCCTGGAAAATGCTTGTTGCCCAGGTTGTGCAAATTCTCAGTTATGGATAGATTTAGTTATTGATCAATCATACTGCTTTTGGAATTTTAATCTGTTTTGATTTCTTTAAAAAATCACCATGTATATAAACAAAGTCCATTTACTTGATGGCATTATATTAGCCTTAGGATATTTGGAGGACTTGCATCCTTGGAGAGAAGGGCATACCAGAAGTCAGATGTTTTCAGGACAACCCTTTTACCCAGTGAGACAGATTGTATGATTTTCTACTGTGGCTTGCTCCTACTATTTATTTCCATTTCCTTCAGCCCAGAAAGGATTGTTGTAATATATCAAGTTCATCAGCATTTTTTAAATTGTTACATTAATCTATTTAAATTGAGGTTCTATTTTACCTCAAAGATATCTATTACCTGTATTTATCTATCCAATCAAGAGTTATTGCCATATAATGCTTTTTTTCAAACAATTCTGCAATTTCCCGGATGTTTTTAAGAGATCTTTGCTTGCTGGATAGAATAATACCCAAGTTTTTCTAATCATAGCATTTTTATTTTCTCATTCTTCCTATTAAAATTCTATCCTCTTCATTTACAAAGGTGAATATATTTGGAACTGTCATCTCCAATGAATGGAAAGTAATTAGAAACCCTAGAAATGATATTTGAAATAATTATTACAAAGCATTTTATAATTTGTTAATTTTTCCAGATTTGTATAAAAAGCAAATGCAAATAGGAAAGAAACAAGAACTAGGCTTTCATATATTTTCCAATCTGAGCTGATTTCAAGAGTTGAAGATTAGGTAGTGGTAAACAAGGGAAAATAAATTTACTATAAGGAGGATGATAAATTTAGAAGCTATCAAAGATTACAATTTTTTAAAATCTCAAAGCTTTTGTTTAAAGAGATTCCCATCAAAGGCATTTGTGTCAAAAATAAAATGAAGAAAGCTGAAATGAAATTAGAAGCATAAGAAAATATTAGAGCTGGAAGGACATTAATAAATCCTTAGTAAAAATAGCATTATACAGATGAAAAAAAAAAAAAAAAGTCAGGGGTCAAGAAACTTAATTGATTTGTCTAAGGTCACTTTAGTATGTCAATTCATTTTCAAGACCAGTGTTTCTCCAAATAGAGATTAATGAGAAGAAGAAAGAAAAAGCAGAAAGAAGAAAAAGTAGATGTCCACTTTTTTTTTTTTCTTTTTTTTTTTTCACCTGGAAGTCCTGATTCATTTGGTGTGGAATGGAGCGTCCAAATTTCCTGTTATCTTGGCTAACAGCAGAAAACTATTAAATGGAAGAAAATAAGATGTGAACTGAAGTGGTAGAAGAAAATAAAGGGAAAAAAAAAAAAGACAGGAGACTTTGTTTTGGACAGTGGTTTATTATACATACATCTCCCTCAGCTGAGTCTCCATTCTTTGGGCAAGTATATTTCAAAATATGTTTAAGAGACTATCACATCCAAATCACCAGACAGGAAATCATAGCTATTCCCAGGCTTTTTTCAATGTAACTTAACAAAAATCTCTATGAATCGTTCCCCAAATTCTGCATTTTTAACAAGCTTCCCACTTATAGAGCTGTCTCCTTGAGTGCAGGACGGACAGGCTGTTTTACTTTATAACTGGGACACCGAGTACAGATCCTGGTTCATAGGCGGTGGCCTAGAAAATACGTGATTGATAAATAGTTAAATTGAATTAATAACTATAATAAGTAGTAAAACTTAATAAATGCTATTTTTAAAAAAATCGTACATATCTACTACTAGATATAAATTTTGGTTGGTGGTGTTCTTCATTTACCAAAGTGTTGGTTTTTACACTTTTCCAAAAAATGTCAATTGCTATTCTGTACTCTATACAATCAGAAGGGAGTCAGTTTGAACACATAAAAATGACATAATATTCTGCAGTATCAAAAATACACGGCTTGATACTTCAGATTTATTTTTTTTCCTTGAAAGATATTAATCAAATAAGTAATTTTGAAAAATCTGAGAGATTTTAATAATTGAAACAAAAATACTAATTATGACAAGAGTAAACATGTAAGGTAGCCATAGGTTGAAATAAACTTGAAACAGTAGTTTCTGTACACCTTTTGCTTTCCCCAAGAACTATTTCTGCAAAATATTCACTAGACTGCAGAGATAACCCACATAGACTGTTATTAATATGTAATCTTCCTTCCTGAAACAGTTTACATATGCAGTATACAGCATCTGGACCTTGTAATTGAATTTTCAAAGTTTGCTGTGGTTTGGGAGCTGCATATGGGTCAGTAATCATTATCTAGACACCATCATTTATAGTACACATACAATTAATCAACTCATTAATTATGGAAAAAGAGTCTCAGGCAAGGCTAGTACACCTATTTCTTAAACAAATATGTTACCCTTGAGCTGTAAAAGTAGCATTTCCATTAGCCATTGCCTTAGATTATTGTTAGATATTTGTTCTGGGATCTTTTAAAACAAGGCCCATAAGAAGAGTCAATATAAAAATCTTTCAGACATAAGGCCCATCATATATATTCACAGAATTTAATCACTTTCTGGTTAACTCACTGCTCAAGTCAGCTTTGGATCTCTATCTTCTGAAGCTAATGTCAATAACACTTTATTTTTAATTTAACTAAATTCAGCCAACTGTAGGAGAAACAAATCATGCTTCTTTTTATTATTAGTTTTAGTAGATGGTTGCCAGGGCAAAATTGGTAATTAGGGACAGTAAAGTATTCTTCAAATATTTTTTTCTTGTTATACATTTGTAAGCCCAGGAGGTTGTTAAATTGAGATACTTTATAGATGCAGAAAGGAAGACAAAAAAATCAGTAAATACATCTTCTCACATTCTTGGCTCATTAGCTAACCTGACCAATTTCCTTTCCTCTTCGTCAAACCCATTTTTTTTTGTTTTTTTGCTATTTTTTCCCTACTCTGAGCAATTTATCTTCGTGTTGCACTGATTCATATTATGACCTACGAAACTCCTTGTAAAAAGTCACACAACATGAATAAGAGAAGGAGGCTAATTGTGTAAGATAAATGCCAACCTAAAATATTGATAAAATATAATTTGATTTTAGCTCAAGGTAGAGAGAGGAAGGGCTGTTTAGTAGAATTTTTGTTAAATATACGGTGAGCTTAAGGAAGAGGAACAGCTGTTTGCCATCTTCACTGAAGTCAGATGTAGCTTAGACTTAATATGAGAGACATGAAGAAGAGATTTTTGTCTGTAGATTTCCAATGGGAATTTTAGTTAGAGGACCATGCAACCATAGAATTTTATTTCTTGTAAGATGTAGAGACATGTGAGATAATTTATGAGCCATTCAACTTAAAGGTAGGAGGAAAGATCAATTGGTATTTTAAGGGTTGCTCTTTTCCAATACCACATTATCCTGACTTCTTTGAGCCTCAGTTTTCCATCTCTGAGCTCCTTTGCTTTGAAGTTATAAAATACCACAGAGATCAAGGCTTACACTTCTAGCTGTTTGGGACAATGTCTGGTAGAGCATGAACAATGACAGAGAGTAAGCTGAGATCCTGAAGTTTTAGAGTTGTCTCTTTTGTCTCAAAATTTAACTCTTTCAAGTTCTTTCAGTGGAGGATTGTGCATGAAAGAGACACCTGCTTCTTACTTATTATCTAGACCTTGTCTATATCTATCTCACCAAGGTACAATCCCAAATACCAAATTTGCCCCAGTTCTCCCTGTGCCCTTGTTTCATGGCCAGTTGTGAAATTTTGTTCTCCATACTACTAAGAAAATAAATGTACAATGTGATAAGTAAATTACAATGTGATATGTAAAACGTGGGAGTTGTAGATTGAAGAAAGCATTTGGGCAAAGAAAACAAAATAAAGTCAACAAAATTCTTCAAGGTTGTTTTAAATGGTTATAAAGAGGAAACAGAACATAAAAAATAAGGTATATGAAGGTAAAGAATTTCGTGGAGGTTTCCAACTACACTTTAGCTATGGATATCTTTTCTTTTTTTCCCAAAAGAAAGCTTTTGAGCTACTTTAACATGGACCTTAGATAAGCACTGAAGTTCAATTGGAGAAACAGTAGGAAATCTGAAGCTTCTACTAAACCTCAGGTCATGTGGGAATAGTTTCAGGAACCATGCATTTCTGCTCACATAACCAGTTTTAAAACCATAGCCCTCAATGTTACAGTCAAGTTTTGAAGTAGCAAAAGGGCATAATTAGATTTACATTGATACCTTTACTATATAGCAATATATGATTTTTTCAAACCACATAAATTGAGACCATTAGAATTCCCTTTATGTCTTTTGCCTTAAACTAACTATCATCAAAACACAATGTAATGCCAGTAAGGCCATGAGAAAAGAAGGGAAGTGCTATTCTGGCCCCCTAATTCGGAGCAGGAGGGAGGGAATCTATCACTCCATGTATATGCAGGGCCGATTAAACCATGCGAGAATTTCTAAGATGAATAAGCAGCTCTTAATATCCTGTTTCTTCTACTTAAATTAATGAAAAAAAGCTTTGAGATGTATTTTGGGGTTTATTAACCTTTTCTTCTTAAAATGTCCATTTCTACCATCTCTGGAGATCTGCTGTCTTACTTATCCCTTAAGTCTCTGCTTTTATTAGCCAATGTTCATAACTGGAAGTATCTTCCCACCTCCGTTTCTCCTTCAAGATTAAACATTCTATGAAGAACAGGGTTCATGATTGGTGAATATTCATATATCTGTGTTAACTTATATGGGACAATGTATTAACTGTTAAAATATGAATGTATCATACAAGACTTTTTGATATTGGAGGCTTCACCTATGAGTCCTAACAAAGACACTCCTATTATACAACTTAACATTTTCACAACTAATGACCCATGTCTAAAAATGTAAACTTGAAGTATAACTTTAAAAATTTTGCTTTTGAATAATTATTATGTTTTCAGGTGTTTCTGGAGTCTGTTTTGTTTTCATCTTTTTGATTGCATTAAAAAGCTCACAGATTTTAGGAATTTGGATGTGTGTTATACCAGTCTAGATAATAAATGCTGATTACAATTAAAATACTAGGTCAAGTGAAAATTGGAGCCAAGTTTAAAATTATTTTTATATCTCTTCACTCTTAGCCAGCAAAATACCCATGCTAGATAAGATTATTGTTCAGAATTATTGCTGTCTTCATCAAAGCAGCTCATATATTCCTTGCTAATACCATGTAACACCCACTGCTTCTCTGTGGGAGGAATATACTTCACACCGCAACTGTCAGGGTTGAGGATGTGACTTATTTGGTGTATTTGTCAGCTTGTGCTGCAATAAGAAACTACCGTAGACGAGGAGGCTAAAACAACATTCATTTCTCACAGTTCTGGAGGTTGGAAGCCTGAGATCAAAGTGCCTGTAGGCTTGTTTTCTCTCGAGGCCTATCTCCTTGGCTTGCAGATGGTTACCTTCTTTTTGTGTCCTCACATGGCCTTTTTTCTGGGTGCACACATCCCTGGTATCTCTTGCTTTCTTCTTAAAAGGACACTAGTCCTGTTGGATTAGGGCCCCACCTTTATGACCATATTTAACCTTACTTGCCTCTTTAAAAGCCGTGTCTTTGAATACAGTAACATGGGCTGTTATATGCTTCAGCATGTGAATTCTGGGGGGACAGAATTTAGTTCATAACACCTGGGCTAATGGAACATGATTTAAAGATTTTGCAGATTCTAAGTAAAAGATGAAAGATCCATTTAATGGTTTTGCTACAGCTCTCTTTCCGCTGCCATGAGGCCACCATGTACTCAAACAGGGCTGCCTCTTTACCCTGGGCTCTGGATTAAACAGGACATTGAACAGAGCGGTAATCTACTTGTTAGCACCATGTAAGGAGAAAATCAAGTAAATCTTTTTGTTTTCACCATTATGATTTCGAGACTTTGATTTCTCTTGATGTCACAACTTTGCCCAGCAAGAGTTAAGTAATAAAGTAATCATTACTTATAAATAGAAAGCTTTTATTAAATTATGTGGCTTTGGTTTTGGAGTCAGGCTCCAGGCAGCAAGGGATTTATTATTAAAGGTTGAATAAAATGCAGTATCAAACTATTTGGTAAAACTATTAGCTGCAAGTACCTAAAAGGCAATTGATTAAGCAAACAGGCTCCTGGTGATGTTACTAGCATATCACTCTCTCCCCCAACCACTAATTAGCAACATTTACTAGAGCTACAAAAAGTGCTACAAGAAAAAGATGAACTCAGAAAGCATGGCCAGTTCAGAAGAATTAAAAGAGAAAAAATCCAGAAATTATCAGACTTGCAGGATTAAGATGTATTTTTCATTTCCAGTCTGTAAAAGATAAATTAAGAAATGTTTTGGGTGACAAGTCCAGTTAGGACTCAGTATTTGATTTAGACAAAATCCAGAGAATAGCATTCATATCCTCTTTGAAACCAACTAATTAAACAACATGCCATAATTCCTTTCAGTTGGACAAAAGGGCTCAATGAAAAGAGACTAAGGATGGAATTTTACAAGAAAGTCTGGTAATTTAATACAACTATATTTTAATTTAGAGATAGGCTTGCATATGCAAAATATCATGGATGTAACTACAGGTATGTTAAGATGACTATAAGAAAAACAATTTTAAAAATTCCTTTGCAGTTTTAGAGAATGGTTCTGCCAACAGGACCACAGTACAGGATTCAAATGGACCATGGCAATTTAAGACTTAAAATTAGTTTGGAACGTCTAATATTCTACAGGCAGAATAAAGGTTGGAAAATGTATCCTAATCTCCCTTGCTCCCCCAGAAGGAGGACATATTTTCTCGAGTCCTTTTCAGATTTTTTAATGGAAGATAAAGGAAAAGGAACAATCTCTCAAAGGTTGTAGTAAAACATTTTGGAGAATAAGAGATAGGGGAGCTACCACTAGAGCGCATAGTTAGAGACTTTGATGAAACATTAAGATTTCCAGTAAGATTTCAGAATGACCTGGTATTATCTGAGCATTCTAGTCTACTATTTGAGAATGAAAGCTTCTGAGTATGTGTGTATAATTGTATGTGTGTATGTGTGTGTGTGTGTGTGTGTGTGTATGTGAATGCATCAGAGAGACACAGAGAGAATAGTTATTTTAAAACAGACTCACATTCTTTCACAATTTCATAATATAGTATATACTATTATAGTTTTTGCATTATTTGAATTTTACCTATGTCAGTGTAGATTTTGTTAAAATTATTTTTATTTCTTTTTTTTTTCTGTTATCTCACTCCCTTTCATCTCTCTCTCTCATTCTCTCTGTCACATAACACACACACACACACACACACACACACACACACACACAGATGGCTTTTTGTAATAAAGAAGGAAACACAACTTTGGGCTAAGCAGCTGAATTAATACGTAGGCTGAGTTGACAATGACCTTCATAGAGAAATCTAAAGGAGTGAGAAGGTAGCATTCTCTGTCCAAAGAGTGAAACCTTTGTCAATTATTTTATGGTATGTCATTTTTTTCTTTCTTTCTTTCTTTTTAATGTTTGGTATCTATTCGACTTTCAGTTGTACGAAACTAATATTTGCATGGCTTTGTAAAAAATAAGATTTTTATCATAACTTTAAATCTGTTGGGTCCTGAGTTCAACACACTTCAGGAACAGAATGGAGGATAGTATGTGGATGTAGAGTCTAAGATTCTCAAAGCAAAAAGGAAGACAATAGACAGAATGGGGAAGTTGGTAGACATCTTCAAGCTCATATTTTTGTCTGTGTTAGAGGTATTTATAAATGGAAGTTTCTGAATCCTCTTGTTCTTGAAATTGTGTACATTTGGAACCTACTTTTCAGTTTTTTATCCTAAAAAATTACTTTAAATTTAAGGGGGCACATTTATAAATACCTTATATAAATACATCAAAATCTAAAATTTTATTTTTATATGTTAAATATTTATTTGTTGTTTACTCATTTATGTTGACACTATAGTGGTGTTTAGTTTATTATGCTGCTGAAGTATCTTCTTAGTACATGATGGGATATATTTAATACTGCAGAACATTTCTGTACTAGACATCACATTGCCTCAGTTCTGCTTATGGCCAATATCAGTCTACTCCTCTACAATGAGGAGACTAATGGGAATTCAAAGAGTAAAAAACATATTACATCCCAGTTCCTTGTTACACTAAGGTCATCTGAGAATCATTCTTCAGCTACCTATTAAGTAAGTTGTTTATTGTTAGGGGCCTCTGTTGAAGAGGAAAGGGGTGACTGTAATTGAAGGTGTTTATCTGGGAAGGTTCTGGGAATTTGAGAAAGACGAGGTCCCAGCCCTGAGCCAGTGGGAATGGAATTCAGTGATTAGAAGTCCACATAATGGGAAATAAGATATAATGAAGGAGACAAAGCCAACAAAGTAGGAACATGGAACAAGCTTGAAACAATTGCTAGGAGAAAGCAAACTAGGCCATTGTATCAATGTGCCTATGCAGTATTATTTAAGCTTGTGAAATTACAAAAAGTAAGAACCTCCTTTAGAGAGATTGCACAGAGACATTAAGTTTTAAGTAGCAGAATCAAATTCAATAAGGCAAAAATAGAAACTGCATTTTATCTTACAATTAGTTTCAAAATTAAATTAGGCATCTATGCTATCAGGCTGACTATATATCACATACTTAAACTCAAATTAATAACTATTTATTGTTAGCTTGCTGTATACATGTAATAAATTATAGTAAATAAAGAAATAAGAGTAAGACAGACTCAGATTTTCAGAAAATTACATTTCAACTTACGGGGACATAAATCAATGTTTGGATAACTGAAAAAACAAGGTATGCCAAGTTCCACATTAGGTATACAAAGAGATAATTAAAGGGATCCAGTGGAGGAAAACAACTTACCTAGTAGGAACACAAAAGTTTTTTTAAAAGATAATATTTGCTTGGAAATAAAAAAGAAAAATCTATATACTAGTAGAAAAATATGTAAATAAAGTTCAAGAATTAGAACAGTGAATGTATTTTTTCTAATTTGTCAAAATAATTATGTATATATGCATATATAATTATGTTTTCCATATATACATATACACACTATATATATACACATATACACACTCTATATATATACACACACACACACACACTCATGTAGTTGGGACTCCTGCAACTCATGTAGTTGGGACTATATATATATAAATGTAGTATGTGTGTGTGTGTTTGTGTAAATGGCAAAGGACTGACAAAATGATTGAGATTTATAGTATTTTTCCCCTCATTATCCATTTCCAAACTAATAATAATATCTACTCTCATAAACACATAAAACAAGTCGGGAAAATAAAAATTCACTCTTCTCATTGCAGTAATTACATATTTATTCTTTTGTTTCTTTAACCATGAAAAAAACATTTTGTACTTTTCACATAACAGAAAATATATATAAACTACTGGCATAAACAAAGTTTTTTTTTTTTTTTACAAAAGTTCCCATTTTTACAAAATTCATATTCTAGTGAGAAAATAGAGTAACTGATGAAGAGAATAGAGCTACTTGACAAATGATAGTCTTTCTAAGGAAATAACATTTAAATGGAAAACTTAATGTAATGAATCAAGTATAGGAAGAGCCAACAAAAGAATATGTCAGAATTCGGGAAGAAATGCAGAGTTGTTAGCGTGAGGAAGTACGCTATGGCAAGTCACAGGAAACAATAACTATGACATTCCAACTCTTCACATCAAGTGGTGGAGTCAATTCCCCCTCTACTTGAATGTGGGCTGACTTGGTGACTTTCTTTAGCAAAAAGAATATGGTGGAAGTGACTATGTGCCAGTTTTAAGATGAGGCCTTGACACTGCAACTCTTGTACTTGGGTCTCCTGCTATTTCCATGAGAACCAGCCCAAGCTAGCCTGCTGGGAGATAAAACATTACGCAGAACTTAGTTTATTTATCTCATTTGTCTAAGCCATGGACCCAAAACTTATATAAGAAAGCCCAGCCAAGAAGAGCCAAGGTGAAATGCAGCTGATCTGTTAGATGACCATGGTTACATGATCAACTCCAGCCAAGATCAATGTAGCTTGATCAAGATCAAAAGAACTGCAGACCCAACATATAGAATCTCGGCGCAACAAGGAATTGTTATTTTAAGTGACTAAATTTTAAGGCGAGTTGTTAATCAGCTATAGATAATTGATACAATATCTTAAACAATAATACATTTTTAATTTCACATTATAAGAAATTCTAAATCGGCTCACTCTGTATACCAATATCACCAAGGACCCAGATGTTCTGCCAACTTCAGCATATTTTTGCTTGTTTTTTCATTTGTTTTTATTTTTTGTCTTTACACTGCCAGTCTTTCTGACAGGATGACGGATACATTTCAAAGCACCATTTATTGTTATAATGGCACTCAAGGTAGGAAGAAAAGATAGTTCTTTTCCTCATTTCTCTCTTATTTGTTTTTTCAGGAAAATAAAATCTTACCCAGAAGTCACTCAGCACACTTCTGGCCAAAATTGAATCATTTACCCACTGAAACCCATCATACATAAAATAAATTGATCGGAAATTGACCACGTTTTAATGTTATGATTTATTCCATAGGCGTGCTGTCACTCAGATTAATCACCTAAACATTAAAGAAGATGATGAAGAAAACTGATAGAAAAACAAAACACTAACACATTAAAATTTTTTAAATGCTAATTACTCTGAAGTCTGCATGCATGTTAAGATGCACGTTGGAAAAGAGGGCAGGAATCATTCATACAAAGAACCGTAATAAAGATTTTGGATTTTCAAATAAGTGAGAAAAAAATATAGCAGCAGTTAAGGAGAGTGGTGAATGGATTATAGATGAGACAAAGAAGAGGAGAATCGGAGAAAAAAAGGAAACTAATTAGGAGACTACTTTCCTAAGTCCAAGTGACAAAATATGACTAGTATGACATAGACTAGACTAGAAAAGCTATGAATAGCCAAAAGTGTATGGGTTTGTAATGAGATTTAGGTACAGACTTGCTAATGAAGCACTTTCTGTCAGGGAATCATACCACTCAGGATTTATTCCACTGTTTGTGTCACTGGAGTTCATGGTTTGGCCATTTTCTAAAACCGACTGATACTGGGGCAACGTTTGGGAGAGGGAAGGAGTGTACTGAGAACGTTAAATGTAAAACACCCATTAGACATTTAAGTGGAGCTGTTCAGAAAGCAATTTGATACATGAACCTATATCAACTAAGGATTTAGTATTGGAAATACTGACTGAGGGTTCAGTATTTTGATAGTATTTGAAGCACTGGGCAAGAATCAAGTTGCATAGCAGAAAGTAGAGAAAGACTGCATCTACCAGCATTACTTCTCCAAACTCATCTCTCATTACCTAAAATTGTACAATTGTATAATACACAGACTCAAACTTTATATATTAAATAGAATCCTAAAGTAAAACATGGGTTCAAATGTAAACATGCTGCCCACTTTCAAATTTTATTGATTTACTGCTAATTTGTAAAATGCCTTAGAGGGTGTAAAATAGTTACTAAGGCTTTTTTTTTTTTTTTTTTTTTTTTTTTTTGTGAGATGGAGTCTTGTTCTGTCACCTCGGCTGAAATGCAGTGGTGCAATATCAGCTCACTGCAACCTCCCCCTCCCGGGTTCAAGCAATTCTCTTGCCTCAGTCTCCCGAGTAGCTGAGACTACAGGCACCTGCAACCATGCCCAGATAATTTTTGTATTTTTAGTGGAGATGGGATTTCATCATATTGGCCAGGCTGGTCTTGAACTTCTGACCTTGTAATCCACCCTCCTCCGCATCCCAAAGTGCTGAGATTACAGGTGAGAGCCACCGCACCTGGCCCTTAAGCTTTTAAATATTGCTGTGATTTGCTTCTTGGGAGCATTTAGCTCAGTAAATACCAGATCAACCCACCAACTTGTGATAGTTTAATACATGTGAAAATCACCATTCCAGGGAAATCTTACAGTATCAAGCTTTACAAGGAAATAATTAGATGCATCTTCGGAGCTTTTATTTTGCTTTGTTTCTTATATATGGTGACTTCAAGTGGGGTAACAATATGCTGTGGTAGCACATTGCTATTAAAATTTTAAAAAATAGTCTATGTTTGCATAACTAAGACCAGTTCAATTTTGCAAGCATGTAGGGCAAGTCTACTCTATTTCTATGGAACCCAAATTTAAACTTTGTTCACTTACAACTATATGAATATATAATTCCTCCCATCTTCATTGTTCTCACAGATTTATAACTGCTTCATGTAATTTTCCTTAGAAGATTACTTTATGCAGAAGTATTTAAAAACTAAAAACACAATTTGTTATAAAAGTGCTTACTAATTGAATTTATATTCATTATTTTTGATACAAAGTCACTTAAAAATTAATAGCACATATAAGATCCCACAATTCCACTTCCAAACATATATTGAAAAGAATTAAAAGCATGGACTCAAATGGAAATTTTTACACCAATGTTCATAGCAGCATTATTCAAAACAGCCAAAGGTGGAAGCTATCCAAATGTCCAAAAACAGATAAATGGATAAACAAAATGTGGTATATACATGCAAGAGATTACAACTCAGCCTTAAAAAGAAATGAAATTCTGATAAAGGCTACAACGTGAATGAATCCTGAATACATTATGCTAAGTGAAATAAACCAGAACCGGAGTCGAAAGGCAACTACTGTTTCACGTATCTGAAGTGCATAAAATACTCAAATACATAGATACAGGAAGCAGAATAGAGGTTACAAGGGGCTGGAAGCGAAAAGGAATGGGAAGTTGTCTAATGGGTACAGAGTTACAGTTTAGGAATATGAAAAAGATGTGGAGATGCATAGTAGTAGTGATGATTGCACAATGTAGTGAATGCACTTAATGACACTAAAGTGTACATTAAAAAGTGGTTAAATGGTTAATTTTATGTTATGTATATTTTATCACACAAAAAATGTAACAGCACCAAATGGCCTAGATCAATTCATATGTGGTACAGTATTGTTTTTCTCCTTTCTCTTTTCTAGTTTGAAGTGGGCTTTACTGTCAATAAATCAGCTTTCACAAAATAGATTTGGCTTATTTTCTTCATAAAATACCCCTACATACCATTGATGAGTGTTACTGATTCTATTTTCACATAGTCTAAATGTATTATGTACATAATAATAAAATATCAGATTATCCAATATCCGTTTACTAATAGCATTTGAGTTCCAGTACTTCGTGAAACCATTGCTACTGTCTCATAGAATCACTGTTCATATTCACTTGGTTATAAGCCCTAAAATGGCTGGCATCACAACAGTGTAGTGCATTATTGTATCTGCAGTGCTTAACACAGCTCCATTCACATAATAGTTGCTTAATGAGTACCTGTTTACAAAAATGAACTAACACACTAATGATGGGTTTATTTCTTGTCCTTATTTTGTTGTTCTGTCACCATAATACTTCTTGCTTCACCTTTTCAAATGGAGTGATATACTTGGTAGAAAAAAAAAAAAAAAAGGAGAAGAAGATAAAAAACTTATTATAGAGAAGCAATGAGAACCCAGCTGAGGGATGGTAATAAACAGGGTCTTGCTGAAAAATACATGGAACATTTCAAGGTAATCATATACTATAAAAAGAGAATAAAATCTAAGACTAGGTTAAAAGCAGCAGATTTTCCTAAATATGAAAAGTAGTCGTTCTAATCCACTCTACCTTCTCCTAGTAATATTATCCAAAATCTTTTGTCCAATTAGGGGCACCAGATATAAAGAGAGGCATTGACAAGGTTCCTGAATCGAATGAAGTTGGATGTGTTTTCACAGTGCCAATTGAGGTTGACAAGTGGGAAAGAGATGTTTGCCGAGCAGGGAAAGAATATTTGAAGTCCAGAGGAACTGATTACACAGATGACCCCAAGAACCAAGGTGAATGAAGCTGTACATATGAGATGCATCTTTCCTTTGCACTTTGAAAACTGGAATATTGCTTTGATTGTTCTGACAAAGTACAATCATTCTCAATGTTCTTTAAAACTTCTATTAGGATTCATAAGGTCCAGGAGACTGGTAAGCAATTATTGGCATCTTGTGTTCATTTCCTTGACAATTTCATAACCCTTATTCACCTGCCCAGCCACATGTTCCCATTCAAAAGTCCATGCTTCCGCATAATCACTTAATAACTTGATTTCCTGGATGCAACCATTTGTAAACTTCCTCACCTAATATTATTTGTGAATCAGTGACACAGAAATAGTAAACATTTGAACATTTTATAAAGTTAAATTAAGATAATTTAGTTATCAAGTGAAGCAACAGTCTTACTAAACTTTCTGATCAGACAGTATCTGTTGTTTTGGGATACAAATTTTAAGAGACACTTTGGTAAATTAGACAGTGTCTAGAAAAAATAACTGAAAGTGTCTGAAAGAGAAGACAGAAGAAATGACTGACTAGATTAGGAATATTAACCTTGAAAAGGCAATACTTAAATGACATGGTAGCAGCATTCAAATACTTGAATTGCTTTTCAATAAGCAGGAACAGTGAATCCATTCTGTCACCTCGAAGTAACATACTAAGAACGATGGTTAAAAATTATAAAAGAAGATGAATTTGGTTTATAATAAGAATGATGTTTTTAAATATTTTGATCTTCCAGAAGTAAAACATTTAGCCCTATAAGGTGAATTTACCAAAAGTTCAAAATTTTAGCCATGATCAGATTACTATATATGCAAGATGACAAGAAATAGATTTTAATAGATTATAAGTGGGATACTGGAGCATATTTTATAATGTATTTTATTCTTACTATAACTTAATATAAATAGCATTATTTATACTGTATATATAGAAAATGATATCGAAACTCTCAGTAGCTAGACAAGTCTATAGCAGTAATGAGTGGTAGAATCTGAATTTCAGTTGAGTTCTCTAGACCACAAAAATTTCCCTTTGAACTGCATGCTATACAGTACTGGAAAACATTAGAAAGAAGAGAAACAAAATGGCAGTAGCAATTTTCTCTGGGTAGTAGAATTAAATTTGTACACTTTTACTTACATGTATTACAAAAATTTCCCTAGTAAATATTTATTATATTAAATAAAAGCATGGCTATGTTGTGTTTTAAGGCAGAAATTAGAAGAATGCCTTATTTCAACTAATCTCTTCTAATTGCAAATATTTTATTGTATTTAGGAATTTCTCTTCCAAATACATTGTTTTAGCTTTTTATTTTGAAATAATATAAATCAAGAGAAAAATAGCAAGATTCAAGGAACTCATGCATAGTAGGAGTTTCCCTGTTATAATTTACATTTGTTTTTTCTTCTCTTCTCTCTGTATGTGTATATATTTTATGTACATGTATGTCTCTCTCTCTCTCTATCTACCTATCTATCATCTATATATTTGCCTTCCTGTCACTATCTCTAAAGTTCTACTTCAACACCACAGGATTCATTCAAATCTTCTTTCTCTTTTTGTAAATTTCCTCATTACTAAAAGATATGGCACCCATTTTTATCAAAACATTATGTATTTGTCTTATCAATCATTGTATATGTGACGAACATCCCAACCACGACTACCATTTCCTCAGTCTGAACCAAACTGGCCCCTACCGTGCCAGTTTTCACCTCAGTCAGGGCCTACTCTATCTACCTCATCAAACAAGAGTAGTGCTTAATTTTGCCAGATTCGCAAAAGGGGCTAGCATGATGCAAAGAAGAAAGGGAGGCTACCTCTCAGTACGCATTTGATTTTTACAATATTTTATATATTCTTTTCTTTAAACATTTCTTTCCAGGAACATGTATTATCCAGATGTTGGATCTTTGCTATACAGGGTTTAAAACTATCACATCTTTTATAATTTTCATTTCTACTTTTCTTTTCCATTATCGTAGGACTTTATTTAGTTTGTTTGTTTATTTATTTATTTATTTTTGAGACAATGTCTGTCTCTGTTGCCCAGGCTGGAGTGCAGTGGTGCAATCTCGGCTCACTGCAACCTCTGCCTCCCGGGTTCAAGTAATTCTCCCACCTCAGTTGCCTGAGTAGCCAGGATGTTAGACACCCACCACCAGGCCCAGCTAATTTTTGTATTTTTAGTAGAGACAGGGTTTCACCATGTTGGCCAGGCTGGTGTTGAACTCTTGACCTCAGGTGATACATCCACCTTGGCCTCCCAAAGTGCTGGGAGTACAGGTGTGAGCCACTGTGCCCAGCCTCCTCACAGGACTTTTAAAATGAGTATTTAATTTTTTTTTTTTTAATTTAAAAAGTGGGAGTATTCCACACCAATAATTTGATTACCTGAATTTCAATTGTGTTTATGGTTGACTTCAATAATTTAATTTTAATTTTGCTATTACATTGTGGTTAACTTGCAGAACTTCCTTACATCAACACTCGTTTCAATAGAAATGAAACTTTTGTCATTGAGTCTTATTTTGTTCTTTTCCAGTGGTCTCTTGATTTTGTCTTTAAGTGATCGAGTAGATATATTACTTTTTTTCTTTTTTTATTGGCAATCATAATCAGAGTTACACTGTCTTTGCCATATTCTTATGTTTAGCATATTTTATGTATCTATGTTTAGTAAATACAATATGTAGATACATATTTACAGTAAATATAAAAATATACATATTTGTTTATACTTTTCTAAAGAGTTTTGTATAAATTTAATGCCTTTTAAGAATCAAGATGAAAATTAGTTATCTTTGTTTACGATGCTCCTGAGAATTCTAAAATTTTCTGCTAGAGAGCAGAGCAATTTGTAGAACTCCACTCCCAGTTGCCAGTGTTTGGCAAGTATTCTATTAATGAAGACTTGCAATTTTGATAGAACAAATCAGAACTTTCTTCTTCTGTTGCCTGGAAATGATATTTATCTCAGATGTCATATGTGAAAAGTCACATTTTCCTCCACATACTGCACTTCCCATGCTCCTTGCCTGTGTTCCTGTCTACTTGTCTATAGGCACTGTTGGTGTAATGGTGACGGCTCATACAGGCTTTCAACGAGCCTGTTGAGCACATGTCTTTCCAACTTCCTGTTCATGAATGATACACTGGTGGCTTAAACAGGAACATTGTGGAAATATTTACAATATGAGAGAGGCAAATACTACAAATGAGAGCTTGCATTTCTGCAAAGCCTGCTGTTGAACAGTCAGAAAAATACCACCAGATCAACAACTTTCCCTACCTCCTATTAAAACAAAGGTATTTCTATGTTTAAGAGGGGTTTCTGCTCTGAAATATGCAAGGTGTAGTTCTCATTTAATTTCCATACTATTAGTAGAAGAAAAAATTCCTCACCAATTCAATAATTTGACTATCTTAATTTATATGCTATTATATCACAAAGATTTTCTTTTCATAAGAAAGCTGAGAGGCTAAAAAGTGGGAGAAAACTTAATTTTTTTTTCTGGGATTTCTAGTCCAGCAACATTTTAACTTAAAAGCTTTAATTAAAAGTATTTTAATGACTTTTTCTATAATTTAGCAATAGAAGTGATTTGTTATAGTCATCCTTCAAAGTGCAAATGCTAAATTGTTATTATTTAAATCAAACATGTACTTGTAAGGTACAACGGAGCTGGAAATTGCAGCATTTTACTATTTCTTTTCTGCCTTTTACTTTTTCATGGTTATAAATTTTTGAATATTGAAGATAACTTAAAGTGTAGTTAGTTTTTAACTTTCAAGACATGATTACCCCACCTTCTATTCTTTTTAAATAACACAATAATTCATTTATTATCAAATATTTGTTTAATGTCTAATCTAACAAAGACATTCTTATTGAAAAGGTGTAGACACAACAAGTATTCAGGGCTTCATGGTGTTATCATTCTGTTTGGGAATTTTCAGTTTAGATTATTATTTACTTGTTTATTTTGAGAAAACGGCATTACTTCACTTTTTTTAATCCACCTATCTCTAAAATCTGATTCTGCTGTAGCGTTTTGTCTTTGACAATATATTCAGCTTTTACATTGTGACTTGCTTCAGGCAAAGGCAATAAAGACAGCATCAGCTGAATCATCTTAAAAATATGAAAGAATATCTCTCTCTAAACTTCTGTGGCCTACAATTTGCTTCCACATAAAGAGTCTTCTTTTAAAATAAATGTACCAGGTAACATGACTATATACACAGATACCTGTTTATTCATATTGTTTACATCACAATGTGTGTAAAGTATCTATAAGGAATATATTTAAAGTATATGTGTTTAACAGTTTTCCTTCTTACAATGAAATTTGCTTACAAGGATATTTGGTTAGTGTCACTGGGCTTTGAGTACTTTTTAAGGTCAGGAATGTTAATGAATACCATGCAGAAATCTTCTTGCAGTTATTCTGTATTTCTGGATTAATTTTTTGTGTAAGTAAGTAAGTGTGTGTGTGTGTGTGTGTGTGTGCATCTCTCTGTGTGTGTATTTGTGTTTAATAATAGAGGCATAAGAACACGAACAACAGTGTTCACTTATCTATGGTTATACTGCAGTCAAAAGATACATGTATGCGAAATAAAACTAGTCTCTGATCTGAGTGCCCTTTATAACCTTTCCCTGTAAACATTAGACAATCTAGAAATAAAATATTGCATTTCAAAAATGTATAAGTGATCCTACCAAAAGAGAAAAAATAAATAAATAAATAAATAAAAATCAGGTATTGTAAATAGAGACAAACCAACAACAGATTTGTGGGCTTATGAGTTGACAAGATGAGGCCACTGGTCAGTATGGGAAGGGGTAGAGGAGAGGGTAACCTAAACTAAATCTAAGCTCTAAAAAACAAACTGTGATTTGTAACTGTAATGTGTAGAGTGGAAGTAAAGATCTTGTCCTAGTGGTGGGGTTTTCAAAAACTTGTGTCTTCAAGAAAAGGAGAATAAACCATTACTTGTTTGTTCAGGGAGGTAGCACAAGGTTTATCTCTACTCAAATCCTGGATAGACAAATAAAAGTCTACTGTGGAATACAAAGAAATCATTAAAAACCAAGTGTACATCAACTATAGAGCTTAAATCTAAATTACAAAGCTTCTTCATGGAGGAGAACACGGGGACAAAATTTAACATAAAATTCGTAAGGCACTTTGCTAAAATCAAAACAAAACAACAATAACTACTGTCAAAGGATGTAGCCACAACCTGAAAAACGTTTATCCCATCATACAAAACAAACATCTGCAAAAAATGAGTATACATTAAAAATGTACGACCGGGCGTGGTGGCTCATGCCTATAATCCCAGCATTTTGGGAGGCTGAGGCGGGCAGATCACCTGAAGTCAGGAGTTCGAGACCAGTCTGACCAACATGGAGAAACCCCAGCTCTACTAAAAATACAACATTAGCCGGGCATGGTGGCACATGCTTGTAATCCCAGCTACACAGGAGGCTGAGGCAGGAGAATCACTTGAACTCAGGAGGTGTAGGTTGCGGTGAGCTGAGATTGCGCCATTGCACTCCAGCCTGGACAACAAGAATGAACAACTCCATCTCAAAAAAAAAAAAAAAAAAAAAACAAAAAAGAAAAAAAAAAGAAAAGAAAAGAAAAAGGAAAACTTACAAGCCATTGTGATCAGAATCAGTAAGAGAGACAAGTAGGAAAATTAGTCCTTCAGTTCTCAAATGCGTAAGGTAATGAAACAATCTGAAAATGATTACCAAATATGTCCTGTACCTGACCACTTCTTATAGTCTTCACTACTACAGTCCATTCCAAGCAACTCTCATCTCTCGCCCAAAGTATTGAGAGCTCCTAAATCATTGTTACTGCTTCCACAGTGCCAACTGTGAAGTGTTCCCCTCTTACGAGGCAAAGAAAACATGCTAAACCTTCAGTCACGTAACCCCTTTTCTCAGAACTTTCTGCTAGTTTTCTTGCTCACAAATAGCAATAACTGAGATTTTAGCAATGGCTTAAAATGTCTGTCATGCTATGCTCCCGACCTCTTGCCTCCCTCGTTTCATTTTCTGTTTCTCTTCCCTTCGTTTGCATACCACAAGCCACACTGACCTCCTTGCTATTCCGTGAGTATGTGAGGCATTCTCCCAGGTCAGGACCTTTGCATTTGTTGTCCTTTCTGCTTGGTACAATTTCCCATAGGATTTCTCTCAGTTACTTTAAATGTTTACTCGACTGTCTCCTTCTCAGTGAGGTCTTATTCCTACCCAATCCAAAATCCAAAACTCTAACCCAATGCCCAACTCCCTCTTTACTCTTAGAGCTTTTTTTCCTGCTTTACATACTATCTAATAAATCATATCTTATGCATATTTATTTCCTTATTGTCTTTCTGCTAGAAGCTAACTAAACTTAATGAAGTTCAAATTTTTTCTATTTTATTCTTTGTGTTTTGGAGCACCAAGAACAAATCCTAAAATATTTGTGTCTAATATACTCAATAAATACACATTGAAACAATAATTATGCAAGAGTTTATAAACATATAAAGTAAATTTGTATACCAACTCCAAACAATTAAAAACCATCATAAAACCATTATAATAGCAAAAAAAAAAAAAAAAAACATAGAAAACTTAAGCGATGGAAAATCTCACTATGAAAAATTACACAATTTTATTAAAAGAGATAAAAGATGAAAATATATAGAAATACAAATAATTTACATGAGTTGGAAGGATTTACACAATAAAGATGAAAATTTTTCCCAATTAATTTCTGAACTCAATGTAATTTCAATCAATACACAAACATGATTTTTCCAGGGTTATGGTATATAAATCCAACCTAAATTTCATACAGATGATAAAAGTAGTAAGATTACCAAGATATGTTTCAATTAGATAAAAACAGTAGAGAGAAGGCAGGATGTGTAGACCTGCTCTAACAAACATCATCTTTCAAATAGAGAATATTTCATATAGGCACTCGTTTGGTGGAGAAAGAAAAATAATGCCTTATAAGAAAAAGTGAAGCTAGAAACATGTTCAGATATTTTTTTAGAAACTGATGCATGTGGTAGGCAGTAAACTAGTCCCCCAAATATGCCCATGTCCTAATCCCTGCAATATGTGAATATGTTACTATATATGGTGAAAGGGACTTTGCAGATGTGATTAAGATTTTGAGATAAGAAAATTATCCTAGATTATCCAGATGAGCTCAATGTAATAAATAATAAAAATCCTTCTAAGTGAAAGAAGGAGGCAGAAGTGTCAAAGAAGGAGATGTCATGATGGAAGCAGAAGCGGGAATGATACCATTGCTAACTGGAAGGCAGTCACAAGCCAAATAACAAAGGTGATCTCCAGAACGTGGAAGAGGCAGGGAAACACCTTCTCCTCTAGATCCTCCGGAAAGAATACAGCTCTGCATACTCATTGATCTTAGCCCACTGAAACACATTTTGGACTCCTGAGGGTCATGTCAGTAATCCATATGATTATCTTCCTAAGATTGAAGGGAATAACTGATGACAAATAGTTATCTGTAAGGCTTCCCACCTAACCAAAGAACTTAAAAGAAATGGGACTAGGAAGAAGTGTGTGTGCGTGTGTTTTAATCAATGTGTGTGTTATTTTTCTAAATGTCAGTTAGTACTATATCATCATGTGGAGAATACAGCATATTTTAATAAGAATATTTCAGTTTTTCAAGTATCATCTATTTCACTGTAAATAATAACCTACAACACCATTTCACCAATACTGGTAATCACATACACAACCTTTTAAACTGTTGAATTTATTTAATTAAATCTGTAGCCTTTGTTAGGAACAAAAGTTTAGTTTCTTAAGCTGGGCATGCTGTTTGTTTATTTCACTGAATGGAAGTATATTATGGTCATTTCAAGAGAAATAAATGCAACGTAGTGCACAAGAAATTAATCATAAACATTATTTCTATATAAGGAATTCCCGAAGAAAATCCTGTTAGACTTGCAACTTTTTTGTTAATAATGTACATGTTTCATCTAGGGAACAAAATCAAGATTAATTGAATGGGAATATCCAAGTTTAAGACTGCAATAGAATCATGACTTAATTAACATCAAAATCTCATGGTGTCCTTCAAGTGACACCATAAAGAAATATCAGTAGAGAGGAGTTTAAAATTAATTAAACATCACAGTGAATAATAACCCACATATGCCTTTAGTAAAATAAGCTGCAGGTTAAGTTAAACAAGAAGAAATTAGGAATTTTGCTTACTTGTGAATAAAATAGACATTTGATGTTTGATAATATTGTGGGACTATTTGTATTGAAACATACATAATTGTTTCTTTTTAATTCATGCCTAATTATTTTACTAATTGATCAAGAAGTCTTACATTACAGTATTACCCTTTATTATCCCCATATTTTACACCGAGGGAGGAATACTTGAGGCAAAAGGGATTAGAAAACACACAATATAATATTACAATCGTATTTCTGAGTCTTTGGTCCAGCACAAAGTTATGTTACTGAATGTGCATGCCCTTCAAAATTTCCAACAATAGAATCTAATTAATTGTCTTAATCAAAGTTTGACCTTGGAAAAACTGGCAATTCCACTTACCAGCTTCATTGACTTCAGCAAGCTGGTTAACATTTCTGCTTCATTTTCTTCATCAATGCAAAATGAATACTGTTATTTATATTTAGCATTAACAAAACACTAAAATAAGGGAAATAATGAAAATACGTATTGTTTTTCTCTTTTTGATAAATGTCCTCTCCACTACTCTTCCTTCTCTTTGTGAAAAGAAGAGATTTGAATTACAATTGCTCACTTTCTTTTCTCTCTTTTATTCCCTCTCTCACTCTCTTTGATGTATATATTTAATATATTTTATATCTAATTTCAATATTTTATTGCAAGCCTAAAAATCTGCATCGCTGCCTGTTTCTATATTGAGCCAATGATTTAAATGTAGACTTATTGTTGGCCACATTATTTGTTGGTATTTAAATGTCATCTTTCAAACTCAAAATAAAATTATCCTGTTTTCTTGGCAGCTTCTCAAAGGTAACGCTCTGCTTTATTCGGTCTTTTGGTTTTGGTCCTCACATTGGTCTCTCTCAAGCCCCACTGTATCCCTTGAATCTCTTTCCACACTTTGTAGTGCTCACCCACCTCCTCTCAAAGGAATCCAATTCTACTTTGCCTCAGGGTCTAGCTCAAATTCCTTTTTGACTGACTGCTAGTACTTACTGACAGATGCTCATATAGATATATTTCAATTATATGTCCTATTTCTCTAAGAATGAAATATAAGTCCCTTGAAATCAGTCTATGAGTAGGGTCTTTTGATTTCAAGTAACAAGGAATTAACTTTGCCCAACTTTAGAAAAAAAAAGATAATTTATTGGCAATATATTGGGAAGCATGTTGTATTTATTGAATAGGTTACTAACTTGCAAACAGGTGAGAAAATAGAATAGCTAGCCAGGTGCTGTGGCTCACACCTGTAATCCCAGCACTTTGGGAGGCCGATGTAGGTGGATAACCTGAGGTCGGGAGTTCAAGACCAGCTGGACCAACCTGGAGAAACCCTGTTTCTACTAAAAATACAAAATTAACCGGTCACGGTGGCGCTTGCCTGTAATCTCAGCTACTCAGGAGACTGAGGCAGGAGAACTGCTTGAACCCAGGAGGCAAAGATTGCGGTGAGCCAAGATCACACCATTGCACTTCAGCCTGGGCAACAAGAGTGAAACTCCATCTCAAAAAAAAAAAAAAAAACAGAAAACAAAACAAAACAAAACAATCAGATACTGTCTGGCTCCCTTCCAGGTGTGAGTTCAGCACTACTGCCTTGATGTGTTTTGTTTTCACTTGCCCTCAATCTCTCCATTAAAAATTCAGTCCCAGCAGGAAAAATTAGTTAAGTTAGCTGAGTTTAGATTGCATTATTTTCCCTCTATTTCTGTACCAGGAAAATCAGAAGACATTTTTTGATCAAGATAGCTTCCGGATCCTTTTAAATTTCTGAAATGGTAGGATAGAGCTACTTTGTTTACTAAACCACCAAGACTGCAAACAATATTAGGAAGGAAATTCACACAAAGGAAATTAATATGCTCTTAAGAAAAAAATATGCTAAAAAGAAGAAGAACAAACACTACTAGATGTATGAGACAAATTTTTTGTTCGTATTTTAAGTGCGAGCTTTTCATCAGGGCTATAACTCAATGAGATACTATGAGTTCATATTGTGTTGCTGTAACAGACTACAACAGACTAGGTAACTTAAAAGGAGTGTCGGGGGTGGTGGGTGGGGCGAGAAGACCCAGTGTGCTGCTCACATCTGTAATCCCAGCACTCTGGGAGGCCAAGACAGGCAGATCACCTGAAGTCTCTACTAAAAATACCATGGTGATGTCTCTACTAAAAATACCAAAATTAGCTGGGTGTTGTGACGGATGCCTATAATCCCAGCTACTAGGGAGCCTGAGGCAGGAGAACTGCTTGAACCGGGAAGACTGAGACTGTGCCACCGACTTCAGCATAGGTGAGAGAGTGTGACTCCATCTCACAGAAAAAAAAAAAAAAAAGAAAGAAAAATTTCACAATTCTGGAAGCCGGAAAGCCCAATATCAAGGTGTCGGCATTTGAGCACCTGGTGTGGACCTTCTTGCTTCATCATCCTATGGCATAAGGTGAAAGGGCAAGAGAAAGAGAAAGGAGGCCAAACTCACCCTTTTATTGAGGATCCACTCCCAGGATAACTAATCCACTCCTGAGATAATCGTGTTAGTTTATTCATGAAGGTGAAGCCTTTATGACCTAATCACCACTTAAAGGTACTACTTCTAAATACTGTTTAATTAAGGATTAAGTTCCCAATGCATGAATTTTGGGAAACAAATTTGAACCATAGCAGATGTCACTTCTGCACTGTTATTCGTAAATACACTATTTAATGTGTTTAGAGGGTGGTTGTTGAGGGAACCTGGAAGAGAGTTACTAAAACAGGCAAGGGTAGCAAAGAACACTTTTAGATGTTATAACACATTACCTAAAGGAAGTATTACCTAGTATTTATTATCTAATACTCACTAAGTTTTTTTTTTTGATAAGTCAATGAATATGTCTATTTGGAAGTGTTGATTAGAAAGCTTATAACTAGTTCAGTTTATAATCCATAGTCATATCAGTCATCGTTAGAGGCAGACTAGTAATCAATAAAATCTGACTAATCTAAGAAGATATGCTCACTTCTTCCACCACATCATTTTTGTCTACCACTACCACCACTTATATAATCTTCCTTCTCACCTGTTCCACGCCTATTTAATGTTATACATTTTGCTTGGGTACTACATGCCACAACCTCTAGCCAACTCTAGACATTGCCCCAGTAACTCTTTCCTCTTCTGCCTTTACCAACAATGTTCCTTCCTATAGAATCATTTTTATCAATGTTTATATTAGACTGAGTAATTTCCCCTAACATATCCACATCTTAATCCCCAGAAACTGTAAGTGTGTTACCTTAGATGGCAAAACAGACTTGGCAGATGTGGTTAAATTAAGGGTTTTAAAATGAGGGATTAGCCTGGATTTTCCAGGTGGATGTGATGTAATCACAGGACTCCCTATAAGAGGAAGATAAGATATCAGAGGGAGAGAAAGCCATGTGATGTTAAACACAGCGAGACATAGAAGATACAACGCTACTGGCTTTGAAGACAGAGAAAGGGGCCACGAACCAGAGAATGTAAGGGATATAACTCTAAAAGCCGGAAAAGGCAAGCAAATGTATTCTTTCTCAGTGCTTTCAAAAAGAATCATCCATGTCAGCACCTTGGTTTTAGCCCTGTATGACTTATGTCATATTTCTGACATCCAGAACTGTAAGAGAATAAGTTTCTGTTGCTTTAGGCCACGACATTTGTAGTAATTTGTTACAGAGCAACAGAAAAATATTATACTGCACAAGCATGCTTTTATCACTATGTATTTTGAAAAAAAAAAAAAAAAAAAAGCAAAAGAACTTTATGTAAACTAGTTTCTCCATTTGTTACCACCCAATTTCTATACCCCTCTTAGTGGCAGCAACAACAAAATCTCTTCAAAAAACTTGTTTGTTCTTTCTGTCTTCAACTTATCTCCTCCCATTCACTCTTTAACTCACACCAATCAGGTTTTCATGCTCATTTCATTACGGTTGCTGTTGCCTTACACATCCCTAAATCCAATGCTCCACAATTCAGTCCTCATTTACTATAATCTTTCTGCAGAATTTGATAGTTAGTTTTGGTATATTTTCTTTAATCGGGTTGAGGGAGAAAATAATCTTCTTGTTTTCATTACTAAGTCATTCATAAATTATTATTGATACCATTTTTTCTATTCTTCTTAAAACTTAATATTAAAGTATTCCAGGACTCAGTCCTCAATATCATTCTCTATATACTCTTCCTCATTTGGTGATTATATGGAGTGCACTGGCTTAAAATGCCATCTCTGTGCCTGAAACTCACTATTTATGTCTGTACCTCAAATCCCTCCTCTAAATTTCAGCTTCATATATACAAATTTCTACATAAAGATTAAGCAGTTATCTCAAACTCAATAAGTACAAATCTGAACTCCTTATCTTCCTTTCCCACATACCCCAAATTGATTTTCTAGTAGCCTTTCTGGTCTCAGTTGATAACAAATGCACCCAATCCCTTGCTCAGGCCAAAAACTTTAAATTATCTTTATTTATTTTTCTCATATCACATCCAATTTGCCAGACCATCCCTTCTCAATCCTTTATCACCTTTGTTCATCATTATTGCTCCTATATTGTTTGAAAAACTGACTGTTCTACTTCAATTCTTTTATCCCTACAAGTTGATTCTTGGAAGCCAGGGCAACCCTCTGTCCTAAATTTTGTGGTCTTTCCCCTTCCCTCACAGCAAAAGTCAGAATATTCAACATGGAACCAAATAATATTTCTCCTTCATACCCTTAATTCTTTGAGCTTATCTCCTATATACTTCCACTTGCTTATTCTAGTTCATTCCCACTGCTGCCTTGATCTTTGTTGAATATACAGCACACTTCTGCCTTAGTGACTTTGTGCTGACTGCGAGTTTTTCCGTCTGGAATAATACCTCTACACATAGTTATTTACAATGCTAACATATTTAGAGCCTTTTCTCAAATTTTATCTTGTCAATAAGATTTAATCTGGCCATTTTATTTTATATTGATATCTCAATTTCTACCCTATAATCATTCAAATACTTAGTGCATTAAGTAATGCATACATCCAGAAACAAATCTTGGTCTGGAAGGTTGTACTCTAGAGAAAAATTATAGTTTAATAACTTGAAACATATACCAAATATAATAATGCTATAATGATGCAGAGAGATCCAATCCAGAAAGTTCTTCATTGCAACTCAAGCAGATTTATAGCAACACGCTAACCCACTCATAGTCTCTTCTACCCCTAAGGCAATGAAAAGCACATGCAAGAAAAGAGCAAGTAAACAAGCATTTTCATGGTGGATAGTTTCCATTTTAAGTAGGCAATAGAGAGAGTGAAAATAAAAAGCTAAAATCACCTAGTAGGTAGGAGAATCACACTTATTCTCATGTCTGTGTGACTCCAATAGGACTTCTGTTTACAGATGATGAAGCATAGCATCATTAAAACTCAGTAAAATATTTTACGATAATGTTGATTTTGGGGTATGCATATTACATACGCACATACACGGAATTATATATTCTTTTCATAGGCAGGTCCTGAACACTAAGAGGCATGCATAGTTGTACGAAATATTTACTTTGACAAATCCATTATAAACTATCAAGTAAATAATGTCTATCTTCAAATGCCTGCAATTAGACTTTTACACAATAATCCATAATGACTCCAATGGAGTCTTCACGTAGGATAGAGTAAGTAATGCACAGCATGTTAGTGATTAGGTATTTACATAATAGTGTATAACAGCTCTGAAGAAACCATCACAGACTATCAACTAAATAAAGCAGATTTTTGAAATATGTAATTTACTATTTACTTAATTTTGTCAACTCTTGTAAATACACGTAATAAGCATCCTTATCTTTTCTCTTTTGATAGATACTAAGCACTGTCAAACTATGCCAAAAGTTTAAACTACAACTTTATTCCTATATCTTTACTCCCCCTTACAAAACACTCAGAGCAGCTGTCTAAATTTGCTTTCTCCACTTCTACATTTCCAATTCTGTTTTTAGCATGCGGCAAGTATACTTTCATGCCTATTGGTCTGCTGAAACCAGTCTTAGCAAGGTCTCCTCTTGCCAAATCCATTATTTATTTTCAGCTCTCATCTTACTCGAATTATCAGCAGTTAACACATTTGATCATGTGGCTTTTTCTTGATTCAATTCCATAACTGGTCCTTAAGAATTATGTATTTTCCTCTTTCACTGGCACCTCCCTCCAAATCCCATTAGAAGACTTGTCCTCTCACTGACTTTAGCGTTGCAGAGTACTAGGTTTAATTATATATTCTTTTCTATCTTTAGTAATCCAAAATATTTCAATAAACCCTTTGAATTTAAATACCATTTATGGTTTAATAACCTGCATTTGTATGTCTGAGTCCCAATTTTGAGTAGTATCTGCCTACTTGAAATCTCCATGTGGATGTTTGCTAAGTAGTGTGGTATAGGGATTAGGGATAATTTCTGCCACACACACACACACACATACACACACACACACACACACAGCTCAGCAATACAGATTAGATATATTCTAGAAACTAAATGCCCTGTTGAGATAGATGGTGAAAATAGTAGGGGTTTCAGTTCCCTTTTTTGCACATTATGTTTGTGTGAAGTTATACTACCTGTAACCTCTTGAAACTCTGGGCTTTCTCATTTTTGACACTTCACTGATGCCCCTCTCAGGGCATTTTACAAAAATGTTATCAGTGCTCATCTTAACAACCAGACTTCTAACGATTCCATGTTTTGAAGGTGATAGAGGGATGTGCAATGATCTTTCCATGGCCTAGAAAAGCATGCTGCTACAAATGTGCAATGATGCAGAGGTACTTTTTGTAGAAAAGACAGTGAGATTACTAATTTTTTTTTCTCAACTTTTGATAGCTTGTTTTTTATTTTCATCTTTTTTCTTTCTTCTTTTATTTTTTATAATTATGTAAAGTCGGTCTCATAATCAAATTAAATTTAATTAGCTGGATTGTCTAAGCAATTTACTGGCATTCTTGGGACATGGGAATTGATACTAAGTATTCTGAAAACCTGATTCTGATTCCAAATAAGACTCATCTAGATTAAAAACAGAACTAAAAATGCTAAAAACATTACACCTGGGAATCACAGCATCATATTCATAAATTAATCTAAGCTTTGATGTATTTGATGTTCTTTGGACTTTTTATTCTCAATTCAGAATTAGCACTGAATGAGTATTCATATGCAACCATATGGTTTTAAATAGTTATAATGTTTTTTTGATTATCCAATTTCTGAATATTTCTATACTTAGGAGATATGTCATGAATAAATTTCTACATATTTTCCATCAAAATAGCAGTAATTTTTAAAGTAGTTTATTAGGTTAAAATTGATGTTCTATTAAGTTCAGCCTGTAAAAACCTTTATTGATTTAATGACATTTGCTTATTAACTACATAGAAAAATTACAGATTTTCTGAAGCTAATAGATGAATATTGAATTTAGTTAAAATTTATTTAAACCATTATAGACGATTGTAAGACTTTTTTCCCACACTTTTCTATAACAAGAGGTTAGTGTTAAGGGTGTAAAATACAAATATTTTCATTGCACCAAAATACTGCAGTAAAAGTATTATATATCTCCAGGTGTTTAAATATCTAAAAGGTTGAGACTATTTTGTCTTTAATGCATATTGGTATTGATGTTAAGGTACTTGTAATGTTACTCTGTCAATATGTTCATTATTGGGAAAGTTTAATAAATTTTAAAGTATGAAGTATTTAATTAATGCCTTCATGATACTGACCTGAAAAAAAAATGGGTTTAAAAATCACAAGCACTATAAAAATCACAAGCACTAGATTTGATGGACTGCTTGAGTGTTACTGAATAAGACTACAATGCCTCTGTTTTTCAAATTATGAATCATATTAGCTGCATGAAATAAATTTACTGGGTTCCCCCCGGAATTAAAATATAAATTAATACAGTAGAATAGGGTATAGTAGAATAGAAAATATCTAACATACTGGTAAGTGGAAGCATTGTTTTGTACCATTCTTTTTTCACATGCATATGTATGTTCATGTCTGCACCTGGACTGTATGCAAATATTTTTTCCTTGGTTTCAATCAACATATTTTGAGAAATACTTATTTAGATTTTATGTATCTGTTTATAGTCCCTGTTCCTTTAATCTCTAAGTTAATTTTGCAATCTATGACAGAGTAAAGATACACATGTTTGACAAACAATACATAAATATTTGAAAATTGTCCATTTTCAAATAAGGACAGTTAGAGAGTAAGAGAAACTTTCTAAGAAGATATCGTCAATTGGCCAGAATTATGACACTTGTACATATTTGTAACAATTACTTTGCAAGGAGAGAAGATTAACATGATTGTAATACCTCTATTAAGATTTAACTGTTTGAGACTGGACAGAGTCCCAGTCTCTTGGGAAGCAAATCACTGTTAGGGAATGAACACCATTGGTGTTCTATTGGAAATCAGAAAAGGTGGTCAGTGTCTGTTAGCTAGACGAAGAACAATGTCTGACAAAAACATAGTTGAATGGTAGACTTTTTAAGAGCTTCATTAAGGAATACTGTACATGAAATAAAATGTATACATTGTAAGTATGTATTTTAATGTGTTTTAAAATATACATAGAGTATTGCAATCATATAGAACATTTTCATCACCCCAAAAAGTGGATTTTTGCTCTTTTGGGACAGTACCTTTCTCCCATCCTTGTGCCCAGGCTACCATTAACACAGCTTCTAGTTTTTCATATAAATGGATCCATATAGTAAATATCCTTTTGTGTCTGGTTTCTTTTTAGCATGCTTTTGAGATTTATTGATGGTGCCTTTACCTTGAGTTTGTTTGTTTTTTATTGGTGAGTAGTATTCTAATTCATGGTGTACCACAACTAATCTATCCATTTGTTAGTTGATATTTATTTGAATTATTTTCTATTTCTTTCTAGTGAATAAGTACATAATGAATATATGGATATGACCATTTATTATGGGCATATATTTGTGATTATTTGGAAAAATACCTTAAAATCAGTTTGGTGGGTCACATAATAAATGTATATTTAACTTTATAAAGAACTGCCAAACTGTTTCTTTAAGAAATGCTTTATTTTGAATTACCACAAGAGTTCAAAATACTCTGAAGTCTCAAAAATATCTGGTGTTGTCGGTATTTTAAATTTGAAGCATTCTAATGAATTTTTTTGTCTTTTTTTTCTGTAGTTCAATATTGCATTGCCCTAAGGGCTAATAATATTCCAGTGATCATAAAATCACCTGGGGATAATTGACTTTGTGTCTTTGGCTTTTATTCCATTCCCAGTTTTTTGAGTTCTTGTTTCACCGTGAAATAATGCTGATATTTTTACAAATAAATTTTCATGATTCTGTTGGGATAATCGTTTATTTTCTTATTTAGTTAGTAAATATGCTGAAATATATTGATTCATTTTGGGTTAGACTACTCTGTATTCTTAGGATGAATCTTAATTCATTATGTTGTTTTTTGTCCCTACTATACTGCAATATTCAATTTGTTAAAATGTTGTTAAGTATATGTTATTAATCATTCTGAAGAATACAAGTCTGTTTTCTTTTATATAGGTATTTTTTTCTGATTTTGGGTATGAGAATAATGCTGGGTTCACTAAATAAGTTGCGTAATGTTTCCTTAGTTCATCTTCTGAAAGAATTTGTGTAGAATTAGTGTTGTGATTTATGTAGAATTGCATTGATTAGCTATCTTTTAAAAAATGGTTGATAGAAATCACCAATTAAATCACCTTGGCTCAGATTTTAGTTACTAGGGAAGAATTTCATCTACTAAATCTTAATAATCAAAATCATAATAATGGAAAATAGGGTTATTCAGATTATTCATTTCTTCTTGAACAAGTGTTAGTGTTTTCAAGAATTTTTTTCATTTCAACAAAGTTGAATTTATTGACATGTGTGTATTCATTATAATAATCATTGTCATTAATTGTCTAAAAGAGCTTGTTGTAAGGTTTTCTCTTTTATTTCTGATATTGGTAACTTTATTTTCTTTTGTTTCCTTGATCAGTTAGGCTAGAGGTTTATTAATTTTATTGATATTTACAAAGAATTAGCTTTCAGTTTCACTTATTTTCTTCCTTTTTCCATTTTCTATTTTATTGATTTTTCTTTTCTATCTTTATTATAAACTTACTTTCTGTTTACCTTAGACCTAATTTTCTCTTCAGTTCTTATTTTTTAAGTTGTAAGTTTATATTAAGCACTGCTTTGTCTGTATCCTAAAAATTTTTGTTTTACTTTTAGTTTAAAATACATTATAATTTCCTTTGTGATTTCATTTATTATTTTTCTTCTAGTCAAGGTTTATTTATAAGTATGCTGGTTAATGTTCAAATATTTAAAAATATTTTCAGATTTTTGTCAACATCTATTTTATTTATATTTGGATCCAAAGACATACTTAGTATAAATATATTTTAAAATGTATTGAGACATTTTAATTCATTATGGGTTTTTTTTTTTTTAAATCTTGGTGAATGTTGTGTGTACACTTGAAAATAATACTTTTTGTTGTGAAAAGTTTTCCATAAATGTTAATGTGTTTAATCTCATTGATAATATTTTATTATATTTAAAATGTTGTTTTTCTAGTTTCATTAACTATTGAAAGGAGTGTTACAGTTTCCTAATATGATTGTGAATTTTTCTAGTTATTTTAATTTTATCAGTTTTTTATATACTGCATATATATACATACATATATATATAGATAGAGAGAGAGACTTACTAGTTTGTAGATCTATCTAGTATCACTTTCCTTCTACCTGTAAAAATGCTTTCAAATTCCCTGCACTATGTTGATGATAAACTCTCTAGGCTTTTGTTTATCTGAAAAAAAAGTCATTATTTAAAAAATATATTTTCACTGGATATAGAATTCTAGGTTACAAATTTTGTATGCATGTCTGTTTTTCAGTATGTTAAATATTTGGTTCTACTGGCTTCTGGATTGAATAGTTTCTGATAAATAGCATGCTGTCATTTGCACATATATTTGTTCCTGTGTGCATAACATCTCTATCTCTCTCCCTTTTTTTTTTTTGTTTTTTTTTCTTAGCAATAGGATTATAATGTGCCAAGACAGGGTTTTCTTTATGATTCTTCTGCTTGAATTTTTAGAGTAAACTTCCAAAATTCACAGTGGGCCAACCACAGCGGCCCACACCTGAAATCCCAGAATTTGGGGAGGACAAGGTGGGAGGATAACCTGAGACCAGGAGATCAAGACCAGCCTGAGCAATATAGCGAGACCTCATTGCTATTAAAAATAAAAACATTAGCTGAGCATGGTGTTGTTTACCTGTAGTTCCAGCTACTCAGTAGGCTCAGGAAGGAAAATATCTTGAGCCCAGGAGTTCAAGGTTTCAGGGAACAATAATCATGCCATTGCACTCCAGCCTGGGCAACAGAGTGAGACTGTGTCTGAAACAAAACAAAACTAAAACAAAAATGCACACTGATTTCAATACTTACTTCAAAGCTATAGTAAACAAGACATTGTGATACAGGGTAAAGGATAGACACATAGATTAATGGAACAGAAAAATAAAGCCACTTACACATATATGGTGAGTTGAATGCCAACAATATTGAAAGATGTATAGGTTTTTCAACAAATGATGCTAAAAAATTTTGGACATTTTAATGCAAAATAAAGACCTCAACTGAGACCTCATATTACTTCAAATGTATCATTTGCTCAAGTAAAAATCTAAATTACATAATTTATTGAAAGAAACATAGAAAACATCATTGAGACCTTGGATTATTCAAATATTTCTGTGACATGACAACAAAAGCATGAGCCATAAAAGAAACATGTTGACAAATTGGACTTTATCAAGACTAAAAAACTTTGGAATTTTAAAAGATACTGTCAAATTGAGAAAATAGGAGAAATTTAGTCAGAGATAAAAATTGCACAAATATCTAATAAAGGATAGAATAGAATAAATGTGCATATATGTGTGTGTGTATAAATATATGTATATGTGTGTATATAAAAGTGTGTATATAGGTATATATGTGTGTGTGTGTGTGTGTGCTTACATACACACAACATGCACACACATGCACACACAGTCATTATAATTAACATTATAATTAACAGCCATTATAATGAATGTGGGAAGGATGATATCAATAAGTGGACATCAAATGTCTAAAGCTGAAAAAAATCTGTTTAAAATGGAAAGGTTTTACAATGATACTGGGTTTCTATCATAAATATGTATGAAAACAGTAACAAAAATGTTTCCCACATTTTTTTTTCTAACCTATCTTCTCAATTTTCCTTTTGCTATATGAGACCTTTGACCTTTCTAAACCTTATCTATTTAGCTTGCCTCTCAAAGTTACAGTGAGTGTTTGTCTTTTTTTCTATTTTTCAGTAACAGGATCAGGAGGTACCTGAGTCAGTCTATTGTAGTCTATAGTGTCTGAGAATGATAGATTGATGGATAAGGGTAGTCTTCATGCTGTCTATATGTGCTGCTTACTCTTGCCCAGAAATTACATTGTTCTCTCTCTCCCCCACCCCCCACATCTCTCTCCTTGTAATTCATAGATTGCGGACCTGTTCTTAGGCAAGATAAAGTGTATCCAAAAGGAGATATATGATATATGGAGCACTGTAGGAAGAGTTATAAATGAAGTTTGTATGTGATCTTTTGGTCCTTTCTTGCTCTGACATTTACCTGCTGGCTGGGCTTTGGGGGACAGCTAGCTTGAGCCTTGGTGTTGGACAATGTTGTTGGTATCTCTGCTGTATTTGCTAGTTTAACTGACTTCCTTCTGATACTTCAGATGGATAAACACTCTTGGACATAACCATATATTTTCTGAGCCTTTTCTAGTCTGAATTTTTTATAGTTGCTATTGAAATCGGCCAAAAGAGTAAATGTACAATTTTTTTCTGTTAAATTATAGAATACTCTAAATCTGCTTCTCTCCATAATTATGGAAAATTTTGATTAGATTTTTTAAACAAAGATCAGAGATTTTGCCTTCCAGGATTTTGTGAACATTAGAAAAAAATATGACAGACACCTGTCACACTGGCTATTGCTAAATTAATGTTGCTTTTTGTTATTTTGAAGAAACATTTTGAAATAGCACAAAAAGTACAAATTTGTGAGCCAGATGGCTCTTAAGTTGAATATCAGCTTCTCCATTTACTAGTTTCATTGCACTTTTGAGTTTTTGCACTCTGTCCTCTAAACTAAATATTCTAGTAATTTTGCACTCCTTAAAGAATTCAATTTCATTTAAATACTGAGATAATACAGGAAAAACACAATAGAGATTTTAGAACATGCTATGTATCTGACAAATATTTTTTCTTCCTTACCACAAGTAATTTCTTTTCTGTAATCAAACTCTTGTGAAAAAGGCAGGCTTGGTAAAAAATTGAATTTCAATTCACCCGATTTTAAAAATGGTCTTTGCCCATGCTTCATTGGAATAAAAACGTTATATTGCAATTTTATCCTTGCCTTATAATTTTATAGCTAATATTTTTATTGAAATTATCAGTGCTAATTTATTCTTTCTTGACATGTATTAATTCAGCAATAATAGAGGGGAAGAAACTTTCATCCCTATTCTAAGTAAAAATTGAATCTTTTGACATTATTGGAAAAGGAAATTTCACAAGAATGTGAAAACAACAGTGACCTAGAGGCATCCAGTAAAGGCACATATGATATTAAATACAATTTTTATTGAACAATGATATGCTTTTTCTGTGTCCCCACCAAAATCTCATATTAAATTATTGTAGTTCCCATAATTCCCACGTGTCGTGGGAGGGACCTGGTGGGAGGTAATTGAATCAAGGGGTCTTTCCCATGCTGTTCTCATAATAGCGAGTAAGTTTCACGAGATCTGATGGTTTTACAGGGGGCAGTTCCCCTGCACATGCCCTCTATTGCCTGTTGCCATGTAAGACATATCTTGCTTCCCCTTCACTTTCTGCCATGACTGTGAGGCCTCCCCAACACTGTGGAACTATAAGTCAATTAAACCTCTTTGTTTTACAGATTTCTCAGTCTCTGTTTTATTAGCAGCGTGAGAACAGGCTAATAGACATAGGCTCCTAAAAGTTTATAAAATTTTTATCGTAAGAACTTTGCTCAGTAGATAGATGCATGGTTTATGGCATACACTCAAAACCATAATTACTAATCTCCCTCTTTCCTACCTTTCTAGAATGTACCCATTGTTCATTAGCATTTGGAACACAAACATATTGTTATAAGCTGTAGATCCATTATGTTCCCCAAAATCTTTTTCTGCATTTAATACACAGGCACAAAGAACACATTCATTTCATTTCTGCTGACCTAAATGTGAAATGGAGTTTTAAAAATTGTAGTTCATATTCCCTGATATTAGGTTGGGAAACTAGGTAACTGAATAACCATTGCACCCATATTCTCATTCCAATACAAATATTTGAATTTGTTATTATCTTTTAATTTTTTTATATAATTTCAATAATTTAACAAAATAATTTGGAGGGCTCAGAGAGCAATATGTCAAATCTTATTGTCTGTATAACCTGTGAGTACCTCCACACTTTTTGGTCACCATAGGTGAACTTTATTTACATGATAAGAAAGTGAATAATTAAATGCAGATGGAACTAATAAGATCTGTGAATGTTATATTGCATATTCAAGCATAGTATTAAAATTGAAAATGTATGATTTCTTGGAGAATTGAAAGACTGATCAGCTGGGAGCACTGCAGCTGAGGGTTGCTAGAGCATTGGTCTAGTCATTTTACTGGTGTTCTAGGAAACTGGAGATGCACTGAAAAGTTAAGCTGGGTACCTTCCTTAGTAACATTGCTAAAATGGTTGGACTTGTACAAACACATTAATACTTCTAAAATATTTTATATATTTTTGTTATTTTTTGTCATTATCTCTGAACATAAAGCCAGACGATTCCATGTAATTTTTCATTCCAAGACTTTTTCTTTTTTCAGTTTCTCAAGAGTAATTGAGGCAAAGACCCTGACAGAATATGGTATGGGGGTGGGAGTGGGAGAGATGCAGGGTGACTTACTTGAGGTGAAAATAGAAGTAAACCAGCAACAGCTGGGTGTGATGGCTCATGCCTATAATCCCAGCACTTTAGGAGGCCAAGTGGGTGGATCACTGGATCTCAGGAGTCAGAGACCAGTCTGGCCAACATGGTGTCTCTACTAACAATACAAACAATTATCCAGGTGTGGTGGCGCACCCCTGTAATTCCAGCTACTTGGGATGCTGAGGCACGAGAATTGCTTGAACCCAGAAGGTGGAGGCTAGTTAGGTATGATCATGCCACTGCACTCCAGCCTGGGAGACAGAGTGAGAGTGTCAAAAATAAAAATAAAAAAAAAATAAGTAAAGCACGAGAGACCTGTAAAGAATGACTATATTCAGTACAGTATTATTCTCAAGACAGTAATTGGTAGCGGAACATCCGCCCTGAGGGCTTAAGAAGGTATCTATAGGAGGAACCAAAGGAGATCTATCCCTACACCGTGATAAAAACACCTTGGTTCTAGAAATGAGATATTCGAAAGGGTGTCATGTTTATTTGTGCTAGGACAAAAATCCCTATAATATACACATTCATATCCAGATGACCCTTAAACAACACAGGGTTTAGGGGAGCTGTGTAGTTAGGTCACACAACTTAACTATTAATAGCCTACTGCTGAGCAGAAGCATTACAGATGACAAACAATATATTAGCACGTATTTTTTATATGTATTATACACTGTATCCTTATGATACAGCAAGCTAGAGAAAAGAAAATATATTAAGAAAATTGTAAGAAAGAAAAAATATATTTGCTATCCATCAAGTGAAAGTAGGTCTTCAACTTCATCTCCTTCATGTTGAGTAGGCTGAAGAGAAAGAGGAAGGGGAGACTGTTGGTCTTGCTGCCTCAGGGGTGCCAGAGGCTGAAGAAAATTCATGTATAAGTAGGGACCCACACAGTTCAAATTCATATTGTTCAAGGGTCAGCTGTATTATACTAATTCTATTACATATGAATAGAAATACAATGTATACTTGAAGTTTATATTTGTAGTCACAGGCTCCTGAGCCACCATAAACTCGTTGTTTGAAGTGTTCCATGTTTGTCAACAGTGCAAATATTCATTCTTTCATGGTTTATTAGGGGAAATTTTAGATTTCTCTTTTAAAGCACTATGTCAGTTTTCACCTTAATAATTTCAAGTTTTGATTTTCTCATTCCAATTATTTTACATGAGAATGATTTACATCCCAGATCTATTTCTCTTACATTCATTTTCACATCATATGAACTGAGGCCAAAAAATTCTAAACATTTTTGTAAGGTTTAATTGTCTACCAGATTTTACCTGTGTTACTTTCTTTGGGTATAATAATGGAAGAGTAGTATGTAGAAAAATATAGTTTATGATTATTTCTTCTGTTCTCTTTAACATCACTTAAATATTGCACTCTCTCATAAAACTACACCTTGAAAGTAATATAAGCAAACTCTAATATATTCAGAGGAAATTGACAAGTTTTATAAGAGAATTTAGTACTTTCCCATATGGGGAATAACTGAAGGAAACCAATAGTAAATGGAAGAAAAGAGAATTCCTAAGGAGTCATAAAAAAATGTACCAAATTTACCAAATATGTAGAATTATTTATCTTTCTGTCTTTTCTTCATAGTTTTAATATAACTATATATGTGAGACAAAATGTTTGAGAGAGTTAGGTATTTTAATTTCTATTTGCCTCTAGAAAGTTGCATGTAAATCTGTGGTGTTGGGCTTTTTGTACTTATTGGTGTGTGTGTGTGTATCCCATTGAATTATGAATAATGAGCTTATTGAGGTTAGCAACCTCATCCTGTACAGCTACATAAGTGACCCGGTGGGGGAGAATGATACAGCAACATTCTCTTCCTCCTTCTCAACATCATCAATATCAACATTATCAACATCATCGTCATCATAAAAAACAGCTCATTTTAGAGTAGGTATTGATGGCAACCCTTTACCATAGGCAAAATTATTAAGAAAATAGGGGCCTATTTGTATTTTCTTGCAGGTTTTTGCTGTATTACACAAGTACCTTAAAGCCACATACTCACAGATTCAAGTATACGGCAGTCACAAAATACAAGGTAGGTATTCTCAACCAAATCTGTCTACAAATCCAGAGATATAATACATGGTCAGTATGGGTGTTTTTTTTAAACAAACGAGCAAAATACAATAAATGAATAACTCTTACAGTTTGTTTTTTTTTTTTTTCTTCAGCTGTGTACCTTATCCATGAGACTCTCATCTATTGGTGATATTAATCACAATTTTACTCTTCATTATTTTTGTCCAAATCTTTTGTTAATTTTATTATCTCAAATACAGATCTGTGTACCTCAATTCTACACATTGTCCCTCCAAATATTTTAATATCGGTGGCATTTCCTTTGTCTTTATACCATCTAAACATAAATGAATGAAGCAAGTGTAAAATCAATAAAAATGTTGAAGTAACGACTTCAACAAGTTAACTTTATCTGAGTTAACTTGTTTTTCCTCAAAAGATCCAGCTGTATATAGAAGTGAATATGCCGATTTAGGGCACAGGGTGTAACAATAAACAGAGAGCCTTTTCCTGTACCTAAAGATATTTTATGGCATGCGTCTCCCCTACCTTGTCTTTTTCTTTTTTATTTCAGAGTTAGAATTATGCTGAAACACCATATCTTTGTCTCTTTCTTTTACCTCCTTTCATGCTGTTTCCTTCAAAACAGTTCTGTGAAGATGCACTATTCTTTTTCTTTTGTTTGTAAGCAAAACAGGAACCCCAGTGTCTGAAATTCAGACATTTTTAGCATATTATAAGTATCAGCAAGATACAGAGCTTCACTTTCTATGTCTCTGTCTCTGCCATTCCATCACACTTCCACTTTTTAAGACATTCCTTGGAACCATGTGCTTATACAAATAAATTTAAAAGTGTTTTTATCCAAATAAGACAGACTTCAAAGTTTCATGTGTCTGTAATGAGATTAGAATAAAAAATGATGAAAGACACCTGGTTTATATTTGCAGCTATAATCTATTGCTTCTATTTTAATGTAAGAATGATTTCATTTGGGATTTGTTTCTTTCAAACATCAGGCACCAATTTCTTTTTCCTCTGCAGATAACACAACAGCAACATTTATATTTGTATTTCCTAGGAGAGATACAATCAAAAGTAAAAAAAAAAAAAAAAAAAAAAAAAGTCTCATTTGGACAATAAGTACACACTATGCCAGCTGGGACCATCTGCAGGGAGACAGAATGGGTCAGTACATAGTCTCATCAGCGTTTCTTTTCTCCAGCAAATTCACCTGACTTGGCTACAGAGGAAACAGACTAGATGAGGCCTTTTATAACAAATTCTATTACTAAGAAGACAGCTTTTCAATTTAGTGTCCTAGTTAAGTTTTATTTTCAAATGTAATATTACCATCTTCAGCAACCCTTTTGTAGAGGACAGTTTCATTAATGAGATATTCATTATCAGGAGGCAGTGTTGTACAGTGGGGAGATAATAGGGGTTAGAATGGGACAGGCCCCAGTATAAATCCTGGTCGGTCCACTTACATCATCAGGGTAGCTACTATATTCATTTATAGTAATTGTCATTGACTGAATGGTAGGCATATGGCACACATTGTGTAAAAGTTTTACATATGTTATCTCATTTATCTTAGATTCAGAGTGTAATAAAGGCTTTATATGTATGAAAAAAAAAACGAAAAAGCAAAAAAACTGACAGTGTTTGAGTCAATTGTCCTGAAAGACATTTTTTTGCTAAAGAGCAAAGGTGAGATTTAAATTCTGGCATTCTGACTCCAGGTTCCTCTTTGATGGAAATAGTAATAGCAGATACACAACTTATTGGTTTCTTTAATGAAAGCAGAAATAGATGATAACTTGACGTGCTTGCATAAGTGACTAGGAAGTTAAACCTTTAAAATCTTTCTTTTTCTTAAGATAATTTAGAACAAATGGCCAGTCCCTTGATAAAAGTATTATCTACAGTAAAATGACCTTATTCTGTGACCTTCATGACAATAGTTTATTTCAGTACAACTCTTCAAACTTATTGATATCAGCAATAAAGGCATATATTAATCAACTATAAAGTAGTATTTGAAAAATATAAGCCTTTCAGGATTTTAACATATTTTTTAACATCTAAACTAATAAAGTTGCCAATGAAACATTCACAGGAGTGAAAGAGAAAAGTTCACATAGAAATCAAATTCAAAACTTGGCATGTTGGACTGTAGCACTAGATTCACCATAAGTATAGATCTTAGTGCTTTGAAGGCTAATTCAAGTGTCATGTCTCATGCAATTAATCAACACATTCATATTCTGGAAAGGTTATAGTAGGGATGATGCTAGCTGTTCATAATTTTATGGAGAATACTTATTACTGCTTCTTTGGAAATCAGTTTTCCATTGAAACAATATCCTGTTTAAATTTTCATGAACAAATTTGTATCTATTGAAATAGTTCCAGTTTTTAAAAAAAGTTATGATTTTTACTTGCAGTTGGATTTGTATTTTTAAAATGCATGCTGATTGATATTATTAAGATTCATCTTTCCGGAACTCTTTTCAAAATAAGTGTGTTCAGCTACAATTCTATATAATTTTTGGCTGGATAACAAATTCATGTCATTGAACTTTTTTTTTTTTCCTAATTTATACTATTATATGCCTGGTTTCATTGCCGACATTTTTAGCAAAGCAAAATGATTATTCTTTCTTTAGTATGTTATGAAAAAATAAAAATAATTGTCTTTATTTTTGTGTTTCAAACAATGCAGTGTTAATTCCTAAAAGCACCTGTTTTTTTTGTTGTTGTTGTTTGTTTTTTTTTTTTTTAACTGTGGCATGACTTTTTGTGGGAAATGGGGAATTTAGGTAATTCTTTTGACGAGAATGACAAAAGATTCAATATACCAAAATTTTTAGATAACTAAATGCTTTCTTTGTCTCACATTTTGGGTATAACATCACTAATTATATAATCATTTTGCTCTTTATAAGCACCTTATCATGTTTTGAAGTTTATGTAAAATACGACACATGAATTATGAATTAAACCATCAATGTTACTAAATTCCTTGAAAGCAAGTGACTTAATATTGTTGTTTATCACCTTTTACATATTGTGAGTTATAACATTTTCTTAAAGTTCTTTATGACTTATTCATAACTTATTTGTTCATTTATCTGTTTAATATATAAGGCAGAGTTTATATATTCAAGAGGAATTTACATAACAGTAACACCACTTAAGATAACACTGACTATTATGATTATATAACCTTGATTTAATTCTAAAATTTCCACTTTTCCATTAATCTTATAATAGTTAAAAATATTGGTTTTGACAGCAATTGGCCTTGACAGATTAAAGTCTCTTTAGAACTTTTCACCATAATTGTCGTTGTCACAACTAAGTGAAGCAATCAGTTGCAACCTTGGTAGGTATTCAATAATAAGATCACTCTCTCCATATTCCCACCTTGTTTCTTTTATATATCATTGTTAGTTCTATCTTTTTAAACCACTATTTGTCTTGAGCTCTTCCCTTGCTCAAAAGTATTTACTCCAATAGCTTTTTATCTTTATGACATTAGATTTCAAGATACTTTGTAGGTCCAGAGAGATCCCAGCACTCATACTTGAGTATATGAGTCTAAAAGCCAACCCCTGCTACCCCCAAGATGTTGCTTTGCCAAAGAAAATGTTTCTTTCAGATACAAAAAAAATAATTCAGGCTGTAGGATCAACTACTTGAAAACTATGTAGGGATTCACTTGTATGAGAAGAAGAGGTAATAAAAAATGAAGTTTGAAAATACATTGAGCCATCAAAGGCATTTTCTGCTCAGAGATATGAAGTAGGGATTCAGTGATAGAGACAAATTCTAGAAATGTATTTAAAGTAGAGTGACCATTGTGTGTAAGGCTACAACTAGGATGTGATTTTCATATGTCTAAAGGCTCCTGTGTGTCTTCGCTGAATTTCAGTTATTAAATGAATTGCCAAAATTAAGCAGCTTGGACAGCGCTGGTTGGTGACGCCTGCTACAATAAGTAAGTATACTACAGTAGAAATTTCTATCATCTTACTGGCTCTATTCATTTGATCCCCAGATACTCTCTCCGTTCCACATATATCCTTTGGTTCTCCCATGCAGCTGATCAAATTTTATCCCATGCAGAGGCTTCCTTGATTACTCTTCCACCCTAGAATTTGATTTTTTTTTTTTTACACGTATCACTTACCAATTGTTGTAGGTTATGTTTTTCTTCCCATTTAGCTGCCTCACAGAAATCAGATACATTTTAACTTAATCTGAAAAAATGTAGTATAAATAGAAGTGATAGATAGCAGGAGATTTAAGAGCCACTGTTGATTTTTATCCTTGTTTGTTCACTGAAGCATTGTAACTGGAATGCCAGCTGGAATGTCAGATGGGGTATGCCCCTTTGCCTAAATCCTGGAATAAAGAATGCATGGAGCAAAGCCATAGCTTTGCCACATGGACATATAATATTAATGAGTTAAACTTTTGTGGAAATAATCCTAGGAAATTCTTTGACTTTTTATTACTACAACATAATTTAACTAAAGATGACTGATAGACCTATTGTCTCAAGTTGTTAATTTTAGTTCTTGATAAGCTTTTATTGCTAGAAACTAACCCACACTATTTAGCCCTTAATGTCTCCTATATTTTGCTTGTATTTCCTGAATTTTTTTCAAAACTAAATCTTTTGTAGTTAATGTGATAATGCAAATGTCTCAAAGTTAGTACTTTAAAAAGGTAGGATTTGAATCTAGGTTTAGATAATTTGAACACTATGCAATTTGCTATATCACACATATAATAGATGTTAAAATATTTTTTTATTTGTTTATGATTTTTTGTAAAGATAGGGTCTTGCTGTGTTGCCCAGGCTGGTTTCAAACTCTTGCTCCGAAGTGATTCTCCCACACTGGCCTCCTAAAGTTTTGGGATTACAGGTGTGAGCCACTGCACCAGACCTAAAGTATTTGTTGAATGAGGAAGTTAATGAAAGAATGAGTGAATGTATAATTTAATGCTGTGCACTAGAAACACAGAGAAGAAGAATATAATTCCCATGTAATTAAATAGCTCATAATCTGTGAGAGAAGGCTTAAAGTAAGTTTGCATTACAGTAAATTGTAGTAGGGAAATGAGAAGCATATGAACATGGTTCAAAGAGACACTTGCTGAAAATTTCACACATTATCTCGTTTCTTTAAATCATCTCATGGAATAAGGTATATCTACCTTTCTTGAAGAATTCAAGCTTATGGCAGTACAAAAAAATAAAATTGGTTGAACTGAAAACGGCCAAATCCAAATTTAATATACCCAAAAAACTCATGCTTAGATTTTTCAGTACAGTCTGCCGGATTCCTTTGATAAACAGGTGTTGAGATTTAGATGATTCAAACTGCTTCATATACTCAGTTCATTTTTCCTTGGTAACTTTCAATATAGTCTGAGCAAAATAGTGTGAACTGTTTGCTCTCTGCCCTGACAACTTGCATTCTGAGTCAATTCATAATGAAGAAAGAAAAGTCAGAAAAGTCAGAGCCCATTCAGCCAGAAAAGTCAGAGCCCACTTCAAATAGATGTGGAAGTACTTTGTAAACTGTCCAATATGATCTTATGGTCATTTTGTATCTTTATTAACCTGAGTCTGAGAAAGCATAATCATGTATGAAGAAATTCATAATATGGTAGAAAAAGACAGAATAGAATAAAATAGATTTGTTTCACTTTCAAGGGCTGGCCAGTCACAAGTTATTTAGGTTATTCAATCTCAGTTACTCATCACAATATTAAGGGTAAAATATGACAAAAATATAGTGTTTCGGCCGGGCGTGGTGGCTCACGCCTGTAATCCCAGCACTTTGGGAGGCCGAGGCGGGCGGATCACGAGGTCAGGAGATCGAGACCATCCTGGCTAACACGGTGAAACCCCGTCTCTACTAAAAAATAGAAAAAATTAGCCGGGCGCAGGGGCGGGCGCCTGTAGTCCCAGCTACTCGGGAGGCTGAGGCAGGAGAATGGCGTGAACCCGGGAGGCGGAGCTTGCAGTGAGCCAAGATCGCGCCACTGCACTCCAGCCTGGGCGACAGAGCGAGACTCCGTCTCAAAAAAAAAAAAAAAAAAAAAAAAACAAAAATATAGTGTTTCTTTGGTCTTTTTAAGTGCTCTACTAAAACCACATAAATATCAAATAGTATTTCAGTGTAAAACTGATATAAAGCTCTGCTCTTATTTGCATAAGTAATAAAATATCAATGATGCCACCAATGAAATTATTTATTACACTCTTAATTTATCTCAGTGAGTGAATGACAACCTTCTCCCATTAGGACAATTCAAGTAACAAATTTATGATGTGCAATGCATTTCATGGGTCAAGAGATAGTATGTGTCATATAAGCACTACTGTCAGAAAACCTTCCCTGGAGAGTTAATACATATTCACTGCACCAATGTTCATAATGCTTTGAGTTGGCAAATACACTCACATTTTTTTTTTGCCCAATATATTCTATGATGATGAATCCTAAGTTGAAACTGATTCCTCACTACATATAGATATATGTCCATGAAAAGGTATGTTTAGGGAAAAATGCAGTTTTAATCAAATTAAAATATTAATTCAGTATAGAAGTTATACCATTTAAAATAAGGATGCACTACAATATTATAGCATTAAAAAGGACTTTCCTAAAATGAAACTCTTTTAAAATAATTGATAAACAAATTCTGCTAAATTGTTCAAGTTAGTAAATTATTCCTAGGAAATAAGATATATATTTTTCTAAGGAAAAAACTAACTCTTAAAGTGCTTTAGTATGCTACAAAAGGTATTTGCTAACTTGAATGTCAATTGCTATGCTTAAAAATAAATCCTGGTGATATTAGTAATCATCTCTAATATTTGCACTGAACTTTACAGTTTATAAACATCCTATGCCTGTATGACTTCAGTTCATCTTAATTGGAACTTCAAGTATGAATAGATGTTCAACACATATTTCAACATGAATTAAAGCTCTCCTATTTAATGAAGAGAAACCTATTGATCAGTTTGTTCTTGTTCCATTGAGCTTGAAAACCGTCTCACTTGTGGTTCCTGGTCTGTTTTTAGGAGCCTTGAATAATACATTTACTTGGTTTTCCTGTACAAGGAAACTATAGACAGTAAGTAAATAATCATAGTAATAAAAATGACTATTTCCAGCTATAATACTAAGAACTATAGAAGAATTAGCACATTAAATGCACCCTAAAACACATAAGATGGAACTAGATACTACTATTAATCCATTTAATGAATTAGGACCCTGAAACTAGGAGACCTCAAGTAATGTGTTCAAAATCTCACAGCTACTAAAAACAGAGATGCAACTGGGAACCCAGTTCTTCCATCAGTAGGTGTGTTTGTGGGGGGTGGGGCAGTGTGCGGAGGCAGTGAGCCAGTAAGCCTGCTAGACAAATTCTAAATGAGTTACAATCTCTACAATCTCTATTTTTCAAATATTATTTTCTTTTAAAATTTCTAATGAACACATTAGGCTTTCCCTTACATCAGCACTTTCATTATGACATTTATAAGCCCAAATCACCTTTCTTCAAAGTCAGTTCTTTTTACCCAGTAGTCAGTTCTGTTCCATAGTCTAGGATCCATTTCATATCAAATTTAAATTGCTTTAATAAGCCCATTGTAACAGTATACATTTTTGTAGTTTTAGAATTCAGCCAGAGCTTTTCATGAACATTAGGCTCAATTATTCATGCAGCTTTTCAAGGAAAAATGCTAAGTCTAAATGACTTCAGAGAAACAAATGTTTTATGAAAGTTTGCTTTTCTTTCTTCTTTTTATAGCTTTTTATCAGAATAGTGTATAGAAGAGGTCTTACACAATATGGTTTAGTTCATCAATAAATACAGATTGATTTTCCTGAGTATAAACCAAGTTTTGAGACAATAAAAGCAAACGAGACCTACTTGGTATTCTTGCTTGTATAAATAACAAAATATTAAGATAGACAATAATATATTTTTTCGATAAATTACTTGTTTCTTATGACAAAAAACATTAACTGTGCAAGGTCTGGAAAATTTCAGAAAGGTAAATTATTCAAAATATAACTTACAAAATGCACATTGTTATCAAAAAGCACACGTGGTTGATTGCATATAGTTTTTCTTTTTGTAATTTAATCAGAGTGATGAACATAAAATAAATGATAATCTCCCTTGTACTTTTTAACTGTGCATTTTTAAATAAACTTTTCTTTATTAAAAGCTCTTTGAAAATATATTAATGATTTTATGCTAGTGTATTCTATGAATAAATCATTATACATGTAGTCCAATTTCTTACTATTGAATTATTTTGGATTTTCAAACAATTATGCACTTAAACTTTACTTATGTTTATTTTCTTTGGAAGTGGTTCACTTCTCAGGTGAAAAATGCATATGTAAGCCTCCAAGTAAAATAAAAAATTACTTTTCAGAAAAATGTTATTTATTTACAAAAAAACATTTTAAACCTTAAGTAATATTGTACAAATTGCATAAAACATTTTAACTTCTGGCAAGCTTCTGAGACATATAGTCTTGTTTTTTTTCAACCAATCCAACTTCTCACAAAATCTAGAACCTCGATTAATTTAGTATTTCCTGACTTCATCTGTATTGTTTCCTGGCTTTTAAGCATTATTATAAATTTAACCTATAAATCTTCAGTCCCTTGAGAGTCAATAATCTGAACCCAGAGATATCAAACTCAAGCACTATATTCAGGTAACATTCTTTCGCAAGATAATCAGACACTACTGAATTCACATACACATGAATTTGAATTATGTGGAAGTTTCAAAATATTTTTAAGTATTAAGTTAATATTAGAATTTGGTTGGTGCAAAAGTAATTGCATTTAATTGAATTTGTTAGCCGGTTAGCTGCAAGTACTTTTGCACCAACTTAATATTAAATAATTAAAAATACCAAGCCTAGATTAAAGGATTATAATTTTTAAATTTTAGTAATAGTTCAATATTATAAATTAGTTGAATGTGAATTTGTAAGAGAACTTAACACTAAATTCCTAAACCACACACACATATATATAATGTATGTCTATATATATGTAATATTCAACTATACTACTTCAAATTTAATTTTTATTTATACACATTTAGAAAATAAGAATAATCACATACTTGAGAGAATATATGTAAAAATTTTGCATAGTTCATTGATTGTTGGACTTTTAGATGTTTTGTATATTTAGAGAACGATACAGTGTAGAGGAATTTAGTAGTTTGACCACGTGGAAAGTTAATTACTATAAAACCTTGACTAATTCACTCTTTATTCATATCATCAAGTATACTTTCTATAAGAACTGACTGATGGTAATAATGTTTCAAAAACTCCTAGGTTTTATTTTTGCCTTTATTTTTAATAGTCACTTTCCAAACAGAAGAAATTGAAGTATAAATGTAAACACCAAATCTCTATATATTTATACTCAGAAACAAACACATTTTCTTGGCAGTAACATACATATTATATAGTGCTGTGTGTCTCTCTCTCTGTTTCTCTCTATATCTGTATATATATTTATTTATTTTGTATATGTATATCAAGTATATATTTATACACCACATCTTATTGATAGCCTTTGACATTATTGGATTATATAGAAACCATCTGTTTTGTGACCAGTACTATCTTGAATTACTTCAATCTTCTTTTAGCTTCCAGCATGTTTAAGAATTTCAAATTATTGGCCGGGCGCGGTGGCTCAAGCCTGTAATCCCAGCACTTTGGGAGGCCGAGACGGGTGGATCACGAGGTCAGGAGATCAAGACCATCCTGGCTGACACGGTGAAACCCCGTCTCTACTAAAAACTACAAAAATCTAGCCGGGCGCGGTGGTGGGTGCCTGTAGTCCCAGCTACTCGGGAGGCTGAGGCAGGAGAATGGTGTAAACCCGGGAGGCAGAGCTTGCAGTGAGCTGAGATCCCGCCACTGCACTCCAGCCTGGGTGACAGAGTGAGACTCTGTCTCAAAAAAAAAAAAAAAAAAAAAAAAAAAAAAATTCAAATTATTGAAGTGAGGCAATAATAAAATTCTTCGAATAACATAATCAAGAAAAAATACCAATCAGAACATATCACAAAATTTTTTCATTATGCTTTAATAGTTATGATTTTTATTAAGGAAAAAAGCCCTTTAGAGAAGAGTGTTAATAGTCAAAGGAGGAAGATAATTAGTTTACACATCGTTAAGGGCAAAACAGAAATTGTATTTTATATATATTTATTAATCTCAAAAATAGTTAACTTTTCACAAGAATTATTTACTACCAGAATGGAAGATATTATCAGATATCAGGGAGATATTATCTGTGTCCTATTGTTATCAATAAAGACACAGCTTAGAGTTTAATTTAGTTTCCCTAATTCACACAGCTAACTGTATATAGAGCCAGAATTCAACCTATGATTTTGTCCATTATGACCTTTGGGCTATAGCAAATTATTTCTTTTGACAACTGGGAACCTAAACAGAAGCAAGTGCACAGCCTGTGAGACTACGGACAACATGTTTCTACATAGGTCTCTACTGTTACTGAGGACATATTTTTCCATTTGGTACCACTTTAGTAGTAACATCATCTAGTATCATGGAATTAAAAACATCTATACATCCTTACTCCTTAACGTTTTTTGTTAATTTCAGACTACTCTATTTTAATCAACCTTCACATTTGGATATCTCATAGTCATTTTAAACTTAATATGTACAAAATTGAGTTCCTGATCTTCTGTTCAGAAACCTGTCCTATTCTGTATTTTTTATTTCAGTTAGAAACTCCTTTATTCTTCTAGGTCTATCCCATATATATACATTTTTAATTTTAGTTAGTAACTCCTTTATTATTTTAGGTACTAAGATGTAAAACCATAGGGTCATTCTTGACTCCTATTTTTCTCTCACATTGAATAGCTAATTCATTAATAATTTCTTCTGGCTTTATGTTCAAAATATACCCGTAATGCAACCACTCCTCATGACCTACTCTCCTATCGTCTGGTCCAAGCTTATATTGGTTCTCACTCAAATTATTCCAGTAGCCTCCTAAGTAGTATTACTGTATTGATCTCTCTTCAGTGTATTCCAGCCACATAAGTGATTCTTCTAAAACAGAAAGAAAATAACATTTTTTTTTTTTTTTTTTTGCAGAAAACCTTACAATGACAATGAATCGTAATAAAGCTATGAGTGGCAATAAATTCTGACTCTTTTTAACCTCTCTGACTTCTATCCTGTGACTCATCCTTTGATCTGAGTTAAAACCAAATGGACTTCTTTTCCTCTTTCTATAAAAAAAGCAGAGGTACACAGTGATTTTAGCTAAAAGAGATTTTAGTGAATACCCAAAGTGTCCTCTTCACTTTACTTTTCAATTACCCCGCTTTATTTCCTTCACAGAACATACAGTGTTCTGTAATTATCATGTTTATTTATTATTTATTTACCGCTTTGAGCAACCAGTATTTTACTTCTTATTCCAAGTGTGTCTCGGCCTTCCTTATCAGTAGAAGATAAAGAGAGGGCAGTGGAGTCACGAGGCTTTCATAATACCTGTAATTCTCAGCCACATCTTTAAACCAAAGAATTATCTCCTGCTAGAATCTAAAACTTTGGCTTTTACTCCTTAACCGTATGGTTCACTCAGAAATACTAATGGGAAAAATTAAGGTAATATGAGTCTATTGATATATAATTACTTCCAATGACCACATATATTGGAATAACTATATGTGTATTTAGATGTAGTTTTATAGGTTAGCAGAAAATATAACAATAGATTTCTACCTCACACCTCTAATGAGCATTCTACAGTGTTACCTCCTCCAGGGACTGTACTAAGTTATCTTTTCTTATCATGCCTTTTTATTATTGAAAAAATAGATGTAATATATGTAATAAAATTATATATGCAATATAGTAAAATATAGTAAAAATTATATACGCATATATATTTTTTCCTGTGATAATCTGCTGATGCTTTCTAAGTTTAATCAGACCTGTGTGTTTTTAAACCACTGCAATGGGAATTTGCATTAAAGGAGGAAGATTGAGCTCAACTCCAAATATAGAATGGGCAAGTGAAAATTTATAGCCAAGGAGCAGGATAAGGATCAGTGCATGGCAAGTTAATAAGTGGAAACGTCATAATTGCAGAGGATTCTAGTGAAGATGACCTAACAAAATTCTCGCTGAAGACAGGCTAGGGTGATCAGACATCACCTAGGGGATCAGACATCAAGGGTGGGGGTTTCTCACTAAACGAACTTAGCAGTAGTCTTTGCTAAAACTGAATTTTATAAGGAAGTGCACAGATGGACCTAGAAGAAACTTTAGGGTCCTGACTAAAGTTAAGTCAAGCAAAGACTCTTCTCCAGGGAAGACAGCATTCCAGGCACACAGGGTACAGCCAGTGTGTGCAGCCAGTGGCCACACTGGGCAATGTGACTGGCCTTAGTCTAGCATTAGCAGTGAAGCCACTGAGGCTTGCGCAAAGTTTGGAAGAATTGAGATTAGGCGGTGTTTTCATTTTCAAAACTTTGGCTTTTACTCTAGAAGTGATGGGAAATTCATGGAGGGATTTGGACAGAGCAGACATAATTTGACCAACATGATCACATACATTTTCATTGACTGAGTGAAGTTATCAAACCATTTAATTTGAAGCCCATGATAGATGAAGGACTTAGTTAAGAATGAAAGCCTAATTAGTTACAAACCAGTACTAAAACTCAAATCTGGTTCTTACTTTTGCCCTTATATAAAATTGTAGGATTTTTCAAAGGACAATTCTTCCATCTTTTATTCCTCTAATACATCCTGCATTTCCAGTCTTAAGAGCAAAGCAAATTAATTTCTATTTTGTTGTTATATAAATGTCATCTGCTTTCAAATCATGAGCTTTTGCAGACACAGAAATTCTATCTTTAGAAAAATCCCAATGTCTTCTTCAAATAAATAATCTTCCTGAATATTGCTATTTGCCCTTTAAAAATAGATTTACTTTTATATAAGAAATATTTTAGAAGTATGTACAGTGTGATAAAAAGAAAGTGTAATAGAATTCAAAATAAGGAAAATGCTTTTTCCTAAGAATGTCAGAAAACCCCAGTGTAATGGCAGGATAGAAAACTAGCCTTTAGGGCCCAATAATTATTGACCCCTATTTCTGAGAAGCAGCATTTAATTGACTCCTCTTACTAAATCCATTTCCTGGAATGAACAGAGGCCCTTATCCTCAGCTCTAAATTAACATTACATCAAAATAAATGTTATTACTTAGACATCTCTTTCAAGCATTTTGTTAGCCTTTATTGGTACTGTAGCTCATATTTAAATCTTTTATCTGTCATTTTCATTTCTTGGACAGGGTACTCTAATGTATTGTCTCTTACTCTACAAGCAGTATAATGCAAGTTTAGTGTGCAGTAAAACTATATTTGCCAAGAAAGATATTGGATGAGCATGTTGAGTTCTATTCACATGCACTATGTATGCCAGGACATATGGTTGAGAAGATAAAAGGAAACTCTATTGTACCTTAATCATTAAATACCACATGTTTCTCACTGAGCAGCAGGGCAAAATACACTGAAAACCCTTGGGTCATTGTAAATGGACATATTCCTAACACTGTAATTCTACCTTTTTGAACAATAAAAAATGTATTTCACCATCACTTAAAATGAATTTGTAAACCTGGGACTTTTCAGTCCAGTCTAGTTTCTTTCTTGATTACCAATGCAATTGTAGTTCTGTTTCACCGTGTTGAATCTGTAAGTTAAAACCAATAATCTCACTTTGGTCATTATTACTAAAATGATATCTGATGCATCAATGATTGAAATCTCAGTGTTAACAAGATAGAAATGCTTCATATTTTGGCTCTAGCATCTGTTAGTACTTTATGCACTCTAATACATTTTCACCTAAGAAAAGAAAGAACAGTTATGATAGCTGCCATATAAATTTATTTTAAGGATTAAATAAGATAATCTATAAAAGTACTTGGCAGATTGCTTAGCATATAGCAAGTCATCAATAAATGTTAGCTAGTAGTAGTAGTAGTAATAGTAGTAGAACATTAAGTACTTTTTGTAGCTTTTTATGTGGTTTAAGTGGTGGCATTTTGTGATTGAAATAAGTTGGTGATTTTAATAATATTTTAACTTATAAATGAGTAGTACTGAGATTTTAGAGTAAAAATTCAGAAATATAAGTGATATCAATAACAAGTCCTCTTGCCCGCTGTCTTTCCACCTCTAATTCTTCCGTATCTTCCTTCCTTTCCTCTTCTAGAGTTTCATAGCTATTCATGACACTTTAGTTTCCATATGGATTTTAGAATTTGTTAATATGCATAAGAAAAATGTCAGCTACGTTTTTGAAGAAGATTGCATTGAATAATGAGATCAATTTTATGAGAAACAAAGTTTATAAATTTTGAGACATTCAGCTTCATGATTGTGGCTTATTCCTCAGTTTAATTCATTTAAAATATCTTTAAAATTTTATTTTTTGTAGCAGATTTGCTTATCTTTTATTAGTTTTATTAGTAATTTTTGATAATTGTAATGCTGTTGTAAAAAGTATTTGTTTTTGATATTTTTGTTGCCCATATACATATATAGATATATATTTTCTATATATACCTATCAATTTTCTATATATTGGTACATGTGATTTTCCTGTGTTAATCTTATCTCCATGAGCACTTAGAATGTCATATTTTAATTCTAGTATATTGACTATAATCTCTTTTGGGTTTTCTATAAAGACGAACTATTTTCTAAAATAATAATGGGCTTGTTAGTCCTTTAAGTCTCTATAGCTCTTATTGCTTTCTTATGTTACAGCATTGGTAGTATCCTCAAGTTTATTGAATAGATGTGTTGAATTAGTCCTTTTTTGTCATTTTCCCAATTTCAAACAAAGGACTTTCAACCTTTCATTATGTTTGATGTAGATTTTTAAAAGACATGCTTTTGACATGCAACAACGGTGACAGCAACAACGGTGTTCTGTTTTGTTTCTAATTGATGTATTCAATTAATAATACCTGTTAATTTTATAAATGCTTTTCTGCATTTATTGAGATAATCATATGATATAGCTCTTTAATTTTGTTAATGTGGATATTGCTTGAATATCAGATTTTAAACTTAATTGCAAATTATCTTTTGGATATTTTTATCGTATTTATTTGCACATATACTGTGTTTTATTAGTTACTGCTCTTTATTTATTTTATTTTATTTTATTTTATTTTTGAGACAGAGTCTCGCTCTGTCGCCCAGGCTGGAGTGCAGTGGCCGGATCTCAGCTCACTGCAAGCTCCGCCTCCCGGGTTTATGCCATTCTCCTGCCTCAGCCTCCGGAGTAGCTGGGACTACAGGCGCCCGCCACCACGACCCGCTAGTTTTTTGTAATTTTTAGTAGAGACGGGGTTTCACCGTGTCAGCCAGGATGGTCTCGATCTCCTGACCTCGTGATCCGCCCGTCTCGGCCTCCCAAAGTGCTGGGATTACAGGCTTGAGCCACCGCGCCCGGCCAGTTACTGCTCTTTAATATGCCCTATCTTATTTATCATTTTTACATAATTCTAGATTTGATTTGAAACTTTTTTTTTTTTTTTTTTTTTTTGAGACGGAGTCTCTCTCTGTCCTCCAGGCTGGAGTGCAGTAGCGCCATCTCGTCTCACTGCAAGCTCCTCCACCGGGGTTTACGCCATTCTCCTGCCTCAGCCTCCCCAGCAGCTGGGACTACAGGCGCATGCCGCCACGCCGGGCTAATTTTTGCTAGTTTTTGTATTTTTAGTAGAGATGCGGTTTCACTGTGTTAGCCAGGATGATCTGGATGTCCTGACCTTGTGATCTGCCCTCCTCCGCCTCCCAAAGTGCTGGGATTACAGACGTGAGCCACCGTGCTGGGCGTTTGATTTGAAACTTTGTAAAGAGTTTTTGCATCTACTTTCATTAATGATATTAAAATTTGATTTTTTTTTTTTTTTTTAGATTTTCCAAAAAATATTATAGTAGTCTCCCAAAATGAGATGTTTGGTGTGCCTTATTTTTCTTACTTCTGAAAGTATTTATGGAATATTACATGTTTTTCTATTTGATTGTTTGGTAGCATGTATTAATAAAGCCATTTGGGCTGGGATTTTTCTTCATAAAATGCTTTTAATTAATGATTGAATTGCTCTATTAGTTCCACATATGTTGAAACTGCATGCTATCATTTTTGTCATATTTGGTAAGTGGAATTTGCCCATTTTATGTAGATATTTTTAAATGTATTGGCATATATGTTTTTTGTTTTGTTTTGTTTTTTACAAATAATACCCTTTTATTTCTTTTTAAAATTCATGTTGTACAATAGCTCTCTTGAACTTATTTCTTCAATTTCCTTATTAACTTCTAACACATATTAGATGCTGTCTTCCATTGTACCCTTGACATTGGAGTTTTAAAGAGTTCTCTTCATTTTTCTTGATCAGTTTGTGAGAGTTCTTGGTATTCACATTATAAAATGGGGAAAATAGTATTCATAGGAATAGTAAAATGATTAAAGATTGAGGTCAGGAGATCGAGACCATCCTGGCTAACACGGTGAAACCCCGTCTCTACTAAAAAGTACAAAAAACTAGCCGGGCGAGGTGGCGGGCGCCTGTAGTCCCAGCTACTCAGGAGGCTGAGCCAGGAGAATGGCGTAAACCCGGGAGGCGGAGCTTGCAGTGAGCAGAGATCCGGCCACCGCACTCCAGCCTGGGTGACAGAGCGAGACTCCGTCTCAAAAAACAAAATAAAATAAAATAAAAAATAAAACAAAGAACTTAGTTCTTGGAACTTAGTAAATTCTCAATATAGGTTACTTCATGACTACTGCTTCTATAATTATTAATTCTTCTCTTTCACAGTCTTAGTAGGACCTTCTATAGCATAAGACAAAGGAGAATATACATTTAAAAGAAATGCAACACATGGGTGCTGCCTGCAAATCAGAAAGAAGATGAAGCCAATTCACAAAGGAGCACCAGTGCCTTAGAAGGCTGTTTGCTAGAAAGCTCTTCAATAACTGGACTTTTCTGTATTGAACCTGTAGACAATGAGATAAGACAGCAGAATTTTGATGTGCCAAGGAGGTACAACAACCTCACTGTAGGCTGTTATGATAACGTATACTTACCTTTTCTTAATTCTTTCCCACTATAGAGTGATAGAAGAAAAGAGAGGAAGATACTTGGAAGATATACTTTAGAAATACTTGGGAAGTATGTGGAAATGGGTGCTTCTTCTCCTCTTTGAACAATCAATTCATTCAAAACTCCAGTTTTTTCCTGAGCTACTAGGAGAAGTGCTAAAAATAAACCTAATTTGACCTTAAAAAACAAGCAAATAAAAACAGACAATGGGACACTTTCTCTTAATAATAATTAAGACTTACTCTATGGAAAATCTAGATTTTAATACATTAAATTTGTTAGCAGGTATAGTTGATTAGAGAGATCAACAGACAGATAAAGATAAATATTTTTTTACACACCATAAATGCATGCAAACATATACACATGCATATTTGGGAGATTATAGCAAAAGTATGCAACTTAGTCTAGTTTGGACTGCTATAACAAAATATGTGAGACAGGGCAACTTATGAAGAACAGAAATTTATTTCTCCTAGTTCTGGAGGCTGGGCAGCTTAGGATGAAGGCTATAGCATTTGTTGTCTGGTGAGGGCTGCTGTCTGCTTCTAAGATGGTGCTTTGTTGCTGTGTCCTAACATGGCCAAAGGCAGAAAAGCCAAAAGGGCCTAGCTAGTTCCCTCCAGCCCTTAGGTAAGGCCTCTCATGTCATTAATGAGGGTTCTGCTCTGATGACATAATCACCTCTTAAAATCCCTGTCTCTTAATACTGTTGCCTTGAAGATTATGTTTTAACATGAATTTTGGGAGCACATTCAACCATAGCAGTGTGAGAGGGAAGGATAAAAGTTTTAGTTAATGTTAATTTCTGTAACAAATAAAATCTTTAAAATGATAATAAAAGTTCGTTTAGTTTCATTTAAATTCAAAAAGAGTGTTTCTATCTTCCAATCAGTAATCAAATTTTCATATATTTTCTATCTAAAGGCTCCCTTATATTTTAGAAAATATTTTTTTTCCTTCTGGCCACCAACTATCATCTTCTTGTATATTAGAAACACACCCTAGTTGCAATGGTGTCTGCCCAAAATCCAATCCAGTCATTGCCCCAGCTCAAAGTTTTAAGTCATTAGGTGATATATAGTCCTTTCCTCTTCCAACTGTTTGTATCCTGAAATTTATAGATTTTCTCTATTCTCTTTTTTATGTTTACAAATTGTCTGATCAATGTTCATGAATTTCTTATAAAATATGTCTAAACATGAAAGTAAAAGTCAACATATATTATCACTTCAAGTACTTCTCTTGGAGCTATAGGCAATGTGAACTGCCTTACAAGTCATGGCAGATAATACTTTTAATGAATACTGTATCACTACATATGATGGTTTTGCATCTCTTCGGTCTCCGGTGTGTTTCCTTGTTTTCACTTATCCTATTATGAAGCCAATATCACATATTTTAGGAGTTATTTTTATACCTTCATCTCATCGAGTTCTGCATTAGTTACAGTAACATCAGAGCAATCAAATCTAACCCCTGTAATCTCTGTGACTGCAGTCAGTAGAAGTGCATTTATCACTTACATAAGAAGAGAAAGGAGGGTTCTGGTCAATAGGTTGATCTCTTCTTATCAGTGCTTCAGGGTCTCTTGTTACTTTCCTATGAACTCTCTACCATTAAAGATATGGTAGTTTTCAATGGAAGGGCGAGTGAGAGAGAACCATACATAGGTAATACCAATGAACCTTGCCAGATGTGGTACACATCATTTCCATGCATTTTATTATCTAGAACTCAGTAAAGTGGTCGCTCAATAACACAGTCATATTTAACAAAAAATAAAGGTTGTGAAGAATAGATTTGATATTTGTGCAAAATAAAGATAAGAAGTCTTTGGTGAACCATTAGCTGCTCTCATCATTTTTTTTTTCTTAGTTTGAGACAGAATCTCCCTCAGTTGCAGGGCTGGAGCACTATCTCGGCTCACTGCAACTTTAGCCTACTGGGTTGATTAGATTATCTTGCCTCAGCCTCCCAAATAACTGGGATTCCAGGAGCATGCCACCATGCACAGCTAATTTTTCTATGTTTAGTAGAGACGGGGTTTCACCATGTTAATCAGACTGGCCTCGAACCGCGGACTTCGAATGATCCACCTGCGTCAGTCCCCCAAAGTGCTGAGATTACAGGTATGACCCACTGTGCCCGGCCCACAATAGGCTATTAAGTTCTAGATATTTATTTAAGATGCGTAAGTTTTAACCTAGTGGCAATACCAGCTAGATTGTAGCCTCTGAAAAGGCAGAAATCATGTCTGACTTTTATATAACTATAATCCTAGCATTTAGCAGGTGCTATAAAATGTGCTTTTTTTAAAAAAAAAGTAGTCATTATTTAAGAATATTCATAAAAGTGGCTATTATTTGGCATAGTTGCTTGTGAGGCAAAGGGAAGGGGATCAAAAGGTATGTGAAAATAGATGGGTCATGGGACTAGGGATATCATTAAGATTTGATGATGAGTAGATCACTGACATGGAATTAAAACTTACATTGGTGAGGACTGATGTTCATGACGAGATGAAACGAATGAACAGGAATCAATTTGAAGAGACCCCCCAAATCCATTTCTTTACTTGCATAGAGTTTTGTGTGCATTCTAATAACTATTTCTATATATGATTCATTTATTTGCTTTTTAAAATCATTTTGTAAACTTTCTTCCAATACATTATTAACATCACTTGATGTTAGTGACAGTCATTTAAAAAATATCACCTGCTGATAATGGTATTTCAAATGTGTGTGTATTACTACTTATATTTTCAATTTTCACACCTGTAAAATATAGATGTAGGAAATAATTTGCAGCCATTTTAACTACTAAGGTAATATCTGTAAGGTTTTCTTGTACTACTCAACATAATATATATGCACACACATATTGCATATTCAATGAACACTTTCAGTTGATTGAAAATTCAAAAAAATTAAAAACCTTAAATAAAAAAATTACACTCACATTTTATTAGCATAAGGATTTAAAGAATGAGAAACTGTTACTTTTACAGTCATTGATAATTTTTATATTTCAGAAACAAAACATTCCCTTTAAAATATACATAATGCAAAAATTGCACCATACAACATCAACTTGACATTTTTCTATACTCCAAAGTTTATCAAGTAAGTTTTATTGGAAAGCACAATCACTGCATATGGTATGCTATAAGGCATCACAATAAACAAGGATATTGCAACTCACTGATTGAGATAGAGTTCCCTCATTAATGGGAAAGGAATTTGCAATTTCATAGCTTTGGGAATTGTTGTAACATGGATAGCCTGATATTACAATTTTGTCATACATATTTTAGTGCATCTTGGCAGCAAACACATTGTTTTGTGTAGCAAATTCTTTGGAATACTTGACTTCAACTGAAGTGAAATAAAAAATGTACCTGAAGTCCAGTGTCTGCCATGTAATTAGTTCCCTTGCTGCTGGGATGGTAGAATGTGAAATTATGGCTCATATATCTGCTGAATCAGTCTTTCTGGTCCAATCTTAGTATTATTACTACTAATCCTTTTCTCTTTCCTTGGCTGTTCACGGTCCCATGAGGCTTTTCAATCAAGAGTCTCAATAAAAGACTGAACAGCTCCATATGGCTGTGCAGTGGTGAATGTAGAATGGGTTATTGGGAAGAATATTCAGACAGAAGAGGTCTAATAGATTCTGTGCCTTCGAAGGCTGTAATTTCAAGTGATAATTAGAGGACATCACAAAAGAGAGTCATGTCCAGTGGTACGGTATGCTCTACAATTGAAATTTTTCCGAAAATAAAGGATGAATCCTATTCAGGTTTTGGGAGAAAGAAAACAAAACACCATAAATCATCTTGACTTTATTTGCATGTTAATGTCAAAATCTTGCCAAAAACTGAAATCGAATTCTTAATATGGATGTTTCAAAACTGAAAAACGACAAAAAAAGTTGTAATAGTTTTTTTGGAAAAGTTTATGAACATCTAACTCAGTGAAAGTTTATAGCTGTGAAATCAGACAGATGTGGTTTTGAATTCTGTCACATTGTATGTGAACTTGAACAAAAAACTTGCTATTTATATTTTCACTTTTCTTACCTGTAAAATACAGATGTAGGAAATAATTTGCCACAATTTTGCCTATGAAGGTAATGTTTATAAGACTTTTGCATGTACTACTTAACATAGTGTAGCTGCTCAATATATTGCAGGTATTTATTTTTATATATTTTAAATTCGAGTGAGACTGAAAATAATTTAGTAAATTCTACATGCTGTGAAACAATTTTTTGCCATGTGTGGATGGACCTCTCTATTGCCTGCTCCTTTGCTCTTAAGAACATCTCATTTGGATTTTTTTTTTTTTTTTTTTTTTTTTTTGCACTGATCCCTGAGCTGGGTTTCTACATCTTGGTTTACAAATTTGAACTTAAGACCTGTTTGAATTAGAACCAATTCCTTGAATCCTAGAGCAAAAATAGAAGTTGGAGTTCAACAATGAGAACACATGGGAACAGGGAGGGGAGCACCACACACTGGGGCCTTCTGAGGGACTTGGGGCTAGGGGAGGAATAGCATTAAAAGAAATACCTAATGTAGATGACGGGTTTATGGGTGCAGCAAACCACTATGACACATGTATAGTATGTTACAAACCTGCATGTCCTGCACATGTATCTCAGAACTTAAATTTGAAGAAGAGGAAGAGGAAGAAGAAGAAGAAGAAGAAGAAGAAGAAGAAGAAGAAGAAGAAGAAGAAGAAGAAGAAGAAGAAGAAGAAGAAGAAGAAGAAGAAGAAGGAGGAGGAGGAGGAGGAGGAGGAGGAGGAGGAGGAGGAGGAGGAGGAGGAGGAGGAGGAGGAAGAGGAGAGGGAGAAGGAGGGGGAGGGGGGAGGGGGGGAGGGGGAGGGGGGAGGGAGGGGAGGGGGAGGGGGAGAAAGAAGAAAGAAGAAAGAAGAAGAAAAGTTGGAGTTCAAAACCCTGAATTCTGTTCATTACAGTTTGCATAGCCAGTATTTTTGAGCTACATGTAGTCTACATGTAGTCTTATGATTCTCTTTTGTTCTTCTGACCTAGGTCTTTCTTCTAAAAAAGTGTCTGTTTTATCCAGCTTATTTAGAGTAACTGTTTAATTTAGTTTTCCTGATTTAGTAGTGGGACCACCTAATTCTTTTTCTCCTTTTTTTTTATATTTAAGTCAAAGATGGTGAGTTAAAGGTTTAGAAGAAAAAACACTTGTGCATTTTCTAGATTCTCATGCTTTTGATAAACCAGTATTTTTTTCTATATTAAAAATTGTATTACTATGGTTTTATATTCTGTAGCTTTAAGTTGAATGATTAATAAATATACATTCACTAGAAAAAATGTTAGCTTTAAATAAATATAAACCAAATATATAGGAATATTAATATTCAAATTAGAATACTCATAGAAAAAAAGTAGATGGTGAAATAGGTGTTTTGCAATTTGAAAAAAATGGCGAAAATTAAGAATGCCTTATTTAAAGAGACTGGCACATAAACTCTCACTAGGATTCTTAAGAAATTTTAATTTTGTACAGGTTGAAGAAGTGATGCTACAAAACAAAGGGGGTGACAGACATGCTTGTACTACTTTGTCCTCACCAAAGTATCCCCTCTTGCCTTATAGGGTACACAAAATATTCTAATTTTATCTCATTATCTGACTTTTCTACAGAAATGCAATAGTTTCTTCTGCTTATAAGGTCATGCTTTTAAGATAGATCTAATTATCTTCCTTTTCTTTATTATTTTTTTTTCAAGTCTTTTCCTTTCTGGTATTCTATACCTGCCTGGATACTATTGACAAACATAAAAAAAAAAAAAATCTTTTCAAAAAGCAAAGCTAACTTTATTAGACCTACTGAAGGAAGCAAGAACTATCTTGAGGTCTGCCATGTCTCAAATTGGGGAAATTAGTGAAGAATATGTGTTAAGTTTTAGGGCCAGAGAGGGTCTTAAAAATTGGGCAATTGGTTGGAAAAACTGAGTTTATGACAAAATAGTTTTGGGTTGGTCAGTTCAGTGAGGCAAATGTCTTGAACTGAGCTGTCATGATCAAGCTGTTAGCATTAGGAAGAAAGATTTTAATCATTTCAATTCACCACATTCTAGGAGCAAGCATTTTCTAAGGTAAGTAGTTTTTTGTTGTTGTTGTACCAGTATTGTATAGCACTTAAAAAAGAAAATTGCTATGAAGAAGAAAGCAAACTAGTATAACATGTCAAATACTTAGAGATATAATTATGGATCAGTATAAAGTGGGCAGTGAGAGGATGCAGGACAAATATATTATGAACATTTTGGCTTTTAGATTATTTCACTGTTTGAGTGATTGAGAAAAAGGAAATTAGAATAATTATTTAGTCAAATGGTTTTAGAGACTGAGAATTGGAAGAAGCATTTGCTCACAGCTGATTTGTTTTGAAAATGACAAAAACTATATCCACCTAGCTCATTGTGATGGTTAACTTTATGTGTCAACTTGACTGGGCTATAGGGTGCCCACGTATTTCATTCTGTATATTCTAGGTGTTTCTGTGAAGGTGTATCTGGATAAGATTAACATTTAAATTAATAAACTGAATAAAGCAACTTTTCCTCCCCAATGTGGATGTGCCTCATTCAATCCATTGAGGGCCTGAATAAAACAAAAAATCTGAGGAAGGGAATATTCACTCTCTCTGCCTGATTCTTTGATCTGAGGCATCCATTCATCTTTTTCTGCCTTTAGACCCAGACTCAGACTAGAACTTATACTGGTTCTCAGGTCTTTGTATGCATACTAGAACTATATTATTGACTCTCCTTGGTCTCCAGTTTGCAGACTGCAAATACTGAGATATCAATATGGTGTAGATAAATATTAGTATTAGATATAGATACAGATATAGATATACATGTACACATATCTCATTGATTCTATTTTTCTTCAGACTCCTGACTAATACAGATTTTGATAATGGGAGTAAAGTAATAGCCATTTTAGTCAACTCTGGCTGCCATAACCAAAATGCCATAGACTGGGTGACTTGAATGATGGAAATTTATTTTTCACAGTTCTGGAAGCTAGGGAATCCAAAATTAAAGTGCCAGCAGAATTTGTTTCTTGTGAGGGTTCTCTTCCTGGTTTACAGGCCTTCCCACTCATCCTCACATGGTAGGAAGAGAGAGAGAGGCACAGAGAGAGAGAGAGAGTACAAGCTCCCTCGTGTCTCTTCTTTGAAGAGTCCTAAGCTCTTCATGAGTGGTCCACCCTCATAACCTTATATGAACCTGATAATTTTCGAAAGTCCCCATCTCCAAATACCATCACATTGGGGGTTATGACTTCATCATATGAATTTTGAGGATGTAGTGCATTCCATAGCACTCACATAAGAAATTTGGTAGAACATAATGTTAAAGAATATTTTCCTAGAAGCCAAAAGAAGTATAATAAATTAAGCACATATGCTTCATCTAAGCTCAAAAGCTATGAAAAACAGAAGATATTATCTTGTCTCACTGGGATTCTTATCCTTTCACCTCAATTTATCTTATTCTACCTCTTCCATCATCCTCTTACTTAACATCACCTAATTTTGTTTTCCCTTGACAGCTTGAATATAACTTTCAAAAAACACTATCCATAAATATACAGTTTTCTTGTACTTACCAGAGAAATGAAACCAATTTCTCAAATTAATCCTCTGTTTTAGAGGATTATAAGTGTTAGAATACATACAGCCTGAAAAATTGAATGGATTTGTATATCGTGGTACCTTGGTAAAATCACCAATGGTTGGAAATATGAGGTCAGATATTCCACCTAGACAAAATAACTCAAGAGCTAAGCAACTAATAATAGATGTGCCTAATACAGATAATGTGCACACTAGTTTCCCTCTAATTGCAGATGTGAGAATAAATTTTACTTGGCAGAACATTATGGATTTGGAGGATCTTGCAGAGATCAGGTCCACACATAGCATGCACAAACTGTCAGAACAGAAGTGAACTCTTCAGTTCCTATCTAATACATTATTGGATACCTTAGATTTAATTTTGTTCAATCAATTTATCTTACAGTTAAAGTAACAAACCCAGAGAAATAAAGTGTCTTGCCTCAAGTTAAGGACAAAATAGTGAATAAAATGAGATTAGAACTAAGATCACATGACGTAGGATAACTCTCATTCCAGTATACCATGTATGATGCTAAAGATCTTTTAGCTAATTCATATGTGTATATCTAAGTGAATGCTTATGATGTGCATACACATACACATGTGTGTATGTGTGTGTGTGTGTTTACATACACATTTCATTGGCCATTTTATAATTCTGGTAGATTAAAGATTTAGATATTTAAAAACTATGCATACTAAACAAAATGTAAAAGCTTAGTTTTATCATCTTGTAATTCGGAGAGCACTCCAGGTATGATGAAAGCTTTGAAACCGCGTATCATCTGAGAAATTAAATCCTATGTTTTAAAAGCTTTCATGGCAAAAGGAAAATAAACTCAGTATCAATAAGCAAGTAGAAATATAACAAGACAAAATTTTAAAGAAATATAATAAATATAATAAATAAAAGTATTTCTAAATAGTTCCTGAAAAAAGGGTTAATCATAATTATATATGTAAACTCTAATAAAACTATTAAAATCTATTTAAATTTTCAGTGCATTGTTTATGTTCTGAGAATAGTTGCAATAAAAATGTTTTTGTTCTGAGAATAGTTGCAATGAACATAATTGCACTGTTTATTGGTGAAGAAGTGAATGGATTTCTATTGGGAAGATCTATATGAATGAAATTGCTGTATCATTCTTTTGTATAATTGAGGTTTAATGATTTCTGGCTAAATGATGTGAATATGCAATCCTCACAAGAGATTCAAATGGTTAGTATCTATAAAAAAGTGTTCTCATTTGCTGATAATTTTGGAAATGCAAAATTAAAAAAAAAATGTTTGTTGTGTTTTTTGTTTGTTTGTTTGTTTGTTTTTTGAGACCGGAGTCTCGCTCTGTCGCCCAGGCAGGAGTGCAGTGGAGCAATCTCGGCTCACTACAAGCTCCATCTCCTGGGTTCACGCCATTCTCCTGCCTCAGCCTCCCAACTAGCTGGGATTACAGGCGCCCGCCACCGTGCCCGGCTAATTTTTTTTGTATTTCCAGTAGAGAAGAGGTTTCACCGTGTTAGCTGGATGATCTTGATCTCCTGACCTCGCGATCTGCCTGCCTCGGCCTTCCAAAGTACTGGGATTCAGGAAAAAATATGTTTTTATCTATGAAATCAGCAAACAAATATAATACCCGGTATTGAAAACATCACAACTTCATTTTCCTCTCAATTTAAATAGTACCTGATTTTCATAAGAGTTTTTTTTTTTCTTTTGTTTTTTTTTGCTCTGAATCTGCCTATTTTTGTACTTCATATGAATTAAACTATTTCTTTATATAGCTCTTTTGGTAAACATTACGTTGATTAGATTTATACATATTAGTACGTGTAATGCTATTTGGCATTCTACTGAAATGTTAAAATCTATTTAAATTTTCAATGCATTGTTTATGTTCTGAGAATAGTTGTAATGAAAATGTTTTTGTTCTGAGAATAGTTACAATGAACATAATTGCACTGTTTATTGGTGAATAAGTGAATGGATTTCTATTGGGAAGATCCATATGAATGAAATTGCTGTATCATTCATTTGTATAATTGAGTTTTAATGATTTCTGAAGTGTTTATACTAATTTTCACTCCTAAGAACAGTGTATAAAATTTCTTGATGTGTCACGTGCCCTCCAAAATGTGTGTGTGCGTGTTTTTTTTTAATATTAGCAATTTTCATCTGTATGTAAGGGTACTTAAATTTGGTTTTAATTCACATTTTACTGATTACTAAAGAGAATAATCATGATTTCATAACTTTATTAATCATTTAGTTAGACAGTCTCAAAATACTTATTCAAATATCTTAGTGATTTTTCTACTGGATTGTTTCTCTTCTGAATTATTCAGCACATGTATAGCCATATCCATATCTTTCACCTACTCAGTTATCAATTGATGTATATATCTATCTTTTATTTTTATATATCTAAAGAGATAGATATATTTATGTATTTGTTTTGCTTAAAATATTTTTATTATATTTTATTATATTTGTGTCTGTACTGTATCTTTAAATATACTTGTATTTCCTTGTATTTTGCTTCCCAAATTTGTTGTTTGATTGAAATAAATTTGGATTGGTAATGTAATGTTTCCCAAATATATTCTTTCATCAGCTTCCCCTTCGTTGGAAGCAGAGAAAGCCTGCAGCCTCTGTAAGTCTAGACAAGACAAGAAAAAGTATGATGGTTGGAGAAGTTGAAGTAGAATGAGGCAAAATCTTATCCCATTGTCATAAATATTGCATAATTTGCAATTACACAAAATGATATGACCATGTGAAATACTGTTAGTGCCCCTTCTGAGTCTTGGAAGGGGCCTATGTAAGTGAGTAGCCCTGATAATTAAGCTTCATTAGCTTTATGGTTCATCTGCCTCTTCTCAACAGTAGATATATTTACTTTGTTATAGCTCCCCAACCAGAATAAAAACTCTAAATAATGAGGAATATTTACCTTTTATCCAACTGTTATATTCCCACAGCCTAGAAAAATATTAAACACAGAAGCGACCCTTATAAATGTTAGCTAGAATGAGTGAACATAACAAACAGTAAAAATAGGTATCAGGAACAGAGAGAAACCAACAGATGAGGTGATTAATGCCATTAAGAATTTTGTATTGGAGACAGATCATAGAGAAACTTATTACACTTTACGTTCTTTTGATATTAATAATATCATTTCACTTCCTTAGCCCTATTTTACTCTTCTGCAAAAATGAGGTAATTGCACTGTATTAGTTTGTTCTCATGCTGCTATGAAGAAATACCTAAGACTGGGTAATTTATAAAGGAAAGAGGTTTAATTGACTCACAGCATGACTTCAGCATGGTTTGGGAGGTCTCAGGAAACGTACAATCATGGCAGAATACCTCCTTCTTCACATGGCAACAGGAAGGAGAAGTGCCAAGCAACGGGGAAAAGCCTGCTATAAAATGGGAATAACATGAAAGTAACCACTCCCATAATGAAGTTACCTCCAACCAGATCCCTCCCATGACACGTGGGAATTGTGGGAACTATAATTCAAGATGAGATTTGGGTAAGGACACAGCCAAACCATATCATACACTAACAGCTAAGCTCTCTTTTAGCACTATGTTTCATTTTCTAAATCTTATTCTACCACCTGGGAACTATGATTCTCCATTTCTTCTGGTGATAAAATATTTTAAGGACCAGTGAAATATTTTATATAACATTGCAATAAAATTAAAAGGCATGCATGTGAATAAGTATATATCAAAAAATTGCAGTAAGTGCTAATATATGTTAATTCCTCAATAAACGGTAGTTAAGTTGGATATGTAACTGGACGAATGAGCCAAGTACGGTCAAGTGGTGTTTGATGCTCATCCCATAATGAAGTTTAAAGTCATTGATAGACTTTTTAGTCCTTTCATCTGAAACAATATTGCAAGAAGGTTTTCCTGAAGGGCAGGGAAGAAGGAAGAAGAAGATAAGTTTACTTCAGGTTTGATAATTCATTTCCTGAAGCAGCCAGAAATAAAAGAGCACAAGTTAATTTAATACACTCTTTCATCTATTTTCAGCCAGGTAGAGTCAGTTTATAAGAGAGTAAGGCAGGAAGAGGAAAAAATCATTCAGACCAAGTTATCTTTTCTTTCTGCCTGAGGGATTGGGTTTAAGGAAACCAGCTGAGCATGTTTTTCTATATATAATACCTTGGGAAAGGAATAGGAGTAGGTAAAATGCAGGAATTATTCAATGAAATTTTTAGTGCAACATGAAGTTAGCTCTCCAAATTAAGTACTTTTTGGAAGTGAAACATTGCCCTATTGATGTAGAAGTGGGGGGAAACGATATGCTTCATGAGAAAGTAAATTCTGGTTTAAAACCATTAGTCATGAATACCACTCAGGCATTCAGTTTCAAATAATGTCGACTTTTCAGAGGTTGTCTTTATGGAGGAAATAAACATTTCTATAATAAATGTAATAATTTTCATTGACCTCATTAAATAGCAATATAATTTACTTTAAAGGTTACTTTAAAAGTTATCTTGAATAAAGTTGAAACACTGTCTGCTATAGAGATAATATTTCTTACACATATTTCATGGAGTTGTCACTATCATTTTTTAGGCTCCATATAAATGCTGTTAATAGGATATTGGCGTCAAATAGGAAAATACATAAAGAGTATGATAATCAGATCAATTGTTTTTACAGCAAGTGTAAAGGCAGAGATTGTATGAACCTATTTCAGCCCTTGAGCTAATATCCTATAGTACTCCTAATCATTCTCAGAGATTTTGAGTATGATAATATTTGGTTTTGTTTTGTTCTAAACTATAATTTCTTTAGGACCAAATAATTGAATTAATTTTCTTTGAATCACACATTAAGCAAAGTAAAATAAAAATTTAGAAATTATTTGTTGAATGGCAGTCCACTGCATATCTTTCCACTTCATTTATTTATTCATTCAATGTATGTTTTCTGAATGTCTACTATTTGCAAGCTTTAGTCTAGGGCCCCAATTTAGCATACATTACATTGTTTCATTATGTCTTCTATGTCTCTCAACCTCATACTCCAGGCCAGTACTCAAATTCATGTTTTAGCTGTGTCTAAGCTGAAGCTAAAACACAACCACTGAGATCTTAAATGGTTTTATTGCATTTAGTTAGCTAGAACATTTCAATTTTGCATTTTATATATTTGAGTTTGAGTAGATATTCTTAAATCTTATTTTATATTATTTGAACAAGGTAAATACAATTATTATTATAAAATCTATATCTAAAAGCTTTAATATCTGTGGGTGTTTGTTCAGGGTTATCCAGAGGGACAGAAGTAATAGGATATATGTAAATATGAAAGGAAGTTTATTAGAGAGAACTGGCTCACACAATCACAAGATGAAGTCCCACAATAGGCTGTCTACAAACTAGGGAAAAATAAGCCAGTAGTGACTCAGTCTGAGTCCAAAAGCCTCAAAAACAGGGAAGTTGACAGTGCCGCCTTCAGTCTGTGTCTGAAGACCCAAGAGCCCCAACAAAGTACTGGGGGAAGTCCGAGAGTCCAAAGGCCAAAGAAGCTGGAGTCTGATGTCCAAGGGTGGGAGGAACAAAGGAAGCATCCCTTATGGGAGAAAGAAGGTAACCAGAAGACTCAGCAAGCCAGCTTATTTCACCTTCTTCTACCTGTTTTGTTCTAGCCATGCTGGCAGCTGATTGGATGGTGCCCACCCGCATTGAGGGTGGGTCTTCCTCTCCCAGTCCACTGGCTCAAATATCAGTTTCCTCTGGCAGTACTCTCATGGACATACTCAAACACAACACTTTACCAGCCATCTAGGCATCTGTCAATGGAATCAAGTTGACACCTAATATTAACCATCACAGTGGGCTTTTTGTTTTATTATTGGCTTTTCAAAAATGTTTCATATCTCTGTGTTTCAGTTCTGTGTCACACTGAGTAGAGGAGTGTATATATGCTGAGTGTGGGGATAACTACAGAACTAGGTAAAATAATTTTCTTCCAAAAATATGTACATTTAATTCTGCTGTTGTTCTTTGAAATTCAAAAACTCCTCCATACAACAATCCCATTTCAAGAGAGGAAATGATTACAAGCTGAGCTACAGCCCCTGTAGGGACCCATTTACTTGCGAATCTTTCTTTTTCCTAGCTTTTAGCTTTGGAGTACCAATCTATAGCTAGGTTACATCCCTTTATTCCTCAGTTGTCCTAAGTAAAGCTCTTTTCATGTTTAGTTCTCCCCAGAATCAACAAACACCTCCAGGGGAAAAGCTACTCCCAAACCAGGCTCATCTCCCCAGGCTTCTGTCTAACCCTGAATTTTGGTCATTTTTCACTATCTTGTTAGTTGTTTGCCTTTAAGAAGATAATTTTCATAATTTTTTACTGCATCTTTAAATTCTATTTTTATATTTCTCATTGCTTCTTTAAATTACATTCTGTTAAAATATTGATCTTTACCTACTGGAGGACCTACTGAAACTCTCTTACCTCTTTATATATAGAGAAAGATAATAATTCTAAAATAAATTCTATTTTTACATCCTTTTAAGATTTACAGATGAAATGAGAAGATAGTACAGAGTTCCCATATACCCCACATCTAGATTCCCCTATTATTGTCTTATATTAGTCTCCTACATTTGTTACAATTAATAAACCAATCTTGACACATCATCATGATCTAAAATTTCATAGTTTATTTAGATTTTCTGTTTTTACCCCTTGTCCTTTTTTCTCTTCTAACATCTTATCTGAGATATCACATTGCAATTAGTTGTCATCAGTCTTTGACAACTCTTAGAGTTTCTTGATAGTTTCTCAGACTTTCATTGTTTTTGAATATTTTGAGAGTTTTAAAGAGTACTTGTCCAGTATTTCTTAGAATACTCTGATATTGGAATTGGTATGGTTTTTCTTTTTTTTTCACAGTTAGACTAGAGTCATAAAGTTTGGGAAGGAAGACCACATAAAAGTTCCATGTTAATTTTATCATATCAAAGGTACATACTATTAACATGATAAACCACTGTTTATGTTGACCTTGATCACTTGGCTGAGGCAGTGTTTTTCAGTCTTTTTCACTGAAAGTTTATTCTTTTCACCCTTTCCATACTGTAGTCTCTGGAAGACATCATCACACTTAGAGTATGAAGAAATAGGCTCCAAATCCTTGAGGTCAAAGTCTCTAGATAAATTATTTGGAATTCTTCTGCAAGAATAATTTGTTACTTTATTTGGTTATATTGCTATAGATTTAAGAATATTTTAAATTTCAGGTTATATTTCAATGCTTCTTTATTTATTTTGTACTCAAATTGTTCCAGATCAGGCCTTTGGGAGTTCTTTCCTAAGTCCCTTTGACATTCCCCCATCAACGTAAATATTCTTTGGAGTACCTCCTTATTTATGGCACTACAAGATGTTTCAGCCTTATTTTGTATATTTCCTGTTCCTGTCCTAGAATGAGCCATTACTCTACGGATTCTGGTTTCTTTATTTAAAGAATGAAGAAAGCAGAGTCTTAGCATTAGATTGGGCTTGATGATACTAGCCCATCATTGTTTCTAGAACCTCTAAGCTGACAGAACCAAGGAAATGTATGTGTTTATGCTAACCCATATATATTTACATATCTAGAAATTAATTTATATGTAGTTATTTATATTTATATTAATCAAAAGTGGAGTTCACTCTGATGTCTCTAAATGTAATCCATTATCACATGGATAATTCCAGTCTTCTTTTTTTTTGAGACGGACTTTCAATCTTGTTGCCCAGGCTGCAGTGCAATGGCACGATCTCGGCACACTGCAACCTCCATCTCCTGGGTTCAAGTAATTTTCCTGCCTCAGCCTCCCAAGTACCTGGAATGACAAGCATGTACCACCATGTCTGGCTAATTTTGTACTTTTAGTAGAGATGGGGTTTCCCTGTGTTGGTCAAGCTGATCTCAAACTCCTGACCTCAGGTGATCTGCCCGCCTCAGTCTCCCAAAGTGCTGGGTTTACAGGCATGAGCCACAGCACCTGGTAGATTATTCGAGTCTTCTTCCCTGGCTTCTCAGTAAACTAACACTCCAACAGTGAATAACTTGGCTTCTGTCATCCACCATTCATTTACTTTAATTTTCAATTTCAGTATACCTGTATAATCTCGATTTATTTTAAAATTTATTACCTTAGCAATTCATTTTTATCCTTTGTACTACTATAGTCAACTTAAATAGTGGACAATTAGCTACAGAGACAAGATTTTAAGTGATAAATTTTGATTTTCACACTAAAGAAAATAATTCATTCTTCACATATATGTGTTAGTGCACGTCAAAATTTTGCAAAACATAGAAAACCAAATTAGTGTCGATAGGATTGGTGATAATCAATAAAGGGCTTACTAGAATATAAAATATAATTTGAAAATATATTTTCAGCATGTTACATTTTTTGAGATCTAGAGATACTTACATACTATACTAATAAGTAGACTCAAAATTTAATCTTAATATTTCATTTACAGAATCCAAAATTTAAAAGCATAGTCAGTAATCAAATATCTTTCACTACAGCATAGAGCTAAATAAAAATGTACTGGTATAAATGTATTTCTATATTGGGAGTCATTTAATTAAAATCAATTATTATCTATTGAGTAATGGACAAAAATCCTTGCAATGAAATTATCAACCGAAAACAAAGCTAAAATTTCTATACTAATATAAGACAAAGTAAACTTCAGAATAAGAAATAATATTTCTTGGCATGGAAGAGGATATTACCTGTGTGGGTGCATTGGATCATCACTTAATCCTAGCTCTTGGAAGGCTGAGGAAGGAGTTTCAGACCTTCCTGGGGAACATGGTGAGACCCTTTCTGTACTTAATAAATAATAATAATTTTAAAAATAAATAAAAAGAAAAAAGGAAAGGATATTACCTGAAAAGACTGATTCTACAAGACATAACAATCCTAAATGTGCATATTTCTAAAACCAGTGTCAAGACACATGAAGAAAAAGAAAGAAAGAAAGAAAAAAGATAGAACCAAAAAGTTATATAAGTAAATCCATAGTTTGATATTTCAACAGAGCTTTCTCTGCAATTATAGAACAATTACACAGACACATTCAATAACGTTATAGAAGACCTTTATAATATCATCAGAAAACTTGAACTAATTGACATTTACAGGACATTCTACTCAACAACAGCAGTGTACATGGAACATTAAACAATATACATCTGGCCCACAAAACAAATTTTATTGCAAAGATATCATGCAAAGCATGTCTTGAGCCATAATGGAAGTAAACTAGACATCAATAATAAAAAGATATTTTAAAACCTCCTAATATTGGCAATTAAACAGCGTAATTCTATACAACTCTGGAGTCAAAAAGAATATGTAAAGAGAAATTTTAAATTATTTAGACCATCATAAAAATGAAAATACAACCAATCAAATATATGGGATGCTACTTACATTCTGTTGAGAGGAACATTTATAGTACTAAATGTTATTTATTAGAAAGAAGACAGTTTTAAAATAAGTAACATAAGCATTCATCTTAAAAAAACTAAGAGGAGAACAGGTTAAATCCAAAGCAAGCAGGAGCAAGAAAATATAAATACGAAACTAGAAATCATTAAGAAGTTAAAAAGGAAAAGAATAAAGAAAATCAAAAAGGCCTGATTTCACCACTGTGCAATATATTCATGTAACAAAATTATACTTGTGCCCTATAAATGTATGCAAATAGAAAAAGGGGAAAAATCAATCAAATGAAAAGTTGGGTATTTGAAAATATTCATAACATTGATGAATTCTTAGCCAAAATGACTAAGAGAAATAATCAAAAGAAGTAGATTTCTAATATCAGGAAAAAGAAGAGACACTGCTAGTGAACCGATAGACATCAAGAGCAAAATAAAACAATTCCAAAAACAACTCGATGCCCTCAAATTTGACAATTTAGATAAAATAAGTGAATTTCCTAATGTATACATGCTACCAAGGTCATGTAAGACAAAATAGATAAACTGAGTAAGTCCTACATTTATTTTTTAAATCAGCAATAACCACCTAACTCTTTTCAAAAAAAATTATACTTACAATTTCAGGTATCATTTGGACAATAGAGGCAATTCCTTATATGTGTAATTTGTATTACAGCTTACACCATCATGTAGTAAAACTAACTTTTTCTAGTGCACAGTTCTATGCATTTTAACAGATGTATGAGTTTGTGTAACTACCATCTCGATGATAGTACAACAAAAACCTCCCTTTTGCTGTCCCTTTTTGTCATATCTGCCCGTGTGATTAACTCTTAGCAACCTCTGATTTTTTTTTGCCCCATTACTATGGTTAAGTTTATTCAAAAATATACAATACATAGCATCATAAGTTTTGATATCTATGGCCAGGGCTTCTCTCATTGAGCGTAATGACTTTAAGGTTTCTGCAAGTTGTTGTGTATACCAGTTAATGTTTATAACTGACTTGTATTCCATTGTATGCATATTCAACAGTAATTTTATTAATTTACCTATTGTCTTAATCAGTTCATGCTGCTCCAAATGAATGCTATATACTGGGTGGTTTAAACAACAATTTATTTCTTACAGTTCTGGGGACCAGAAAGTCCAAAATTAAGGCACTAAAATTTTGCCTTATCGGTGTCTGATAAGAGCCCACTTCCTGGGTCCATAGATGGCTGTCTTCTCACTGTGTCCTCATATGGCAGAAAGAGAGCTAGAGAACTCTCTGGTTGTCTCTTTTATGAGGACACAAACATCACTGGTGACAATCCACTCTCATGACTTATCTCCTTCTATGGCTTGAATTTGCCCTCAAAACATTTACCCATTGCAAACTTAATCCCCAGTGCAATAGTGCTGGGAGGTGTGACCTAATAAGAGGCAATTATGTCATGAGGTTGGAGCCCTTATGAGTGGATTAATGTCAGTATCAGCAAAAGTTAGTTGTTAAAATGAGTGTGGTTCCTGGTGCTTCTTTCTATCTCTTGTGTTTGCTTTCACTTTCAACCCTTCCACCGCGGGATAACCCTCTCCAGGTGCTGAAGCCATGTTTTTGGACCTTCCAGTCTCTAGGAAACATGAGCTACATAAACTATTCTTTATAAATTATCCAGTCTGTGTTATTCTGTTGTAGATGCATAAAATAAACTAAGAGATCTCAAAAAGGTCCCAACTCCTGATACTATCATATTAGGGGTTATGATTTCATAATATGAATTTGGAGTAGGGGACACATTTAGTTCATAACACCTATTGAAGAAAATTTGAGTTGTTTTCAGTTTTACATTTATGTCAACGATTTTGTGTAAATGTAAGTTTTTATTTCTCTAGGGTAAATACCTAGGAATGGAATTACTTGGTCATATGATCAGTGAATGTTTGAATTTAAAATAAATTGTGACTGTTTACTAGAATGACTATAGGATTTTATATTCTTACCAGTAATATATGGTGTTTCCTTTTGCTCTGCATCAATTACAGTACTAAATATTATCAACATAAAAAAATGTAGCCATTCTAATATGTACATGGATTTAGCTTGCATTTTTTGTTGAAGATCTTTTTCTGAGATTTTTGTATCATTCATACATCCTCTTTACAAAAGTCTTGACAAAAACCTCTTACTCCTTTTTAAAGTTTGGCTACTTGTTTTCTTGCTGTTGAGTTTTGAGAGGTTTTTTTTTTTTTTTTTTTTTTTTTTTTTTTTTTTTTTTTTTTTTTGTATAGTTTAATGCAAATCCTTTGTTGGATATATGACTGAAATATTTTCTCCAAGTCTGAGTTTGATGAAGTCCAATTTTTCAGTTACTTTTTCCTTTTATGGATTTATTGTGGTGACACTTTAAAAAATGCCATACCTAATTCCAGTTCATAAAATTTTTTACCTGTTTTGTTTTCATTGTCTTATAGATTTATATATTGCATTTGGATATATGATCCATGTGTAATAATTTTATTTTTAATAATGTATGGGTGATATGTATCTATATATAAATATACACACCCATTGTGCTAGCACCATCTGATTAAAGGACAATTATTTCTCCATTGAATAACTTTGGGGCAGGAGGAATATTTCTGTAGCTGCTGAAGAGTATGATAAATCAGACAAATGAAAGCAATCTACTGCCTGCACCCCCAGTAGATGCCCAGCAAGTCATTACTTGAAAGGATATCTAGGCAGAGGATCCAATTTTGTACAACATCCCCTAAATTCTTCCTCCTGTCATTTACATTCCACCATAGAAACTCATATTTAATCCTTTTCATTCTATAAAAATACAAAATTATTTCCCTGCTAAACTGAAATTTTCAAAAATTACAGCTTGTTATTAATACACTGGGGTAAGGGTAATCGGAAGCTGATTACGTGTTATAAAGTGCATCCCTCATGTGTTCCAGGCTCCTACCATCAGAGGGAACACAACATGGCTTAATATCTCAATAGACTACTCTGCCCTGCTCTTTTATTGGTAAACAATAGAACTTGAAAAAACATTGCCTACATTCTCCGCCCGTATTACTACATCCTTTCCCAACCATAGAGGAGGCATCCTTCTAACATGTACATCTTGTCCTGAATCAGTTTCCCACCAGGACAAATATTTCCATGTGAAAGCCAATAGGGGTGTGTGAACGATAATCTCTTAAGAATATCTAAGGGCAGTATATATTAAAAATCAATCCCTTCCTTTTTACAAGAGAAGATTCAATGAAAAATTTTATTTATTCAAAATTATTTTTTTAGCCCAGAACACTAAGCCTAGGAGAAAATATATTCTGGATCTGGAGAATCATTTAATTTGCATTAACTAATTTGAAGAACAACTCTCTTTGGGTTAATGTCAACTAAATCAATACTCATTCTCATTCAGTGTACAGAGCTCTTCCCGTGACCCAAATTTTAGTGTGTTTTCTTCATCTTCGAAGTAATTCCCTTACTCTATGGTCTCAGGAAGCAAGATCTCAGATAGTAAGAGTCACCCACCATTTTTGTTGCTGCCGTCTGCCTGAAGGCTTTATCTTTTCTTTTCAGTATCCTGAATGTCTGTTGTTAAAATAAATAGATAAATAAATTAATTAATTAATACATACATACATACATAAAAATAAAAATTAAAGAAAAAAGAAAGAGAGAGAGAGAGAGAATGCCTGAGTCTAACTTCTTTTTGGATCGAGGTTGACTTCATTTCTTTTTATTGATTTGATTTTCTGAGGCTCACTCTCAGGCATTTTAGAGGTCTCTCTAGAATTCTACCAATATGCAGTCCAGAAATTTTTAAGGAGAAAAACTTGTCTTCACTTCACACTGGTTACCACACATGTCAGGCTTCATGTTCAAACCTGCATTACACTTGAAGATGCAGTTCTGCTGTGAACATATCAAGTTTGGACTTAAGTATTTTTATCTTACATAGAAGATTCAGTTTTCAGCCTCCAGAGATGCACCATGTACCCTTCCTAGTTTGGGGTCCTCAGAAATCTAATGTTCTCCCTGGATTCTCAGAAGCAACTCAAATTCATCTGGTATTTCTGCCATTAAGTATATTTCACTCCTCCAACCTGACAAGCAACTAACTACATACTTGTCACTTACCCTTCCAGCATAGTTTCCTCTCAAGGTCTAGAATTCATTAAAGACATGTAGCAACAGTCCTCTGAGGCAAAGAAACAGAGGTGTGTGAGGACAGAAAAACTACCTTTCACTCTGTCTTTCTCCAGACACTCTGAGATGGAAATACTGTTTGTAACAGATGTTACCATTTTCTCATTATAATTGATTGCTAAAATATTTTTTCTGTAGCTCATCTTTCTTCTGTCTTCATTATACACTTTCACTAGTTATCATTTAATTCATCATCACCATTACTAGAATGGTTACTATGTACCTCTTACCTTACTAAGCACTTTTTATTTATTTTAATCCTCGTAACAACTCTATGAGATAAATTTGACTATTATTCCCATTATAAAGATAAGGAAATTGAGGACAAGAGATTTGAGTAGCTTGTGTAAGATTGCATGATGAATATGTAATGGAAAGAGGAGTCTGCTCTCAGTCATTGCAGCAGATTGCATTTTTACACCCTAATTTTCAGTGAGTCCCTAGAAGGGAATTGAACAAAATTATGAATTCAAGAAAAGGACAAATGATGCTTATTACTGAGAACCTGAATTTATTTTAATATTTATTTATTTATTTATTTTGAGATTGAGTTTCACTCTTGTTGCTCAGGCTGAAGTACAATGGTGTGATCTCAGCTCACCGCAGCCTCCACCTCTGAGGTTCAAGCAGTTCCCCTGCCTCAGCCTCCTGGGTAGCTAGGATTACAGGCATGTGCCACCACACCTGGCTAATTTTGTATTTTAATAGAGACGGGATTTCACCATGTTAGCCAGGCTGGTCTCGAACTCTTGACCTCAGGTGATCCGCCCACCTTGGCCTCTGAAAGTGTTGGGATTACAGGCGTGAGCTACCATGCCCGACCTCAAAACCTTTAAATGAATATATACTTTCATTCTGGTGCTGAACTGTGATTAAAACATCCATCAAAACTGTTCAATTGAGATGCAAATAAATGTTTACTAAGTTTATAAAGCTGGAATAATGACCATCAGATGAAACCAACCCTATCTAGTGTGCATCCTTGTACCCAAGTCCTTAAAAGAAGAGTTATCCTCGGATGTATTCACAGGAAAGTAATTATCTAGGTGCTTGCCAGTAAGCTGGGAGCTGAGGAGAATCATGAAAGAAAGTTCTCTCCTCCTGGGGCAGGGAGCATACCTTGTTGCCCTCTGTAAGCTATGAACAGAAATACAAGTTCCTTACTTTCCCTCTTATAATTTGTTTTTTAGATAGAAGTATTTATTAAAAGTTTTAAGAACTTTGGACACCAACCAGAAGGCTTTCTTGTAAACATTCTATTATTAAGCTTCCCCAGCTGCATATTAAAATCTTTGTGATCCACAGAGGTATATCTGTGTTCCAGCTGCACTATGTAACAACAGCGTGGCAAATTTTGAGGTTTAATTAAAGAATACTTATCATAGATGCATGGTACGAGAATGTTGGATGACAAAACCCTGGTGTTGTGAAATTAATTATATCACCATAGTGGACCCAGTGCATGTGGAAAACTTGAACCCAAAGAAACAACTCATTAATCTTCACAAGCTCTCCCTAGGTAAAGGAGTTATTTTTTGCATTTACAAGAAGGTTTCAAAAGGTAATCTTTGAGGGATCTTTCCCCCGCCTTATATCAATTGTTTATGCTGCAGAAATAAATTTAAACTAAGAAATACTAAATGTTAACAAATGCAAACAACTTTAGTTAGCTCCATTCTTCAAATACCTGCAAAAACACTTTTCAAAAAGGCTTTTGTACAGTTTTCAGCTACTATTTATTTGGCACATACAATGATCCATAGCATAACATTTCTAATTTTTGATGCCACTATCCATACTCTGTAGCTGGAAAAACTGAGGTACATATATTGTCTATGTAACATACTCAGTGTTAGTCAATAGCTGTGGAATCTGGTTATGAATTCAAGCTTTATTAGTTAAAACTAATCATAAAACCCAGAGTTGTAAACAAAACAATCAAGCAAACAAACCAGCAATGTTTCCAGGAGAGAGAAAATACGAGATAAATTTGATGAAATATTAGTCATTAGATATTTAAAATGCTTCTGTTTCAGGTGATGACCTGTGACTGAAATTATTTTATGTTTTCTCCTTGAAAATCTCTGAATAATGTTTCAATCAAATTGTAAACACAATAAGATCACAACATCTATTAAAAACAGTTGTGTACTGATGAAAGTATAATTCTAAATTTGATAACTATTATAATTAATAACACATTATCTCTGGACAACTAATAGGTAAAAATTGTGAGAAGAAAGCATGTTTTGGCAATTATGTTTTCTTCATCTGTGTATAGAGTTATGGGAATTTAAATGCAAAGGAATCCTCAGCTTGATGCAACATTTAAGCTACTGCTAATGGTGAAGTAAACATCACTAATTTATTTGTACCCTAAAACTTAAAGTGTAACCTCACTAATTTATATCTCTTCTATTTTCTTATCATCTTCTTTGTACTTAGCATCTTTCTTAGTTACCATATATAGAATAGTTACTGAGATCACAAATATTAGACTCAAGACCTTATTATTTCTAGAAAAATAGGAGTATGATAGCCCATAGCTCATAATTAGGGCTGACATGAATCAAGTTTGACCCAACATATTTTTAATAGTTTTCCATAGGATCCATTCTGATTGGTCAAGCCTATGCTTTATCTGCTATTAAATATTTATTACTTCTGCTTATAATTAAAATAATATAAAAATGCCATGCAAACAATTAAGACTCTCCAGTACAGCATTCTCTGTAGACCTTTGTCACAGTATTTAAGATATATTAGTAATTTTCCATCTACTTTTTTTCCTCCCTATAATGCTAGGAGCTTTCTGTAGATAGACAAAATGCCTTATCAATGTTTTAGTTCTTATAGACTTACAGAGTGTTTATCATATAGTATGTGTTCCATAGTTATGCATTGAAGTGAACATTGAACGACACAAAATTTAAGCCTGCTGTAAACTTATCTCTAGGAATAATGATTATTACAATTCTATATTTTTATGAATACCAGAATTTTCAGAGTGAGTTAAAACATTTTTAAATGCTAGTCAAGCTTTATTTTTAGTTTCTTTTTTGTATGTGTGAATCCAATTTGAGAGCGTTATGAGCTTAAGGGAAGGTGTCTATACAATGGTAGTATCCTGATGATAAATTCCCTAGCATAGCAATGAGTCTTTAATATGCTGTAGTCAATACCTAAAACAGTATGCTGATTGTGGGACTGAATTTGACCCTATATTCTAATCTCCTTTTTCCCATTTCTTTCCATTTTCTTTGTGTCGTCAGTCTTTGATCAGTTACATTTTTAATAAACGTAACATTTATGATTTTTAAAAACCTCATCTGATTTAACCATGGAATTTACATATGACAATACAAAATGTATAAGCACAGGGCCTTTGTCCTATTCATCGCTGTATCACTGAGAGTTTATGCAACATCTGGCACATGGAAGATGCTCAATGAATAATTGATTATGAAAGTCTTAGACCAGCTTTTCTTGTTAAGGTATTTATGAGATTCCCAAGAAAATAGTAACTTATTTCAGAAATTCAAAACTAGTTATTCTGGTCAGGAATGTGTCTCTATTCTTCCCCAAACTACTGTTCACTTCCCTCTAAGTCACTCTCTGTCATCTTGAAACTGACATCTCTTAAGTTAATGCTACTTTACCACTTCAACCAAATTATGAGCATAACAGTTTCAAATCTGTGTCCTAGATATAGAGAACTTCATTTTGGTACACACTTTCAGAATTGCCTTTTTAGCCTCTGAGTTTTAAATAAAATTTATTGAGTTGCTTCTGTATATTTACACAAGAAAGGGCATATACTGTATAATGAAATTCCACTTCTTTAAATTGTTTATTAGTTAAATATAGTGTCCTTGCATCCAGGGAAGCAATGTGAGTTACAAAAATACCAAGCCATAGTGAAGAAAAAGTTATTGAGTTTGCAGTCACCTTGAGATCACAACTGTAGATAAGAACGGTGGCTCTTGAGCTGGAAGATGAAACATGTTACTCGCCTTAAAATTCTTTCTGATTATATATTTAGCACACAATCAAGAAATAACCGTAAGTATACTCAGTCATGCAACCCATACCACTGCTTTGCATATGGAGTAGCCATTCTTTTGTTTCTTTACTTCTCTAATAAACTTGCTTTCATATTATGGACTTGCCCGGAATTCTTTCTTACACCAGATCAAGAACTCTTTCTTCGGGTCTGGATCGGACACCTTTCTAGTAACAGTACTGCCACTGTTGTTGTCAGAAAAAGCTTTATGTACAGAAAGATGTCAAGCTTATACCGGCTGATACAAAGTTTGAAATATATGATTGGCAATATATTCTCAGTTGTTTACTTGAAATGACAGACTCATTTCATTCAACTTTTAATAAAATGGCTGTTCAGTATGCAGGCCCGTGTGGCTATAGTTTGTTAATAATTATTTCAAGAATTCTATTCCATGAAAGAAGCAGCTAGTTCAGCTCATAACTTGAATAATTGCCTAATTGGTTTTCTTCGGAGCAGCCGTCATACTTCAGTGTGCAGCTGAAGTGCTGTGTGCCTACTTCCCATGTCATCACCTAGAACATTGATATGTACACAAGGATTGAGATTTAATAAAATGACACTTTTAAATAATTCATCAAGAACATTCTTAAATAAAACTGGTATTTTGTTTTTGTGAGTGTGAGGTGGTAAAGAACACAATGACTACCAGTACAGTTTTAGACCTACACCATGATTTATGCTAAGATGTCAGTAGTTTTACACAGCTTTTGCTCCATCGTGTAAATTGCTGCACAATATAAAATAAATAAATAAATAAATAAAAAGCCAAAAAAAAAAAAAATCTTAGTATGCATATAAAGAAATTATTAACTTGAGGCCATTATAATGAAAACAACTCCAGGAACTACAGGGGTCCACAGATCACACTTTGAAATCTCCTGCTGTAGACGATATACTGATGGTGGCTTTGTAAAGAAGACAGTGTGTTTCAAAGTAATACAAACTTTTAAGACAGAATCTACTAAATGACCGTTTTTAGTCTCAACATATCAAGGGTTTAACAAATTTTGAAATTAACAATGAGAAAGAGTGACAAATTTTGAGAAAAGTAGGTGAATTAAAATTCCAGGAAGTAGTTTTGCAAGTAACCGGAGGAAGAAACCAGGAGACTCATTGAAGAAAGCTGCTCAATTAAAAGTTGAAGAAAAGAAAACAATGCCTCCAAAATTCTAAGCACTTTTCACATAATTTCTTTAAGCAAACTAATCGTTATCATTTACTGGTATCATTGCTTTATAGCATAATAATTTTTCTTTGTTTCACTTTGTTTTCCACAACACAAAATCATTTGAGTTTAATTATTTAGTACTACTTAGTGTTGTCCACCATATACTATTGAAATTTTAAAAACTATCACATGCATTCAAGTATTTTAAAAATTTCAGAAAAACATTTTTAGAGAAGGGCTGCATTGGTGATAGATTGTTTCTTTCTCTTCCTTCCTGCATAATAACAAAGTCCTATTTTGATACACAGTGGATGTTTCATGTCATTGAATGATCTCCATCATCCTTTCTTATGACATCATACAATTTTATTTATAGACATAATATATATTTTAACTAAATTACATAGTTTGAATATATTTTTAAATAGTGAAGAGATAATTTACAATAGAAAAAATACAAATTTTCCATATACATGAAATCATACTTAATCTGACTGAAATTCAATAGAACACAAATCAAAACCGTAACAAATTCTATTTTTGTTTATATGAACAAGTTTTTTAAGCCATAAAATGTATTGTTAAGGAACAAGAAGAAAATAAGGACTCTCATAAACTGGTTCTAGGAGTATCAAATGTTACCACCTTTCTAGAGGGCAGTGTTTTGTATTTTGTGATGCATATAAAATATTAAGATATACACAACTTTTCATTAGTTCATTGAATAATTTCTCAACAGATATGTTTTGTTATGCTATGATTTTGTGTATATATGTATACAAAACTATATTGTTGCTGCCCTAATGCATTTAAAGTCCTGTATAAAAACATGTATGTGCATAACTATATAATACAAATCATTCTGAAGGATGCTCACGTGATGGCATAATGGAGAAGAGAACAGAGAACAGAGGTACCCCTTTACAGAAGATATTCAAGGCAGGTCTCTGAGACCTGTAAGAGGGGAAGGAGCCAGCCACGGTAAAAAGCCTTGGAAAAAACTTCTAACAAGAGGAGACATTAATGCAAAGTCTCTAGGGTAGAAGAATTTCCAATCTTTGAGAAATGAAAAACATAATAAGCTTAGAAAAATAGGCAAAAGCAAAAGCAAATATAGGCCAACAGAAAGAACTTGGGTTCTATTCTAAATCCTTTGCATAGCTGAGGTCTTTCTTCTACTTGACCTTCTTCTTGATTCTGATGTTCAATTGCTCCCCAAGTAGGAATGAAAAAAGTCCCTCGCTTTTCTAAGGACTCAAGCAGTTTATTTGTCTGACGGGTACAGTGCTTTCCAGATCTGGTCACATGACAGGCAGATTTCGCAGGAATTCTCTGCTTTATCCCTGTCCATATAACAATTTCCCTGTTAATGATACACTCAGACTGTGATGTAACAACAGCTATTTGTAGCTAGTATCATTTGCATCACATCCCTCCAGAATTATTTTCTTTTACGAATTTATAGAGATGGCATGATGCAGAGCAGATCTGAATTAGTTTGCCACATTTCAATCTGTGACTTTTCGGGGTACACCATGGTACGCATGGGGGTACACCATGCAGAATACCCTTTGAGAGAAACTGCTGCTCCCTTTTAAAGGTCGTCAGTGCATCCTTAGTGTCAGGCCTCTGAGCCCAAGCTAAGCCATCATATCCCCTATGACCTGCAGGTATACATCCAGATGGCCTGAAGCAAGTGAAGTATCACAAAAGAAGTGAAAATGGCCGGTTCCTCCCTTAACTGATAACATTCCACCATTGTGATTTGTTCCTTCCCCACCTTAACTGACCGATTAACCTTGTGAAATTCCTTCTCCTGGCTCAGAAGCTCCCCCACTGAGCACCTCGTGACCCCTGACCCTGCCGGCAAGAGAAAAATCCCCTTTGACTGTAATTTTCCACTACTCACCCAAATCCCGTAAAACAGCCCCACCCCATCCCCCTACACTGACTCCTTTTCCGGACTCAGCCCACCTGCACCTGGGTGAAATAAACAGCCTTGTTGCTCACGCAAAGCCTGTTTGGTGGTCTTTTCACATGGACATGTGTGACATTTTGTGCCATGACTCCGATCAGGGGGCCTCCCTTGGGAGATCAATCTGCTGTCCTCCTGCTCTTTGTTCCATGAGAAAGATCCACCTATGACCTCCGGTCCTCAGACCAACCAGCCCAAGGAACATCTCACAAATTTTAAATCAGGAAAGCAGCCTCTTTTTACTCTCTTATTCAACCTCTCTCACTATCCCTCAACCTCTTTCTCCTTTCAATCTTGGTGCCATCCTTCAATCTCTCCCTTCTCTTAATTTCAGTTCCTTTCCTTTTCTGGTAGAGACAGAGGAGATGCATTTTATCCCTGAATCCAAAACTCTGGGGCTGGTCACGGACCCCAGAAGACAGTCTTCCCTTGGTGTTTAATCACTGTGGGGACACCTACTTGATTATTTACCCACTTTTCGGAGGCGTCTGATCACTGCAGGGATGCCTGTCTTGTTCCTTCACCCTTAGTGGCAAGCACCACTTTCCTGGGGGGCAAGCACCCCCTACCTCTTCTCTTCATGTCTCTACCCTCCCTTTTCTCTGGGCTTGCTTCCTTCACTATAGGCAATCTTCTACCCTACATTCCTCCTTCTACTCCCTTAGCTTGTGTTCTCAAGAATTTAAAACCTCTTCAACTCACACCTGATCTAAAACCTCAAAGCCTTATTTTCTTCTGCAATGCTGTTATGCTCAGACAGTTTGTTCCCCAAAGAAGACCACCAGAGTCCAGTGTCAAAGCCAAGCGGCAAGGATCTTTACTGCAAGTTCGAACTTGGTCCCTCCATTCCACAGCATACAAGAGGGCCCTGAACAATGCGAGTGCTTGCCTTTTATAGCCCGAGGTAGATAGGATAGCAAAGTTACAGAGGAACAAAGGAATTCTTTTGGTTACAGCATTACAATTGGTTTACATTTACATTTAGTAGTAGTTTTTTTTTTGTTGTTTTTTTTGTTTTTTTAATTGGTTCCCGTGCTTTCAGTAAAACTACAAACGGCTGTGTCCTTATCGGAGATTTTCCAGGTGGTGTTTGTACTGGGCTTCAGGAAATTGAGAGATATGTGTTTGTACTGGGCCTGTTTGTGTTGAGAGATATATGGTGGGATGTGTTTGTACTGGGCCTGTTTGTGTTGAGCCAGGGGCTGAGGAATGTGCCTGATTTCTTTTCAATGCCACTTAACCCCAATATAAACTCGACAATTGTTCCAAATAGCCAGAAAATGGCACTTTTGATTTTTCCATCCTACAAGATCTAGCTAATTCTTTTCATAAAATGGACAAATGGTCTGAGGTGCCTGACGTCTAGGCATTATTTTACACATCGGTACCTCCCTAGTCTCTGTTCCCTATACAATTTGTCCCAAATCTTTCTTCTTTCCCTCCCACCTGTTCTGTCAGTCCCAACCCCAAGCTTCGCTAAGTCTTGTCAATCTTCCTTTTCTACTGATCCATCTGACCTCTCCCCTCCTCCCTAGACTACTCCTCAGGTTGCTCCCGCCAGGCTGACTCAGGATCCAATTCTTACTCAGCCTCCGCTCCCCTACCCTATAACACTTCTATCACCTCCCCTCCTCACACCTGGTCCGACTTATAGTTTTGTTCCATGACTAGCCCTCCCCCACCTGCCCAACAATTTCCTCTTAAAGAGGTGACTGGAGCTAAAGGCAGAGTCCATGTTAATGCCCCTTTGTCTTTATCTGACCTCTCCCAAGTCATTTAGCATTTAGGCTCTTTTTCATCAAATATAAAAACCCAGCCCAGTTCATGGCTCATTTGGCAGCAACCCTGAGGCATTTTACAGCCTTAGACCCTGAGGGGTCAGAAGGCTGTCTTATTCTCAGTATGTATTTTATTACCGAATCCACTCCCGACATTAAATAAAGCTCCAAAAATTAGATTCTGGCACTCAAATCCCACAACAGGACTTAATTAACCTTGACTTAAGGGTGTACAATAATAGAGTAGAGGCAGCCAAGTAGCAACATATTTCTGAGCTGCAATTCCTTGCCTCCACTGTGACAGAAACCCCAGCCACATCTCCAGCACACAAGAACTTAAAAATGTCTAAGCTGTAGCAGTCAAACATTCCTACAGGACCTCCTCCATCAGGATCTTGCTTCAAATGCCGAAATCTGGCCACTGGGCCAAGGAATGCCAGCAGCCAAGGATTCCTCCTAAGCTGTGTCTCATCTGTGCAGGACCCCGCTGGAAATCAGACTGTCCAACTCTCCTGGCAGTCACTCCCAGAGCCCCTGGAACTCCTGCCTAAGGCTCTGACTGACTCCTTCCCAGATCTTCTCAGCTTAACGGCTGAAGACTGATGCTGCTTCTTCCTATCCATGAGCATGGTATGTTCTTCCATTGGTTTGTGTCCTCTTTTATTTCACTGAGCAGTGGTTTGTAGCTCTCCTTGAAGAGGTTCTGTTACTGGTGTATAAGAATGCTTGTGATTTTTGCACATTGATTTTGTATCCTGAGACTTTGCTGAATTTGCTTATCAGCTCAAGGAGATTTTGGGCTGAGATGATGGGGTTTTCTAAATATACAATCATGTCATCTGCAAACAGGGACAATTTGATTTCTTCTTTTCCTAACTGAATACCCTTTATTTCTTTCTCTTTCCTGATTGCCCTAGCCAGAACTTCCAACACTATGTTGAATAGGAGTAGGGAGAGAGAGGGAATCCCTGTCTTGTGCCAGTTTTCAAAGGGAATGCTTCCAGTTTTTGCCTATTCCTGGTACTGGTACCAAAACAGAAATATAGACCAATGGAACAGAACAGAGCCCTCAGAAATAATACCACGCATCTACAGCCATTTGATCTTTCACAAACCTGACAAAAACAGGAAATGGGGAAAGGATTTCCTATTTAATAAATGGTGCTGGGAAAATTGGCTAGCCATAAGTAGAAAGCTGAAACTGGATCCTTTCCTTATTCCTTATACGAAAATTAATTCAAGATGGATTAGAGACTTAAATGTTAGACTTAAAACCATAAAAACCCTAGAAGAAAACCTAGGTAATACCATTCAGGACATAGGCATGAGCAAGGACTTCATGTCTAAAACACCAAAAGCAATGGCAACAAAAGCCAAAATCGACTAACAGGATCTAATTAAACTAAAGAGCTTCTGCACAGCAAAAGAAACTGCCATCAGAGTGAACAGGCAACCTACAGAATGGAAGAAAATTTTTGCAATCTACTCATCTGACAAAGGACTAATATCTAGAACCTACAAATAACTCAATCAAATTTACAAGAAAAAAACAAACAATCCCATCAAAAAGTGGGCAAAGGATATGAACAGTCACTTCCCAGAAGAAGACATGCATACAGCCAACAGACACATGAAAAACTGCTCATCATCACTAGCCATCAGAGAAATGCAAATCAAAACCACAATGAGATACCATCTAACACCAGTTAGAATGGCAATCATTAAAAAATCAGGAAACAACAGGTGCTGGAGAGGATGTGGAGAAATAGGAACACTTTTACACTGTTTCTGGGACTATAAACTAGTTCAACCATTGTGGAAAACAATGTAGCGATTCCTCAAGGATCTGGAACTAGATGTACCATATGACCCAGCCATCCCATTACTGGGTATATACCCAAAGGATTATAAGTCATGCTGTTATAAAGACACATGCACAAGCATGTTTATTGTGGCACTATTCACAATAGCAAAGACTTAGAATCAACCCAAATGTCCATCAATGACAGACTGGATTAAGAAAATGTGGCACATATACACCATGGAATACTATGCAGCCATAAAAGGATGAGTTTGTGTGCTTTGTAGGGACATGGATGCAGTTGGAAACCATCATTCTCAGCAAACTATTGTAAGAACAGAAAACCAAATGTGACATGTTCTCACTCATAGGTGGGAATTGAACAATGAGATCACTTGGACACAGGAAAGGGAACATCACACACCGGGTCCTATTGTGGGGAGGAGAGAGAATGGAGGGATAGCATTAGGAGATATACCTAATGTAAATGACGAGTTAATGGGTGCAGCCCACCAACATGGCACATGTATACATATGTAACAATCCTGCACGTTGTGCACATGTACCCTAGAATTTAAAGTATAATAATAATAATAAAAAGAAAAAAGAAAGAAATTCCTTCTCCTGGCTCAGAAACTCCCCCACTGAGCACCTTGTGACCCCCGACCCTGCCCACAAGAGAAAAACCTCCTTTGACTGTCATTTTCCATTATCCCCCAAATCTTATAAATGGCCCCACTCCTATCTCCCTTTGCTGACTCTCTTTTTGGACTCAGCCCACCTGCACCCAGGTGAAATAAACAGCGTTATTGCTCACACAAAACCTGTTTGGTGGTCTCTTCACACAGACACATGTGATACTTAGGTTTTGATTCTTTGTTGTTGTTCATAGTAAAATATACAAGAAGAGATAAATAAAATGTCAAAAGATGTTAATAATTGATGTACAATTTAATATTGTTTGTTTTCTGATTCTTTCAACTCTTCTACAGGTGTAGGTTTTAAAATAAAATCTGAAGTAAAAAAAAAAAGTTGTCTGCAACTACTGCAACTTCAGATCCATTGTAGTGTTCATGCCCAGACATGCCCAAGCAGATGCCAGTCAATGACTGAGCACAATAGGGGCACTAAGTGTGGCTATTCCTGCCAAATGTGGACTCCCCTAATGAGCAATTTGACTCTGAAGCTCCCATCAGCCTGGGTGAGACTTTCTCAGAGCTGCAGCGCACTCTGAGGCTCCTCCTTCCAAATTCACTTTGCTATTCCTTTATTCCTGAATTTGGGAGGCTTTTACCAGCTCCCTCTCCTTTTTTTTTTTTTTTTTTTTTTTTACCTTCAATGACCTTTCCCCCAAGAAATACTGTCTGAAGTACTTTATTCTTGGCATATTCTTCTCAAATGACTCAGTTGTGACTAACCCTTCAGTGTAGAGAATGAAGATCCAAGGTTCACGCTGAAAACGAGAGTGAATCAAAAGCCTTTCGGTTTCTTTTCTTGCTGTCCATGTTGCCCCACAGGTTGGCATGTATATTTAACATGATTATGTTTCTAAATTTAACTCCATCATTCTTTCTACTTAATGTAAATTCAGTGTGAGTATACTTAATTCGAACTCTCATCCTGTTGTCCTCCTAAATGTGCATAGGAATGTGTTGAGTGAAAGATGAAAGAGTTGATATTACTTGGACAGTTATCACCTTTTAAAATTATAATATTCCACTAATTTATGATAATTAATTGGTATATATTTCTGACCATGTAAATACATTAAAAGTCTATGCTGTTCTTTTGTACTTTGCAATTTTCCCTTTTTTATTTGCTGATACTGATACAGCTAAGTATTTCTTTGATTCTTTGTGTATTAAATAAAATAGAATATTTGAATCTCAAGTAAAAGCCAAAATATGCAGTACCATAATAGCACAGTTAGTGATGTCACAATAACCAATTTATATTTTTTCCAAATATCCAGAATATTAGTAACTTTGAATAAACTACAGAACATATTTAGAGTGAAAAGCACATATTTATTATATGAACCAAATAATATTGATATTATTATTAGGATTTTGAATGTACTACTCAAACCCAATGGTCCAAAGAATGAGACCCACAAAGTCCAACAACATTGGCGTTTCAGCAAATAATTACTAACACACAAATATATCCCACACACTTTTTAAGGAGATATAGGAGTAATAAAGGAAAGTAATAGAAGGTGCAGTCAAAACTACTTACAATATAATGGTACAAATGTATAGATGGAAGGATACTATGTCATAAAATTAATCATTAAAATTTTCAAATACCTATGAAACCCAGGATAAAGAGCATGTAAGGATACTGGGGAAACATTCAGGTAACACTATCAAGAAACAGTTTTAGTGGAGTGCATAATTCAAATTGCACAGGATGAGGAGGAAATGAATATAGAGAAAATGCAGTGATGAAGCTCTGACAATTTCCCAGTATGCAAGTAGAGAAAACAAAATGTGAAATAGAATGCTAACTGTGGGGGGGAAGAAAAATGAGCTATATGTTTTAAGCTTTAAGTCTCATAATTTGCCCAGTTTTTCTCCTGACTTCATTTTATTGAATGGATATAGCCCATAAAGATTAACTGACTTTCCCAGGTCATATGCCTGTTTAAGATTAGGCTTCTATTTTAGTCATGAAGTCTTTGCCCGTGCCTATGTCCTGAATGGTATTTCCTAGGTGTACTTCTAGGGTTTTTATGGTTTTAGGTCTTACGTTGAGGTCTTTAATTAATCTTGAGTTAATTTTTGTATAAGATGTAAGGAAGGGGTCCAGTTTCAGTTTCTGCATGTGGCTAGCCAGTTTGCCCAACACCATTTATTAAATAGGGAATCCTTTCCCCATTACTTGTTTTTGTCAGGTTTGTCAAAGATCAGATGGTTGTAGATGTGTGGCATTATATCTGAGGCCTCTGTTCTGTTCAATTGGTCTATATATCTGTTTTGGTACTAGTAACATGCAGTTTTAGTTACTGTAGCCTTGTAGTATAGTTTGAAGCCACATAGCATGATACCTCCAGCTTTGTTCCTTTTGCTTAGGATTCTTTTGGCTATATCAAAAGCAATGGCAACAAAAGCCAAAATTGACAAATGGTATCTAATTAAATGAGAGAGCTTCTGCACAGCAAAAGAAACTATCATCAGAATGAACAATCAACCTATAGATGGGAGAAAATTTTTGCAATCTATCCATCTGACAAATGGCTAATATCCAGAATCTACAAGGAACTTAAAAACATTTACAAGAAAAAAACAAACAACCTCATCAAAAAGTGGCTGAAAGATATGAACAGACACTTCTCAAAACAAGACATTTATGTGGCCAACAAATATATGAAAAAAAGCTCACCATCACTGGTCTTGAGAGAAATGCAAATTGAAATCACAATGAAATACCATCTCACACCAGTTAGAATGGTGATCATTAAAAAGTCAGGAAACAACAGATGCTGGAGAGGATGGGGAGAAATAGGAACACTTTTACACCGTTAGTGGGAATGCAAATTAGATCAACCATTGTGGAAGACAGCATGGTGATTCCTCAAGGATCTAGAACCAGAAATACCACTTGACCCAGCAATCCTATTACTGATTATATACCCAAAAGATTATAAATCATTCTACTACAAAGACACATGTACATGTATGCCTATTGCAGCACTATTCACAACAGCAAAGACTTGGAACCAATCCAAATGCTGATAAATGATAGACTGGATAAAGAAAATGTGGCACATATACACCATGGAATACTACGCAGTCATAAAAAAGGACGAGTTCATGTCTTTTGCAGGGACATGGATAAAGTTGGAAACCATCATTCTTAGCAAACTAACACAGAAACAGAAAACCAAAAACCATAGGTTCTCACTCATAAGTGGCAATTGAACAGTGAGAACACATGGACACAAGGAGGGGAACATCACACTCTGGAGCCTGTTGGGGGTTGGGGGGCATGTGTATACCTATGTGAAAAACTTCCACTTTCTGCACACGTATCCTGGAACTTAAAGTATATATTTAAAAATAAATAAATAAATAAATAAATAAATAATAATAAAAGATATGTTTGGTAATAGAACCTGTTCTCCCATTTTATCTCAGTGTTTGTTCTATTATACAATGCTACAAGGGCCTAATATAAAATATCATTATGCTCAAAAGTTGTTATTTTCATTATTATAATTTATAGGGCACTTCGTATAATATAGAGTATGCCCATGGCTCATCAGGTAAGCACATAGACTCCATTACAGGTATTCCAAAATTCAGCAAAGTTTCAGCTCCTTCTCCTTCTGTAATAAACAACATTGGCTCTTCCTTCAGTATTTCCTTGCCCGATGAACAAAGATAGTTTTTCACGTTTCTCTGTTTGACTTTTCTTGTCATGGCTCAGCCTCCTGTTGCCTTATGGAGGTTGAATATGAGGAAAGGATCTATGTGCCACGATTTCTGTAAATCCAGATGTCGGTTGATCTCTGGATAGCCTTCGCCCACCATGTTTCTCTCCCCTCTCCTTCTTGGAGAGTGTTCTGGGAGTAATTGTAGAATGTGCTGACAATGAAATATCCTGAGACAGGGAAGAACTGCCCAGGACAGTTCACCCTATCCCCCATCTCCCTATCCTGAGATAGGGAAGAAGAGCCCAAAACAACTGGGCTTTGTTCCTGTCTCCCATGGAAGCAGTATGTCCTTCCAAGCTTTACCCAGTGAATCACATTTTTTCCTGAGGCATGTAACCCTGAACAGACTGCCTTTTGGAGTCTCTCATGGGCAGTGCAAGTGGGGCACATGCATTTGAGACTCCATCCACCCTAGGCAGTTTTCTGACCATGGGAGGACCAGTTCACAATGAGTCCTAGGCTTCCATTGTCCTTTGCTGGCTGTTTGTACTTAGTAAATTTGCTTCATGTACCTTGTGGATAAGTGTGTCCTGTTTCACTGGACTGAAATTTTTAGGAAATGCACAGTGAATTTGCTTCTCATCATGTAACGCCAAAGTCTCTCACCTTAGCCATGCCAAAGAATTGGTGTGGCAGCTGCCCACCGTGAGTGATGGAGACAGGGACCAAGATGAAAAACAAATAATAGGTTTTATTAAGCAGAGTGACAGTACAAAGCTTCCAAAGCATGGAAGGGGTCCGGAGTGGGTAGCTAGTGTTAGATTCTTCAGTCACCTTTTAAACTCTTCAAGGAGGGAAATATGTGATATGGGGAGATGTTACCAGAGCCAGAAACAAAGACAATTAACATGTCTCAGATCTTGAGGAAAACTGGAATTGCAATTTAGGTTTTATCTACTTTATGACCTTGCAGTGGCAAAGGAGACGGAATCTCACAGGATTTTACAAAGTATGTTTACAAGGAATTGGAATTGGAAGCATAGGTAAATGGACAATTAACATTCCTTTTAGTTTCTGGGCAGGGGAAGCCGAAGAGGGAGAGAGGACACAGGGAAGCTCACCGCAAAATTTTCAGTTTATAGCTTTCTTGGGGAAGGAAACACATGCACACATTCTGATGTTAGGAATATTTTAAATATATATCTTCAATATTATTCATCCAGGACCAAAGTAAGTCCTGATGCAGGAAATGAGTGAGTTTCACAGTTTTCTGAGCCCCTACTCCACCCAGGAAGCCCAGTGAACACCTCCTTTCAATTAGATGCTAAAGAATATAAAATTCCAATGTAACACAAGTGAAGAGTTACCAGGATCAAAGATAAATCATTGACAAGGAGATGATTTTTAAATGTTATTCCAAGAACTATGTCCTTTAGTTTCATCTTAGTGTAGTTACATTGGAATGGAGTTACAATTTGGAGAGTAAATTTGGCTTGTAAAGTTTTGTGAAAGTCTCTCTCTAAATTTATCTGAGATTTTGCTTGACTCACACCACATTGGGAGTGTTACCAGTGGAGGGTGACCAGGTTCTTGGCATCTTGAACAAGGAATCAGACAAAATACACAAAGCAAGGAAAGAATGAAGCAACAAAAGCAGAAAGTTATTGAAAATGAAAATATGCTCCACAGTATGGGAGTGGGCCCAAGGGTAGGGGCTCAAGGGCCCTGAACAGAATTTTGGGGAGTTTTAATACACTGTAGAGGTTTCCTTTGGTTACTTAGTGTATGCCCTATGCAAATGAAGAGGATGAAGTAAAGTAATTTACTCAGGGAACGCCCTATGTAAATGGAGAGGCTATTTCCTGTCATAGCTGAAGTGTGAATCCACCTCATGTTTCTTTTCTTCAGATCCAATTTTCATGCCACAGGGAGGATTGTGTAACCATAAAATTCCCCAAGTTTCTGCCTTCAGTTGTTATTATCATTATTTACACTGTTCCTAGGGCAACAGAAACTTCTGTGTCTGCGTCCCAAACACTTAAAATATAAATTGAAAAAGTTTGGAGTCACTTATCTTCTCTCTCCATCTACAAATTGGTAGAAAAGGTGCAGCAAAGAGCAGAGTTGAGAATAGACTTAATAATATAAAATAATAAGTTCTGCTAATTTTTAGCCCTGTACCCTATCACTGGTACATCTGATTCATTTGAGCTTTAGAAACAAATTGATCAATTAGCCAGCAGGTCATTCATTTAACATACAATTTATTTCAAATAAAATGACTTTTAGTTTATTTCCTTAATGCTTTATAAAATTTGAAATATTTTTTGAGATAATGGGTTATACAAAGAAATATTTAACTGTGCATTGCTAAAAGAACTGCAGGTTTTTCTAGAGAAATTTATTGTGGCATTTTGTATCATAGAATTGTATTTCATACTATAGGCTAGTGTTTTCCTAAACTGTAGTTGTATTCTATGCACAAGGAGAGTACTCGTAATTTATCTGTTTTGGCTAAGAAGCGAGCATTGTGTGAATATAGCCATTACTGAAAGATGGCAGAGTATTCAGTGATGAAGCTATGCATGTTGGATTATTTCATCTTGATATATAAATATCTATTTCCATGTATTAATTGTAAATAGAGATCAGCAAATTTAAATTTAAAAGTAACGAACCTTATTCCAGTTGCCACTCTGTTTTTTATCATGACATAATTTACTAAATTCCTACATTTATTATGTTATAAATGTGGTGAATAGGAAATGATATCTTTGGACACTTGGCAACATATTTAACGTCTCAAAATTTTTAATATCAATATCTGACAATAGAAATAATTTTTAAAATTCTAGAAGGATACTGTCATAGTTCAATGCCATGCAATTCCTTCATTTCTGCATAAACCAATCTAGTCTGCTTTTGGCAGCAATACTCCTTCAGTAAGATACAGATACTGATTGTAAAAGTTATTAACTGTTCTCTTAAAAGACGTTATAATTGACAAGGAACAGTTTAATAGATGTGATCTCTTCTAATCCTTATAACAGTGTATGGTTTGGTGATCAGGAAACAGAATTATCTATTTGTAAAACCAGAATGCAGAACTCTGTATTCTGAATATGTTTGTGACCAGTATCGTTTTCCATGCATCATGAGGAAGGAAATAGAAATAAGTTGTGATGACAAATGGAATGAAGATATGGATTAAGTAATCCTAATTTTAATCATGAAGTACAATGATTGTAAACCAAGCAATTCACTAAGCAAATTACTATGTGGTATAACAGTTGAAGTTTTAGGGGCTAGTGAGTTTTCAAGCTCTGCAATTCAATGCTAAAAACTATTATTCATTAAGATTAAATTGAACGATAAAATTATTTATTTCCTTTTTTTATTTGTGCAAATTTCTGTGGTGCATAAGAAGACTTTTAGATTGCCAAGACCAGCTTGGTTGGGGAGAAGGTGATAGAGGAATTAAAGACACACACAACAAAGAAACATAGAGGTGTGAAGTGGGAAATCATGGGTCTCACATCCTTAAGAGCTGAGAGCCCCAAACAGAGATTTACCCACATATTTATTAAGAGCAAGCCAGTCATTAGCATTGTTTCTATAGATATTAAATTAACTACAAGTATCCTTTATGGAAAATGAAGGGATGGGCAAAATTAAAGGTATAGGTTGGGCTAGTTATCTGCAGCAGAAGCATGTCCTTAAGGCACAGATCACTCATGCTATTGTTTTTGCCTTAAGAATACCTTTAAGCGGTTTTCTGCCCTGGGTGGTTTAGGTGTGAACATGTCACAGTGCTGCAGAGATTTTGTTTATGGACAGTTTTGGGGTCTGTTTATGACCAGATTTTGGGGGGCTTGTTCCCAACATGCTCCCCTTCTTTGATTTGCAAAGCAATAAAAGCAAAGGCCGCTTTGTCAGGGCAAGCTACTTCTCTCAGGAGTCAGGATCCACATCTGCAGACTATACAAAGACAAACAACACAAATTAAAAGCACAATCATCATTGAAATTACAGAGCTTCCAAGTGTTTTTATCCATTTCAATGGGTCATTAGCTGCTAATCTGTCTGCAGCTCCTTTAAGCATTCCATTTCCTGGCATTAAGGTCAGGTGTGCCTGGGATGCTTTAAATATTTGTTCTTTTAATTTTGTAATATCCAAAAACAAGTTTGTAGAGCGTCCTTCTAGATGCTTTTTTATTCTTTCCGAATTTTGATCTTATTAAGAGATATTAACAGTTTCAACAGATCCTTAATGTTTAGCTCCTATGGCGGGCCATTTCATTTGAAGTTGAGTTGGCACTATACTACCATGGTTCCAGATAATAGGAACTCTCACCATGCTTCTTATTATATCTACCATGTGACCATTTTGTTCAGATCAGGTGAATATAGTGTGGCTGTGGCATGCAGACTGAGAGGTACAATTTAAACTAAACATCCCCTTAGGGGAACAATTAATAAGGATTCCATAGGAATCGTTGTGCAGCACCTCTACCTGTTTTGCAATGCAATCTTCTTAAAGAAGTACATTCATTATTTCTGGCCATGTTCTATTTTGTTTACAAATAGGTTTTTGAGGGTGGTATGCCTCAATTATAGGAGCAGATTTATTATGGTAAATACTGAGATCAGAAAGCATGTGTAACTGTGTCATAGAGTGATTTATATCCAGGCATTATTACCAGCCAAGATTGATAAATATGCCCAATAAGTATAATTGTTCTCTGTGTCAGCAATTGTTGAAGGAATACTCATGGCAGTGGTGATAACTGCTATCATAGCTACCATTAAATTACTCATTGCAACTGGCTGTCCCGCTTTCCTCAGGTTTTCTTCCGTCATCTGTGACAACTTCTTGATCTGTCCCCAGGTGGGTGGCTGTGTTTGACGGGTGTTGCTCATGACATTTGGGGTCCTCTTCAGTGTCAGTCTCAACATGGCTGCAACCAGGGGGTCCTTGTGATCCTATCAGAATCTCTTCCTCATCATGTGGCTCATGATAAGGTTTTAGGTACCTCAATGGTATCCAAATTGACTGTAGATTTTTGCCTGAATAAATAAAAGCATAACCTCTACCCCAAGTTATTATTTTACCTATTTCCCAGCTTTTTGTTATCAAATCTCTCCACCAAATCAGTCGTTCTGCTTCTGTCTTTGTAGCTGGTTTCTGTAGATGCTGTTCAGCTGCTTATAAAATACGGCTTTTGGGCAGGCTCAAAAAAATTGAAGTTACTAATGCTAGATTCAGTTGCATCTGTGGGGTTCCATATTATCGATGTCCCCTTTTCTGCTTTTGGGACTGCTGTTTTAGGGAGAGATTCATTCTTTCCACTATGACTTGTCCTTGAGACTTGTATGGGATACCAGTAATGTGTTTTATATCCCACATAGAGAAAAATGTAGCTAGATTTGGCTAGTAAAGCCTGGGGAATTATCTGTTTTACTAGAAGCTGGAATGCCCATCACCACAAAACACTGCAAAAGATGACGTTTAACACAGGCAGAAGACTGCCCTGTTTGACATGTAACCTAGACAAAGTGAGAAAAGGTGTCCACACATCCATGTATATAAGCTAGTCTTCCAAACGAGGGAACATGTGTGACATCCATTGGCCAAAGTGAGTTAGATTCCAGTACTCGAGGATTAACTCTTCCTGTAAAAGATGAGGAATGTACCATTTGGCAAGTTGGGCATCACTGGATAATAGCTTTAGCTTCTTTCCAGGTGATGCCATATCTCTGTTTGAGATCAGAGGCATTAACATGGCTTAAATTGTGAAAGTGTCTAGCGTCAGATATTGCATTAGCAAATAGGTGATCAGCCATTTGATTCCCTTCAGTCAAAGGTCCTGGAAGAGGTATATGAGCCTTAATGTGAGTCATGTAAAAAGGGTGTATTCTACTCCTAACTGCTGTTTGCAATTGGGTAAATAAAGTCATCAGTTGTTCATCTGTATGAAATCATAACTGAGCATTTTCAATTAATTGTGTGGAATGAATCATGTATGAAGAATCAGAAATCACATTAATAGGCATATCAAAAGCAGTCAATACCTCAATTACTGCTACAAGCTCCACTTTTTGAGCTGAATAAGAAGCTTTACCATCACTAAACCCATCTGTAAAACAATGAAAATGCTTAGCAGGTTGTAGGTTGTTTACCACAGGAATTGTAAATGCAAATCGTTCACAGTCTTACTCAGCTAAAGGGATAGTAAAGAAACAGTCTTTTAAATCCAAATTGGCTTATCTGTTAACCGTTTTAAAGGTATAGGTTCTGGAGGCTTAACAATGACCACCATCAAAAACTTTTTCCTAATGTTTGGCGGGAACTATGTTTTTCTGCTTGAAGCATTACTTTCAATCCTTGCAATTTTTTTTTTTTCCCTAGTCCCATATCAGGGACACACACCATTTCATGCATCATATGTTGACTTTGAGGACTATATAATTGTTCTGGAATTAGAATTTGTGCTCCCCATTGTTGTAATAAGTCTCTTCCCCATAAATTTATAGGTACAGAAGTTATAATTGGTTGAATAGTCCCAGGTTGTCCATCGGGTACTTCACAATGCAAAATATAACTACTTTGATATACTTCAGGGGCTTTACCAACTCCAAATATGTTAAATTGAGCAGGTTGAATTGGCCACAGATGTCCAGTGCTGTTGAGAAATGATTGACATGTCCACTTCTGTATCTACCAAACCTTGAATTTTTTTTTTTTTTTTTTTTCCCTGAACAGTTATTTCACAGGTAGGACATTTACCAGTAATTTGATTTACCCAATAAGCTGCTTTGCCTTGTTTATTTTTGCTTCCAAATCCTCCTGTTCATTAAATTTCACTTTTTCCCATTCCCACATATGGCACAATCCGGAGCTGTGCTATGCACTCTCCTGGCTCTTCTTTCCAGGGAACTGAAGTAGATATAACAATTTGAATTTCCCCATCGTAATCTGAATCAATTACTCCTGTATGTATTTGTACCCCTTTTAAACTTAAACTAGACTTTCCTAAAAGTAATCCTATTGTGCCTGCTGGCAAGGGTCCATAGACTCTTGTTGGGACCTTTTGCAGGGGTTCCCCAGGCAGAAGGCTCCCAGCTTTTGTGCAGCATAAATCTACTGCATCACTACCAGCTGTGGTGGGGGACAGACATTGTACAGGGGTGAGGGAATGGCCTGAGCTGGAAAAGCCCCAGTTTAGAACGGGGCCCAAGATGGGCCCATCATGGTGTTTCCCAAAATCAGGTTCCCTACTTTATCAAACTTAGAGTGACACTGATTAGCCCAATGTTTTCCTTTCTTGCATTTTGGACATATTTCAGGATCAGCAGTTTCTTTTTTCCCCTATCTGATGGCCTGACTCACTGATTTTTTTCTACATTCTTTTTTAGTATGACCGTGCTTCCCACAGTTAAAACTAGCTCCAGGAAATGGAGTATTTCCTTTATCTACTCTTAGTCCTACCATTTCTTGTGCTAGCAGAGTAACTTTATGCAGATTACCTCCGATACCATCACAGGCCTTGATATAATCAACTAAATGTGATTTCCCTCTGATAGGTCACAGAGCAGTCTGGCAATTGGGATTAGCATTGTAGAAAGCTAATAACTGCAACACTATATCCTGAGTAGCCAAATCTGCAATCATCTTTTTAAGAAACTCCTGCTCCTGTAACTGAGCTATGAAATCAACGTATGGTTCTCGTGGTCCCTGTTTTATAGCACTAAAGCAAGTGTATTGTTCTTCACCTGAAGTGATTTTTTCCCAAGTTCTAACGCACACTTCTCTAAGCTGTTCTATGGCATCATCCTGCTTGACCAGTTTTGCATCTAAACCAGTCCAGCTGCCAAACCCTAAAAGTTGGTCTGCAGTTATATTAATTTGAGGTTGGGTCTGGGCATTGTGAGCAGCCTGAATGGAGGCTTCATCTGCCCACCAAGTTTTAAATTGTAAGAACTGAGCAGGAGTTAGACAAGCTCAAGTAGGAGTGTCCCAGTTAGTAGGTATCATCCAACTGGAAACAGCAACATTCTTTAACAGTCCCATTACAAAAAGAGAACCTAGTCCATACTGATTTATAGGTTGTTTAAATTATTTGAATAATTCAAAAGGAAAAGGCTCAGATGTAGCTGTAATATTTTCCTGTTGATCTGGGAGGTGTATTCTAACAGGGAACAGCCAAGCCTCTAAATCACCCTCTTGCGTAGCTTGCTGAATTCCTGCCTGAATAGAACTAAGAGCGGTCGCTTGAGGCACTGCTCAAACAGTCACTGGGGCAACTATTTTTGCCTAGTGTCCTCCAGAAAAGAAAGATCTGGAGGGTCTTTTTCTTCAAAATAATAATGACGGGGTGCAGAAGGGTAGGGATGAACCTCTCCCTCCTTTGCCGCTTTAGCTTTAGCTGGTAAATAAACCTGCTCTGTAATCTCTTCTGTTACTTCGTTATACTCTCCTTCCTCCTCATCACCAGTGTGAAAAAGTTCCAAGGTGAAATGAATCAGACCCCACACTTCTCCTATTGTTTCCCTGATGCTTCTGAGCTCCCCTTCTTACTCACCACAGGGATTTCTTTGGGAGTACTCGGGTGTCCTCCAGCTAATTTTCCATTCCAATCATCATGCCGGCCCCGGCGACCTTTCAACCTGGATTCCAGCCCCTGTTAATGGATGCCACTTGCTGAGATCACCTCGGTCAGGGAGACCCTAACCCAGCAGCATTAGAAGAATTAAAGGCACACACACAGGAATATAGACGTGTGAAGTGGGAAATCAGGGGTCTCATAGCCTTCAGAGCTGAGAGCCCCAAACAGAGATTCACACACATAGTTATTAACAACAAGCCAGTCATTAGCATTGTTTCTATAGATATTAAATTAACTAAAAGTATCCTTTATAGGAAATTAAAGGATGGGCCAGATTAAAGGAATATATTGGGCTAGTTATCTGCAGCAGAAGCATGTCTTTAAGGCACAGATTGCTCATGCTATTGCTTGTGGCTTAAGAATGTCTTTAAGCAGTTTTCCACCCTAGGAGCGCCAGGGGTTCCTTGCTCTCATTACCATATACCCACAACCTTCCAGCATAGGCGTTATGGCCATCCCAAACATGTCACAGTGCTGCAGAGATTTTGTTTATGGCCAGTTTTGGAGCCAGTTTATGGCCAGATTTTGGGGGGCTTGTTCCCAATATTAGATGAGTTGAATGCATAGTGATCAAGGGGGTTATTTAGAATGTCATTACCCAACTACAATTTATTTTTAAGTATAGTCAACCTACTGTGCTATCAAACATTGAATGTTTTCCTTCTATCTTACTGGATGTTTGTGCCTTTTAGCACATTTATTTTCATCCTTTCCCCTCCCCTCTACTCAGGCTTCTCAATATCTGATTTACTTTTCCACTCTCCACCTCCATGTGTTCAAATCCTTTTAGCTCCCATATATACATGAGAATGTAACCAAATGCAGGTCCAGCCACTCAGCACTTGCAGAGCCAGATAGCAAGAATGAAGTATCATAGGAAGAAAGTGACTTTATGAAAACTAGTATTGAGGAAGCGGCCAGAGTTACATCCAAAGTAACCATTTGGAATTTCTGTGGAGAAGGCAAGGGTTTAAAAAGGGAAATGACATAGAAGGCATGCAGGAATTGTGCTGAGTACAAGGTCTGTGTGTCTTATTTTGATGGCTTATCTTGGGCTTCAGTTCACCTGAAGTGCCTGCTGGCATCATCTCAAGAGTGGCTGGGTTGTTGACTAGCTGCTCTTTTTGCAGGCTAGGTCTCCGGGCTTAGTCTGTGTATTTCAAGATTAGCAACTGAAACATCAAAGTAAGCACATGATTAGATACTAGTGTACAGTTAGATGAATGTGAAGGAAATATACAGTGGGCAAGGGAGGGATGTGAAGTCTCTTTTAAGGTTAAGAAGAAAAGCTTCTGCAGTTTGCTTCAGTGTTAGATGGAGAATAGGAAGAAAAGAGAAAACGGAAAAAATGTGTCAAAATGCATTCTGGAGTTAAGCTGCTTACAATAACATGCAATGCTTGACTTTTCATGCATGGTTTATTTCACTAATGATAATGACTTCCAGTTTAACCCATGTTGCTGCAAAGGACATTATTTTAATCCTTTTTTTAATAGCTAAAGAATTTTCCATTATGTATTTATATTATGTTTTCTTCATCCATTCATCCCTTGATGGACACTTAGGCTGATCCCATATCTTTGCTGTTGTGAATAGTGCTGCAATAAACATGGGGTATAAGTATCACCTTGTTATATCAATTTCTTCTCTTTTGGGTACATACCTAGTAGTGGGATTGCTGAATTGAATTATTCAGCTTCTAGTTTTTTTTCAAAAATATCCATACTCTTTTTCATAGTGGCTGTACTAGTTTACATTCCTTCCAGCAATGTCTAAGAATTTCCTTTTCTCCACATCCTTGCCAACATATGTTTTTTTGTTTTTTTTGTTTTTCCTTTTTGACTTTTCAGTAATAGCCATTCTGACTCAGGTAAGATGATCTCTCATTGTGATTTTGCTTTGCATTTCTGTGATAATTAGTGATGTTGAGCATAAGAATTATTATTTGATAATATTAATTTCTATGGTGTGAAATTCTGAAAGTATCAGAATAGATATAAAAAACAGTTTATGAAATGCAGATTACTATTTGAAATATCAGAATTGGAAGTTGTGATGGTTAATCCTGAGGGTAAATTTGATTGGACTTAAGAATCAAAATATTGATCCTGGTTGTGTCTGTGATAGTGTTGCCAAAGGATATTAAAATTTGAGTTAGTGGGCTGGGAAAGGCAGATTCACCCTTAATTTGGGTGGGCACCATCTAACCCGTTACCAGTACAGCTAGGATATAAAGGAGGCAGAATAACGTGAAAAGACTAGACTGGATTAACTTCCCAGCCTACATCTCTCTCCCATGCTGGATGCTTCCTACCCTTGTACATTGGACTTAAAGTTCTTCAATCTTGGGACTTAGACTGGCTTCCTTGCACTTCAGCCTGCAGACAACCTATTTTGGGACCTTGTGATTGTGTGAGTTTAATACTTCGTAATAAACTTATCAATCTATCTATCTATCTATCTATCTATCTATCTATCTATCTATCTATCTACATCCTCCTAGTTCTGCCCTCTACAGAACCCTGACAAATACAGATTTTTGGTACCAGGAGTGGTTTGGGAGGAATATAATATTAGGAATGGTGTTCTTTCATTGGTTTTGGGATTTTTGTAGTTGGTTGTTTAATATGATTAAACCCAAAAATGCTAAGGTCTGTATCCTTTTTTTTTTTTTTTTTTTTTTTTGAGACAGTGTTTCACTCTGTTGCCCAGGCTGAAGTGCAATGGTGCCCTCTTGGCTCACTGAAACCTCCACCTCCCAGGTTCAAGCAATTCTCCTGCCTCAGCCTCCCAAGTAGTTGGTACTACAGGTGCGTGTCACCATACCTGGCTAATTTTGTACTTTTAGTAGAGATGGGGTTTCACCACGTTGGTTGGGATCATTTTGAACTCCTGACCTCGTGAGGAGTCAAGTGCTGGGATTACAGGCATAAGCCACCATTCTTGACCTCTACTTCTAATAGTATGGAGAACACTGATAGTCTTTGGCATGAATTATTTAGAGAGTTATGCAAAATAAATTCATTTGACAGTCCTGATTCACTGCTCATAAGAGGCAAGGAGTTTATTGACTCCAAGCATAACAACTTTGACCATATGTGCAGAACCAAGGAACATAATGAAGCTGGTTGGTTGCTCCTAAGTTCACTGGACAAAGAGATGAAAGAAATTATGAACTCAGGGATTCTAACTCCTGGCTTCAAAAGTGGATACGGAGCCTCAAATCTACTAAGATTTCCCTCAGTGAGAGTCTTATCTGCTATAGAGAAAAAGCTGAAAATGTGGAAAAACAGACCCAAACTTTTATCATGCGAGTGGCTGATCTGCAAAAAAAGGTACATGCATAGCCTCACTAGGTGTCTAATGTAAAAGTGAGGGTATTGATTGGAAAAGAATGGAACACTGCAACTTGGAATGGGGATGTGTGGGAAGATCCTGATGAAACTGGGGCACTGAGCTTGTAAACTCTGATGAACCCTTTTTGTCAGAAGATATCAGGATAACTTGCTCCTGATGTTTAACACGGGTTCTTTTCTCTTTCCTAAGTGTCTCGACTGGGTTGAGAAATAAAGGGAAAGAGCACAAGACAGAAAAATTTAAAGCTAGGTGTCCTGGGGAGACATCACATGTTGGCAGGATCCGTGATGTTCCCTGAGCCATTAAAACCAGCAAGTTTTTGTTAGTGATTTTCAAAAGGGGAGGGAGTGCACGAATAAGGTGTGGGTCACAGAGATCACATAATTCACAAAGTAATAAAATATCACAAAGCAAATGGAGGCAGGGCGAGATCACAGGACTACCAGATGAGGCAAAATTAAAATTGCTAATGAAGTTTCAGGCACGCATTGTCATTGATAACATCTTATCAGGAAACAGGATTTGAGAGCAGACAACCTGTCTGACCAAAATTTATTAGGCGGGAATTTTCCTCCTCCTTATAAGCCTAGGAGTACTACAGGAGACCGGAACTTATTTCATCCTTTTGGCTTTGACCATAAAAGACTGCACACTTCTAAAGGGACCGTTTATAGGCCTACCCTCAGGGCACATTCTCTTTCTCAGGGATGTTCCTTGTTGAGAAAAATAATTCAGTGATATTTCTCCTATTTTATCAAGAAAGAGGAGAAATATAGCTGTGTTCTATCCAGCTCACCAATGGTCATTTCAAAGTTACCTCTCTTGTTCCCTGAACATTGCTGTTATTCTGTTCTTTTTTTAAGATGCCCAGATTTCATATTGTTCAAACACACATGCTCTATAAAAAATTTGTGCAGTTGATACAATCACAGAGTCCTGAAGCGACATTTATCCTCTTCAGCTTATGAAGAAGATGATGAGATTAAGAGATTAAAGTAAAGACAAGCATAGGAAAACACAAGGATATTGACTGGGGAAGTGATAAGTGTCCATGAAATCTTCACAATTTATGTTCAGAGATTACAGTAAAGACAGGCATAAGAAATTATGAAAGTATTAATTTGGGAAACAAATAAATGTCCATGAAATCTTCACAATTTATGTTTTTCTGCCACAGCTTCAGTCAGTCCCTCCATTCGGGGTTGCTGACTTCTCGCAACATCTCTTCCTTTCTTTTTATATAAATATGCCATGGCGTTGAAGGCTTGTTCGTTCTCTCGATTTTGATGCAGGATTATTTGATGGTCTGGCACACTAAAAACAAGCCTATTAAACAGAGAAACATAATTCTAAAATTTACTACAGTAAAGCCCCCAGTAGACTTGATCTAAGTCATGGGGTTCAATCCATAAAGATTTTCTGCCTCCTGATATAATGCCTCAGCTCCAGGCACAATGGATAAGTGAGATTGAGAGGCTTCAAAAATTTGTTTCTTTAATTTAGTATGTCTAATGATAAATTATCTTCCCTATCCAGAAGGTGTCCTTTGACCATTTCCTATGAATGATCAGTCTCGTTATAGGAATATGGGGTGATACAGAAATCAGAGGTGTTCCAGTCACACTGCATTTGCATGCGATGTTTGAGACTCACTACCTGACATCTAACATCTAAGCCAAATAACAGGCTGTCTTAAATCATTAATTTGATTAGCCAATTTTTGATCAATGCCTTGTTGAGAATTCCACATTTGGGTGGAATTGGCTTGCCAATTATTGACAAAATGAGCTGTTTGAATAGATTGATGTAATGCCATTCTGGCAGTGGTGACCAGTGCAGTGACTGTAATTAGGCCTATGATCACAGCGATTAAAGTGAAAACAAATCTCTTAGATCTTTTGAGAATTTGCTGTAACACTTCATTAATTAAATTTATTGAGGGAGAGGATTCCCAAGGTCTGGGCAAAGTTACTGGAATCCAGATTCCTTCTTGAGCTCGAACTAACATTACACTTTTCTTGGAATCAAAATGGGAGTTAATACAAGTGTATACATGACAATTAATACATTGGACAGTTTGATTGTTCGTCCAAATTTTGATATTTCCCACTAATAGCATGTAAGGAGGCTTAACACAACTCTGTATGGGAACAGTCATGTTGGAGGTAAGTAAAGCAGAATGTCTGGATCTATGTTGATACTGAGAGATGGGTGCAGCAGTAGGGACAAAAGACAGAATAGTTTCGCCTTCCCATACTCGTAGTTCAGACATGGCAATAGCCAATTTCCAAAGTTCTGGGTGTTCTGGGCTCAGAATGGGGAGTATCATAAGTGGCCTCGGGGGGGGGGGGCAGTGGGGGGAATGCCTTTATCTTCCTATTTTAAGGGAAAGAATGAGCTGAACCTCCTATGCAAAGTAGAATGATGATTCTCATTCTCCTGATAAGAAATAAAATAAGCAGCCTCTAGGCATTCCTTTCTGCCAGAGGAGTAATTGTTTTTTAAATAGCCTTTTGGTGCTCAGTCTATTACTAAACCATATGAGTCATTTTTTTTTTTTAATATTACTGCATGTGAGTTAACACAGTGTTCCTAAATTAAAGTTTTCGATGGGCCTTCAAAATTTTTAGGGCATGGTTTTCTTGCAGGTTTATATTGAAAGTATGGGGTATCTCCCGCCGTGGCACATTTATATAAAAAGAAAGGGAGAGATGTTGCGGGAAGTCAGGGACCCCTAACAGAGGGACCGGCTGAAGCCACGGCAGAAGAACATAAATTGTGAAGGCTTCATGGACATTAATTAGTTCCCCAAATTAATACTTTTATAATTTCTTACACCTGTCTTTACTGTAATCTCTGAACATAAATTATGAAGATTTCATGGACACTTATCACTTCCCCAATCAATACCCTTGTGATTTCCTATGCCTGTCTTTAATCTCTTAATCCCATCACCTTAGTAAACTGAGGAGGATGAATGTTGCCTCAGGACCCTGTGATTGTGTCAACTGCACAAATTTTTTGTAGAACATGTGTGTTTGAACAATATGAAATCTAGGCATCTTAAAAAAAAAAAAGAACAGGGTAACAGTGATGTTCAGGGAACAAGAGAGGTAACTTTGAACTGGCCGCTGGTGAGCCGGATGGAACAGAGCTATATTTCTCCTCTTTCATAAGCAAATAGGAGAAATATCAGATGATTTTAGGAGGCAAACCCTGTGGTGCCTGAGGTAACAGTGATGGCCTCCCTCAAGGCAGTTGCCAGTCAAGATAATGTTGATTCTCCCCAACACGGCTGTTTGCTTCTAGATTTATAACTAGACTAAAGTCCTGGTGGGCCCCTAGAGGTGAGGTTAATAGTGTGACCCATGAGGAGGGGCACTACATTTGAAAACAATTGCTTACATTTTCTAATTTATATAAGCAGAAATCTGGAGAATAGGCATGAGAATGAATATTAAGGGTGTGGTGTAATGGTGGAAGTAACATAGAGTTAAATCAGACTGAATTTATTGATTTAGGCCCACTAACTAGGGATTCTGCATTTAATGTTGGGGCTTGGTGAGTTAAAAGAAGTTCTAATAGTTTATTTATTATTTGCTTAGTTAGCTGAAATATAGACTAAAAGATAGACCACTGTGAGCAAGCTGCAAATGCCTGATCTCCCTTGTTTAATGTAGAGGAAGGGATCCAAAGGCTTAGGGAGATTGAGATGGTGGAGTGGACTAGTCACTTTAGAACTACTTATTCCAGCTGAGAGGGTCCAGAGAATTTACCCTTGGCCAGTGCTTTGCAAAATAGATTTGTGAGGGCAGCACATTCATCTTTGAAGAGCCCTGTAATTGCTCTTCTCTGTATGTCACACCTACCAGGGGGAACTACAGTCACTCAACTACAAAATTTAAATACAATGGGAATAATCAGATCCTGGATCCTGAGGTGGCAGGGGCCAAGTGGAAGCACTCAAAACGTCAAAGGCAAGGTGGATGTAGCTACCGTAATGGATAGCAGAGGCAAAGCAGCAGGCAGAATAGTCTGACTCATGTAGAGCTCTGACATTGGCTAATTAATCACTGTGTTCTAGAAGTAAAATTGATAGGAACCCTACTGCATTCCTGCTTAATTTATATAAGCAGAAAACTTCCAGGTCAAATGGACAAAAGGCCAAATTAAATTATAAAAACAGAGTCACTGCCCCTCAATCATTTGCAGACTTGAGCCAGTTTACAGACCCAGAACCCCTTGAATGAAAAAGAGGCCAGGTTCTTTCAAGGAAGGACCTCACTACACACTATACTACCGACAATTTTTGCTGTTAATCTTTCTCCAATTCTTCCCCAAGGAAACTTCTGGACTTCTACCAGGGTAACTGAGCATTGGGAAAAGGAAAATGATCATACATTTTGGGGGCTGCTGGCCACTGACTCTGAGCTGATGTTGATTTCAGGGGACCCAAAACGTCATTGTGGTCGTCCAGTTACAGTAGGGGCTTATGGAGATCGGGTAATTAATGAAGTTTTAGCTCAGGTTCAACTTACTGTGGGTCCAGTGGGTCCCCAGACTCTTCCTGTGTCCATTTCCCCAGTGCCAGAATGCACAATTCATATAGACATACTTAGCAATTAGAAGAACCCTCACAGTGGCTCCCTGACTGGTAAGATGAGGGCTATTATGATGGGATAGGCCAAATGGAAGTCATCAGAGCTGCCTCTACCTGGAAAAATAGTAAACCAAAAACAATTTCACAAATCTGGAGGGAGTGCAGAGATTGGTACCACCATCAAGAACCTGAAAGTTGCAGATGTGGTGATTCCCACCACATCCCAGTTCAACTCTCCTATTTGGCCCAGGCAGAATTCAGATGGATCTTGAAGAATGACAGTGGATTATCATAAGCTTAACCAAGTGGTGACTCCAACTGTAGCTGCTGTACCAGATGTGGTTTCATTGATTGACCAAATTAACACATTTCCTGGTATCTGGTATGCAGCCATTGACTTGGTAAATGTCTTTCTCCATTCTCGTACATAAGGCCCACCAGAAGCAATTTGCATTCTGCTGGCAAGGCCAGCAATATGCCTTTACTGGCCTACCTCAGGGATATATCAACTGTCCAGCATTGTGTCATAATCCTATTCTGAGAGACTGATCACTTTTCCCTTCCACAAGATAACACACTGGTCCATTACATTGATGACATTATGGTTATTGGTTCCAGTGAGCAAGAAGTAGAAAACATACTAAACTTATTGTGAGACATTTGCATGCCAGAGGATGAAAAATAAATCTGACTAAAATTCAGGGACCTTCTACCTCAGTAAAATTTCTAGGGGTCCAGTGGTGTGGGGCCTGTCAAGGTATTCCTTTTAAGGTATAGAATATGTTGCTGCATTTGGCCCATCCTACAACCAAGAAAGAGACGCAACATCTAGAGGGCCTAAATGGATTTTGAAGACAACAATTTCCTCATTTGGGTGTGTTATTCAAGCCCATTTATTAAGTGACTTGAAAGACTGCCAGTTTTGAGTGGGGTGCAGAACAGGAGAAGTCTCTGCAACAGGTCCAGGCTGCTGTGCAAGCTGCTCTGCCACCTGGGCCATATGACCCAGAAGATAGAGTGGTGCTTGAAATGTAAGTGGCAAATAGGGATGCTGTTTGGATTCTTTGGCAGGACCCATAGGTGAATCACAGTGGAAGCCTCTAGGATTTTGGAGCAAGGCTCTGCCATCTTCTGCACATAACTACTCTCATTTTGATGACAGACAACTCTTGCTGCTATTGGGCTTTGGTGGAAACTGAACGTTTGACTGTGGGTCACCAAGTCAACATGCAACCTGAACTGCCTATCATGAACTGGATGCTTTCTGATCTATCTAGCCATAAAGTGGGTTGTGTACAGCAGCATTCCCTCATCAAATAAAAGTGTTATATACATGATCAGGCTCGAGTAGGTCCTGAAGGCACAAGTAAGTTACACGAGGAAATTGCTCAAATGCCCATGGTCTCCATGACTGCCACCCTGCCTTCTCGCTGCCAGCCTGCACAATGGCCTCATGGGAGTTTCCTATGATCAGATGACAGAGAAAAAGAAGACTAGGGATGAGTCCACAGATGGTTGGGCATGATATGCAGGCACCACCCGAAAGTGGACAGCTGCAACACTACAGCCCCTTTCTAGGACATCTCTGAAGGACAGTGGTGAAGAAAAATCTTCCCAGGGGGAACTTCGAGGAGTGCACCTGGTTGTGCACTTTGCAAGGAAGGAGAAATGTCCGGCAGTGTGATTATATGCTGATTCATGGGCTATAGCCAACGGTTTGACTGGATGGTCAGGGGCTTGGAAAAAGCATGATGGGAAAATTGGTGACAGAGAAATTTGGGGAAGAGGTATGTGGATGGACCTTTCTGAGTGAACAAAAATTGTGAAGATATTTGTATCCCAAGTGAGTGTTCACCAGTGAGTTATCTCAGCAGAGGAGGATTTTAATAATCAAGTGGATAGAATGAACCATTCTGTGGACACCACTCAGCCTTTTTCCTCAGTCACCCCTGTCATCACCCAATGGGCCCGTGAACAAAGTGGCCATGGTGGCAGGGATGGAGGTTATTCATGGGCTCAGCAACATGGACTTCCACTCACCAAGGCTAACCTGGTTATGGTCACGGGTGAGTGCTCAGTTTTCCAGCAGCAGAGACCAACACTGAGCCTTCGATATGACACCCTTCCTCAGGGTGATCAGCCGGCTACCTGGTGGAAGGTTGATTATATTAGACCTTTTCCATCATGAAAAGGGCAGAGGTTTGTCATCACTGGGATAGACATTAACTGTGGATACGGGTTGGTCTATTCTGCACGCCATGCTTCTGCCAAGACTACCATCTGTGGACTCACGGAATGTCTAATTCACCGACATGGTATTCCTCACAGCACTGCCTCTGACAAAGGCACTCACTTTATGGCTAAAGAAGTGAGGCAGTGGGCTCATGCTCATGGAATTCAGTAGACTTACCATGTTCCCCATCATCCTGAAGCAGCTGGGTTGATAGAACAGTGGAATAGCCTTTTGGGTTGGGGCAAAGTTTTCCAGAAGGTTGTGTATGCTCTGAATCAGCATCCAATATATGATACTGTTTTTCCCATAGCCAAGATTTATAGTCCAGGAATCAAAGTGTGGAAGTAGAAGTGGCACAACTCACCGTCACCCCTAGTGATCCACTAGCAAACATTTTGCTTCCTGTTACCATGAAATTATGTTCTGCTGGCCTAGAGGTCTTAGTTCTAGAGGGAGAAATGCTGCCACTAGGGGACACAACAATTTCATTAAACCTGGAGTTAAGATTGCCACCTGGACACTTTGGAATCCTCCTACTTTTAAGTCAACAAGATAAGAAAGGAATTAAAGTGTTTGTTGATATGATTGACCTGAACTACCATGATGAAATCAGTCTACTATCACAAGGGAGGTAAGGAAAAGTATGCATGGAATACAGGAGATCCATTAGGGCATCTCTCAGTATTATCATGCCCTGTGATTAAGGTCAATGGGAAACTACAACAGCCCAGTTCAGGCAGCACTACAGATGGTCCAGACCCTTCAGGAAGGAAGGTTTGGGTCACTCTACCAGGAAAAAAGAAACGTGACTTGCTGAGGTACTTGCTGATAGCAAAGGGAATACAGAATGGGAAGTAGAAAAAGGTAGTCATCAATACCACATGACCAGCTGCAGAAACGAGGACTGTAACTGTCATAAGTATTTTCTCCTCCTTTTGTTAAAAACATGTTTGTTCATGTATACACTTGTGCTTAGAAAATATTTTCATTTTATTTCCTTTTTCCTTTTCATGTTATATAAGATTTATTTACTTCATATCAGCATTTAATTTTTGTTAACTTTATGTAATAATGTCAACTTGAAGGCTGCAAAGCATTGATCCTGGGTGTGTCTGTGAGGGTATTGCCAAAGGATATTAAAATTTGAGTCAGCAGGTTGGGAAAGGCAGACCCACGCTTAATCTGGGTGGGCACCATCTAATCAGCTGCCAGTGGTGCTAGGATATAAAGCAGACAGGATAATGTGAAAAGACCAGACAGGCTTAGGCTCCCAGCCTACCTCTTTCTCCCATTCTGCATGCTTCCTGCCCTTGATCGTACTTGAAGTTCTTCAGCTTTGGAACTCGGACTGGCTTCCTTGCTCCTCAGCTTTCAGATGGTCTACTGCGGGACCTTTGATTGTGTAAGATGGCCTATTGTGGGACCTTTTGATTGTGTAAACTTAATACTCCTTAATAAACTCCCATATGTGTGTATATACCCTATTTTATATATGTATATGCTATTGTGTGTATATATATGGGAGTTTATTAAGCAGTATTAAGCTTACAAATATATATTTATATATCATTATATATTATATATAATTATATATGGTATATATTTATAATTATATATTATATATTTATATATTTATGAATGTGTAATTTATATATTTAAATATATAAATATATAGATCTTGGAATTTTAAAAATTCTATATATACATATGTAAACTTACACAATATATACATATTGAAATATTTATACATATATAGGGTATATACATATGTAAACTTGCACTATAAGTATTTAAATATATATTTATATATATTTATTGTGTAAGTTTATATATATATATATATATCCTAGGATCATATCTGAAATGGATTACAAATTAATAATCTTTATGTTTATAGCCTTTTTCCATTCTCTTTCTTCTTCAAAATCAAATGACATCGCTGACTAATATCTTTTTTTGCTCATGGTAGATAAAACAATAATATAATCACCTCGAGAAAAACTGCTTTTCATATTTTTCTATCTTATTATGAGCTCATTCCTACCAGGTAGGGCAGTGGGGCATATTGAAAAGTTTCCTAGCTATAGTATAATAAGCTTAGTTTCAAAACTTGCCTCTGCCACTTATCATCTTTATACTCTTGAAAAATTACTTAGTATTTTTGAGTATCAGTCTCACTATGCATAATGTGGGGATGACACTGCTTATCTCACAGGATTGTAAAAGTTAAGTGTCCAATGTTCGTGTGATGTTTGCTTGATTAATATTCAACTGTTACTCAGTAATGGCAGTTCTGAATTTTGGGAAGTAGAATTAACTTTTATTGACAATGCTTATTCGAAAGTCTTGTTCTTTGTTCACATTATGTAATTTAATTGTATATGAGCACCTGTCTGTGAAAACACTACTCATGTTTTTAAGATGAAGACACTGAGAAAATGATCATATTCATAGACATACAGTGAGAAAGAGTGTGCATGGAATATGAAGTCAAACTGTTTAGCACCAAAGTGCTTGCTGGTGACCAGGACACTGTACTCTCTCCTCTGCTAAGAAGGCTTCTAATCTCCCCTGTGACTCTGAATACAGTTATAATAATATACTAATTATTTGATTCCTCTATTGTTTATAAGTATTTGGATTGTTTATGCTTTTGGCTAATACAAACATTAATTTATGAATGTTCTTTTACATGGTTTTTGTTACATACAGGCATGAAGTTTTCTACTGATTCTCAACGGGGGTGATTCCTCCCCTGCCTCAGAAGACATTTGACATCTGTTGACATTTATGTATGTTACAACTGTAAAGAGTGGTTACTGTGGATGCATAAGTGAGTAGAGAACAGGGCTGTGGAGAAACATCCTCCAGTCATAAGACAGCCCCCCAAAGCAATCCACAAAATTCTCCCCAAAATATCCATCATGACATGGTTGAGAAACTTGCTTTAGGGTGTATATCTGTAAAAACTTGAGATCTAGCAGATTAAGTCCTCACACTTCATTCTTTTTTCAGTATATCCTGCTCTGTTACACTTTATATTTTTACATAAAATTTGAATCAATGTTGATTTTTGTGTTAAAATAACAAGAAATTTTAAGATTACACTAAAGTCATAGATCAGATTGTGAAAAATTGATGTCTTTGAAAAATGAGTATTCAGTCTATGATTCTATTGTATCTTTCAACTTATGCACGTTTAAAATTATCTCAATACTATTTTAAATTTTTTCCATAGAAATATAGAAGTATTGTGTGTTTACGGTTGGTTACATTTGTGCCTAGATATTTGGTGTTTTATGATATTTAAAAGTCATCTATTTTAAATTACATTTTAAATTTTTTATGCCTTTTTTTTAATTGGCCTTGCAACTAATATCTTTTATAATGTATGTGTTAAGCTTAACATTTTTCTTATAGGTTGTTTGTATTTTCTATGAAATATGTCATATGTGAAAATTACAGTTTTATAACTTTTTCTTTAATTTTTTTTTTTTTTTAATTTTATGGTACTGGCTATAATGTCTAGTAAAATATCAATGAAATGTTTTAGGAGTCATACTTTTTTATTTTTAGTATTATATTTTTTGATATGTATGATACTGTTTCAGTATTTCATTCTTTTTTTCTCTCTGTAATTCAATCTGAATATTTTCTTTTGACCTGTAGAGCAACTAATTCTATCCTCAACTAAGTGTAATCTGCTATTACACCATCTTTTGAGCTCTTCTTTCAAGGTTTTACATATTATTTTTCACAATAAAATTTTCATTTGCTTCTTTTTAATGCTTCCAGTTCTCCATGAAAGTTTTTACTCTAACCTGTTGATATATGTGCAGCCATAGAGATGACCTGATTCAAAGTTCATGATCCTTATTGCCATTATCTGGATCTTAATGTGACTCTTTGTCTTACCTGTGTTTTCTCTTTGTGGTGATGTGATTTGATCTCCTCATATGCTTGGTTAGTTTTTCTATTATTTTGTTTTGTTTTGCTGAGTGACAATCATTGGAGATATAAAATTTTAGAGATAATTTGAAGTTTTGTATGAGATATTCCTCAGAAGTGTAATTAAGTTTGCTTTGCCAGGGTGTTAGCCTAAGGGCAATGATCACTCTAATCAAGTAAGGGATTAAATAATTGGAACTGGAGGTTTAGTGTCTGTGAGGACCGATCTATTTCCAGTTTTCCCTTATTCCCAGTGAGTAGGCCTTCTGAGACCAACTTAAAATTTTAGCTGCTACCGAGGAGTTTTCTTCATAACTGGATTAGCACTTTAATTTTTTGTTCTCCCAGCCCTGTCAGTAAGAAAAATGTTCTGTGAGTTTTTATATATTGTAAATATGTATTAAATGACAGCTCTTATTAGAGCTTGTGTTAATATTTTAGTATCAGCCACTTCACAAGTACTTGTGGCTTACCCCAATCTAATTAGGTAAATAGTATGACTTCGGCTGCATGACTATCTCTAGGCCCTACTCAAGTGAGGCTGTGCTTACTGATACATTATGTTTTCCTGGAAAATACTATCTCAATAATTGATGGGACCAAATCTGCCTTTAACAGGCATCACAGACTTTAATTTTGAAAGACTTGGGAAGCAGAATGTGACAAACAATGGGATGGTGTGGAAGTTGGCTTTTTAACATATTAAACGTACATAGTTATGTAAAGGCATATAGTTATATGTTGAAAAGCAACATTTTTTTCTATTGAGTTCTCAGTGTTCAGAATAGAAACCAGAACAAATTAAAATTATGTAATGAAGCAAAGATGTTTTTCTCAGCCAGGAAATCATTTGCCTTGTTTTCTTTCCCCATGATGATTCACATCAAAAGAAAAGATGTAAAACTGCTAATATGAAATTAGCCAATTAGAAACAGAATGTTGGAACCCAGCAGTTTATGTGTATTGCTTCCAGTTGTCTTCCTATTCGCTTTAAAAAATATTTTGGCATAGAAAAAGCTGTCATCTTCCTCCGGTTGATTCAATCTTATATCACTTCTCAAAAAATAGATGAAGCTGAAACTCTCAATCTACCTATACCCTAAAAGGAAGCTAGTGGTAAAACCTTGTTTTTCTTCAAGTTGGTTATTTTTAAAAATAGATTTTCTATCTGCTCTCTTAATCATATTTATCTTTTTCTGTAATTTTTATAGTGGTAGGGAACTAAATTCCAGTTATCCGTAATTACATACTTACATGGAATAAATTACTTTATATTTTAAAATCTTTAAACATCTATAGGCCTCGAAGGTCTGCATGCTTATATTGGTATCCCATTGATGACATATGCTAATGTTGCTATTAGTTACCCTCTATGTGTAGAGTAGCTTCATATTCTGACCTGAGAAGTTACCTTGTCTATGAAGTATTTATGATCTTCTATTCTTATTACCAGAAAGGGGTCCTGATCCAGACCTCAGGAGTAGGTTCCCGGACCTGGCACAAGAGAGAATTCAAGTTTATTAGGAACATAAAGGAATAAAGAATGGCTACTCCATAGGCAAAGCAGTGGCACGGGCTGCTCAACTGAGTATACTTATAGTTATTTCTTGATTATATCCTAAATGAGGGGTGAATTATTCATGAGTTTTCCAGGAAAGGGGTGACCATTTCCCAGAACTGAGGGTTCCACCCCCTTTTAGACAATATAGGGTAGCTTCCAGACATTGCCATGGCATTTGTAAACTGTCATGGCTCTGGTGGCAGGGTCTTTTGTCATGCTAATATATTATAATTAGCATATAATGAGTAGTGAGGATGACCAGAGGTCACTTTCATCACCATCTTGATTTTGGTAGGTTTTGGCCAGCTTCTTTAATGCAGGCTGTTTTATCAGCAAGGTGTTTGTGACCTGTATCTTGTACTGACTTTCTATCTCATTCTGTGACTTAAAATACCTAACCTCCTGGAAATGCAGCCCAGTAGGTTTTAGCCTCATTTTACTCAACCCCTATTCAAGATAGAGTCACTCTTATTCAAATGTCTCTGACATTCCTGCCAGTAGTTACCATTGTATTTCGGGACTGAGTTAGCGTTCCTCATGGTAACAAACTGAATCACACTCAAGTTTGAAAAAGTGTATCTCAAACTAATCAGCTAGCAGTGTGATACTATTACAAAGGAGATGAGTGTAGCATCTTGACAAAAATTTCCATGTCTGGAATAATCCACTATTTGGGATATGAAGTGTTTATGAACTTCTATAATATACCTTTCAAGAATTTACCACAGTGCATTTCATCTAACACTCTTCTTCAAATCTGTGTAACTGTTGTCTCGCATTTCTCCTATATTCAGTTTCACATTGCCAACTGCTTTCTATACTTATTTGGATGAGTGATTGCTACCTCTAGATCACATAACAGAAATAAAAGTCATCATATTTCACACCATTAATAAAAAAATTTAACTTCTTATTTTTCTGTTTCTAGCAAATCTACCAATATTCAATTAAAATCATCCAACCTTGTTGGGCATGCGTGAGGCACAAATAATTCTTTAAAATATATTGTTATCTAAGTTTCCAATCATGCAGCCTGCAATTTTAAGTCATAGGGTTAGCCTTTTCTAACTGATGGGCTTAGAAAATTAAGGCATGCAATGCTCATTTGCCAGAGAATCTCTGGAATATATAACCTGAGCTTTGTCTTGTCACTGGCACATGGTTCTCAAAAGATGCAATTATTTTCTAGAAGTCCTGTGGCACTCATGAAAATGTCCAGAGTCCTTAAGATGCAATCATAATTAATGAAGTGCCTTGGCAATTTTTATATGTGAGCAAGATCACAAGATATTAGACAATGATTTACCATGATCTTTACTCACTGGTGATAATAATGGCATAGAAGAGCTGCTATGTATTCATAGAAACATACTGCAATTTCCTCTTCTCGTTCAGGTAGAACGTGTTATTTGGCACAATTAGTGTTTCATTCACTGATTGATCAGGATTAACAGGGTTTTTAGTGTCACATAGTTTTTATTTTTCCTCTTTACTTGGGAGAAATTACTTAACAGCAGTTTGTGTTCTGCAATGGACAACATATGCAAAAACTGAGTGAAATCCTACTGTGTGCAACGCTTTTGCCTTCAAGGAAATTTTTTGTCATTAGAATATTCCACACTAGTAAAAGGAAGCAAAATAAAATGTAGCATACTAATTTAGAGATGATTAGCTATGTTTCTTCTAGCAGATAATAAAATGGTGCTGTAATCTACATTACAGATCTTAAGAATGTGACTCCAATCATAAAAATATGAAAACAGAGTCACTTTTTTTCTTTGTAGAGTTTAATGCAATGTGTTCTGTCAAAAGAACACAATCAGAAGAAGAAAAGGGTAAATTTAGGCACTAAAAAAAATTCACAGTTTACTTCTCTGAGTTTCAAAGAATTCAATTTTCTTTTCTTTTTTTTCTTTTCTTTCTTCACTCCTGGTGATCACGAACAGTGAAAAGCGCCAATAATAATAGAGGCATTTGCACTGCTGCAAATTTTTAAGTGGAAACTCTTGCCAACAAACACCAGCTGTACTGTGATCTTTTACTGCTGTCTTATTTCACTATTCAACAGCTTCCTTCTCCCTTTCTATCCTAACTTGGAATATGTAGTGAGAATTTCAGATCTCAGTACATATTTTGGAGTGTCTTAAAAATTATACAGTTGCTATGATAAGGAAATTTTAGATAAGCAACAACAGAGAAAAAAATAAAAGTCCTCATAGCATCAGTTTAATTACTTCCACATTCAAAGCACAGGCAGGGATCCTATTTGCATCAAATCTGTTAGAACAATGATCAATTCTGCCAGACATTATTAAATGGTTGTGAAAGCTAACCAACTCCATAAGATGTCGCTGCAGAACTAAGACCTCGAACCACTGATAAATAGACCAAATGAAACTTAAAAAAAAATCCAGAATTTTGATTAATTTTTAAATCAAGCTTTCTGAGAATTTCACTAAGATATTGGTTTTACAATCCTTATTATAAAAACAACATAACTAATTTCCTTTTCCTGCTGCCTAGGTTGGTTTTGCACTTAATGTTTAGATATTTATTTTACCGTAGACAAGGTAAAACTTACATTTGCTTATTATAAGCACAAGAGGATTTGCTAATTCATTATTTTGAATAATTTTATGTTAAATGAACCATATGTCCTATAGTCTTGAACCCGGTTTTCCCTTCAGTTATCTGGGATATAATTTTATTACAGAAATTGCAAAGGCAAAAAATGGTAAATAAACCATTAACAGCTTTGGAATCCAATATTTCTGACCTACTGAATTGTTCTTGAGCAATGTGACAGTGCAATGCTGAGTAAAATGAATGTGGAAAACATAGAGCACACACGTTCTTATTCACAGGCTCAAATGCTTCAATTCTGTCATTTCTTGTGACCTAGTCAAATCTCCTGACTATGAACCTCCTGACTAGGAATCTCCCGACCATAAACTCCCTGCCTACTTTCTCTTTGCATAATAAAACCAATAATACCAGAGCAACGAAATAAAAACAAGTCTCATGCATGCAGGAAGCTTATAATTCAAGATTTTTCACATCTGTACTAACCCCTGTGAAGTTGGTGAGTCAAGTTTAAAATCAATACTGCTTTAGCAGTCAGAATTTGTTCCCAAGGTTTCACACAAAATATAGGATGGAAACATAACAGATCTGGCATTAATTATAGAATCATACTTCTTTCCATCAAACTCCCTTCTTAAGTAGAAGACACTGACTAAAATCTCTTTTTAAGTCTTCTTGTGAATTAATAGATGTTACAAGCAGTCCTTTTCTAAATATATATGTGATGAGTCTCTTGTTTTTGATACTTTTCTCACTCTCTGCTAAGCTACAGAACACCTCTTTTTACCATCCCATTTCTAGCCATAACAAATCTACCTTTTAGAATAGTATAAATAAGATTTTTTGGACTTTGTACTCTATTGACCTATTTAACGTTGCTTCATAATAATATACTCATTAATATTCCTCATTGTAAAGCAAAGAAATATTTTCTCATTAACTTAAGAAGAAAAGAAATGTCTTGAAAGGACAACAGAAAGATCATAGAATAATGAAGTTGGCCAGACGTGATGGCTCAAGCTTGTAATCCCACCACTGGAAGTCTAAGGCAGAAGGATTGCTTGGGGCCAGGAGTTTGAGACCAGTCTGGCAGTATAGTGAGACACCACCCACCCCCATATCTACAAAACATTTTAAAAAATTAGCTAGGCATGGTGGTGTGCACTTGTAACCCCAGCTACTCAGGAGGCTAGTGGGAGATGATAGCTTGAGCCCACGAGGCTGAAGCTGCAATCCTGTCACTTTACTCCAGACTGAATAATAGAGAAACATCTGATTAAAAAAAAAAAAGGAAAAAGAAAAAAGTGAAGGAGCTGTCCTGGGTGGGAATCGCCCCAGAAGAATCGTGCAATCATGCAGATCAGTGGTCTTCTCAGGACCCTGAGAAACTGGTCCCTGGAACCTCTACACCACATTCAGGTGCCATCCTTATTCTCCCTCTGCCATTCCTTGAGACTCCAAAGATTTCCTTCATCCCAGATAGTTTGAAGGACTCCTATCTTTTCAGGATTCTCTAAAAATGGAATACCTTAAGTAGGAGCCTATGCTTGGTTAGAGTTAGCTCACTTGAGAACTAATAAAAGCCAACTCTTCATTTTCCATAGATGCTCAGGAGGTAAGTCTGGGTGTCCGTCTCCATGACACACTTCTAAAAGCCTTCTACTTAAAAGATACAAGAATTAAAAAAAAAGAATTCAAAATAGTAAAGGATTATTAGATATAAGAGACCAAAGAAATAACACATTTTGTGGCAACCATGTGGCTTTCAGGCTAAATGTCTTTCTAAGACATCTGTCTGGCAAGAGGCCCTTGTACAACGGGGTCCTTGGTAAGAGGCTACAGAGCATATTCTTTTTAGTTTGGGGATTCTGAATAAAAACTAATTAAGACTTAAATATCTGTTAAATTTTTCAGGCTTCCATAGCAAGTGACCATCATGGCATAGAAATAAAAGTCAGTGCTGGAATTAATAAAGGTTAGAAGAGCCCCATGTCTTTTTTATTGGACTGGTGAATGCAACTTCACATTTTCTCACCTTGAATCTGTGGCCAAAGCTACTACTAGTGTGATTGTGCCCAAGGTCCAGCTGCTAGGAGGCCATATGAAAGGATATTTTCTTGTTTGAAACATGTAAAAATAGACTCCAAGCCTATTTTGATATTCTATATATTCAAGATACAGAATGCAGAGAGATAGTCAATATATTCTAACTATGTATTAAAGAAAAAGTCACAGATTCACAAAACTAAAGTAGACTGGGAATAAATATTTAAAATATGATCTTTGTTTCCTTAAATTCTTCTTATATTTGATAGAGATTGGCCATTTCACTTTAAAGTTTTCATGGATGTTATTTTATACCGTGTTTAACAACATATTTGCTGATAATTGTTTGTAAATATTTTCAACTATAAGAAGCTCTCTATTATGAACATAAAATCTGTTCCTATATAAATTTTACTGATTTACAATTTAGACCTATTTTTTAATTAAAAATTTAATTGACAAAATTGTTTAAATTTATTGTATACAACATGACGTTTTGAAATATATATATATACATTGAGCTAATTCATGTATTTATTTCCTAACAAAGTTACATTTTTTGGTGATAAGATTATTGGAAATCTACTCTCATGGAGATTTTTAGACTACAACACACTGCTATTAACTGTAGTCACCATGCTGTACAGTACATCTGTGGAATTTTTCATTTTATCTAACTGAAATTTTTTATCCTTTGAGCAACATCTAGTCAAACCTCTCATTCCCTCCTATCTCAGCTCCTGGTAACCACCATTCTACTCTCTGTTTCTATGAGTTCAACTTTTTGAGACTTCTCATGCAAGTGAAATCATGTGCCTTTTGTCTTCCTGTGTCTGCTTTATTTCACTTAACATAATGTCCTCCAGGTTTATCCATGTTGTCACAAATGACAAGATTTCCTTCTTTTGTTTTGTTGCCCAGGTTGGAGCGCAGTAGTGCAGTCTTGGCTCACTGCAACCTCCGCCTCCCAGGTTCAAGCAATTCTCTTGCCTCAGTCTCCCGAGTAGCTGGGATTACAAGCATGCTCCACCACACTAGCTAATTTTTGTATTTTTAGTAGACACGAGGTTTCACCATGTTGGCCAGGCTGGTCTCGAACTCCTGACCTCAGGTGATCTGCCTGCCTCTGCCTCCCAAAGTGCTGGAATTACAGGTTTGAGCTACCACACCTGGCCAAGATTTCCTTGTTTTTTAAGGCTAAAAAGCACTCTAATGAGCATATACCACATTTTCTTTATCCATTCATTTATTGATGAACACAGGTTGATTCCATATCTTGGCTAGTGTGAATAATGCTGTGATGAACGTGGGAGTGCAGGTATTTCTTCAACATACTGATTGCATTTCTTTTGGACATATACCCAGAAGTGAGATTGCAGAATCATGTGGCAGTTCTATTTTAATGGTTTTTCTTTTTAGTTTTAGTTCATATGAAACAGTTGTACATATCTATGGAATACAGAGTGATAGTTCAATACTTGTATATAATATGTAATAATCAAATCAGAGTAATTAGGATATTTACCACCTCAAACATTTATAATTTCTGTGTGCTGTGAAATTTCAAAATCCTGTCTTCTAGCTTTTTAAAAAATATAAATTATTATTAATCATATTCACCCTGCAGTGCCATAGAACACTAGAGAACTTATGTTTCTGCTATAGCTGTAACTTCACACCTGTTAACTAAAAGTTCCGTATTATTTTCTGTCCTCTACCATATTTTGTATTGTTTTAAATAAACTTTCTTGCTTTCTTTCTCTCCCTTCCTTCCTTCCTTCCTTCCTTCCTTCCTTCCTTCCTTCCTTCCTTCCTTCCTTCCTTCCTTCCTTCCTTTCTTTTTCTCTTTCTTTCTTTCTTTCTTTCTTTCTTTCTTTCTTTCTTTCTTTCTTTCTTTCTTTTTCTTTCTCTTTCTCTCTCTCTCTCTCTCTCTCCCTCTCCTTCCTTCCTTCCTTCCTTCCTTCCTTCCTTCCTTCCTTCCTTCCTTCCTTCCTTCCTTCCTTCCTTCCCTCTGTCCTTCCAGACAGAGTTGCACTCTGTCACTGAGGCTGGACTGCACTGGTACGACCTTGGCTCACTGCAACCTCCACCTCCTGGTTTCAAGTGACTCTCCTGCCTCAGCCTCCCTAGTAGCTGGGATTACAGGCACCTGCCACCAAACCCGGCTAATTTTTTTACTTTTAGTAGAGACGAGCTTTCACCATGTTGGCCAGGCTGGTTTTGAACTCCTGACCTCAGATGATCTGCCCGCCTCACACAACAAAGTGCTGGGATTACAGGCGTGAGCCACTGCACCCAGCCAAAACCTGCATACTGTTTTTCACAGTGGCTGTAATAATGTACATTCTTACAACAGTGTGCCAGCGTTTTCATTTCTCTATATGAATAAAGAAATTAAAGAAGCTGTAAATAAATTTAAAGATATTCATGTTTAAGGGTTGGAAGAATTAATATTGTTAAAATTTTATGACCCAAAGTGACCTACAGATTTCATGCACTCCTCATCAAAATTCCAATGACATTTTTCACAGAAATAGAACAAAAAAAATTTTGTGTGTGTGTGTGTGTGTGTGTGTGTGTGTGTGTGTGTGAAGCCACAAAAGACTCCAAATAGACAAAGTAATCTTGAGCAAAAAGAACAAGTCTGGAGACATCATGGCACTTGGTGTCAATATACACTACAAAGCTATAGTGATCAACACAGGATGGTACTGGCATAAAAAAACAGAGAGACAGAACAATGGGACAGAGTAGAAAGCCCAGAACAAAATTCATGTATTTATTTTTTTATTTTTATTTATTTATTATTTATTATTTATTATTATTATACTTTAAGTTCTAGGGTACATGTGCATAACGTGCAGGTTTGTTACATATGTATGCTTGTGCCATGTTGCTGTGCTGCACGCATCAACTCGTCAGCACCCGTCAACTCGTCCAATGGAACAGAACAGAGTCCTCAGAAATAATACCACACATCTACAGCCATCTGATCTTTGACAAACCTGAGAGAAACAAGAAATGGGGAAAGGATTCCCTATTTAATAAATGGTGCTGGGAAAATTGGCTAGCCATAAGTAGAAAGCTGAAACTGGATCCTTTCCTTACTCCTTATACGAAAATTAATTCAAGATGGATTAGAGACTTAAATGTTAGACCTAATACCATAAAAACCCTAGAGGAAATCCTAGGTAGTACCATTCAGGACATAGGCATGGGCAAAGACTTCATGTCTAAAACACCAAAAGCAACAGCAGCAAAAGCCAAAATTGACAAATGGGATCTAATTAAACTAAAGAGCTTCTGCACAGCAAAAGAAACTACCATCAGAGTGAACAGGCAACCTACAGAATGGGAGAAAATTTTTGCAATCTACTCATATGACAAAGGGCTAATATCCAGAACCTACAAAAATTCATATATTTAAAGTCTGCTAATTGTTGACAAAGATGGCAAGAACACACTATGGGGAAAGGATAGTCTCTTCAATAAATGATATTGGGTAAACTCGATATCACAGGCAGAAGAATGAAATTAGTCCCTCATCTCACATCACACACAAAAGCAAACTCAAAATTAAGTACAGACTTAAATGCAAGAACCAAAACTAGAAAACTACTGGAAGAAAACACAGAGGAAATGCTCCATGACATTGGTCTAGGCAATGGGTTTTTTGGATATGACAAAAAAGCATAGGCAACAAAAGCAAAAACAGACAAGTGGGATTATAGCAAACTAAAAGCTTCTACACAGCAAAGGAAACAATCAAAAAAGTGAAGACACAATCTAGGAAACAGGAGAACATTTGCACCCCATATCTTTTAAGGGATTAATATTCAAAATATATAGAGAATTCAACTTAATAGCAAAAAACACAAATAACCTGATTTTAAAATGAGCAAAGGAACTTAATAGGCATTTCACAAAAGAAGACATTCAAATGGCCAACAGGTGTGTGAAAACATAGCATCACTAATCATCAGGGAAGTGTAAATTAAAACTATGATGAGATATTGCTTCACACTTGTTAGATTTAGTGACTACTGAAGGTCAAAATCTTCTTCAAGCACACTGTGGAGACTGTGTTAGGACTTTCCCATCCCTCTCTGGAGCTTTGGATTCAGAAGCCCTCCCTTCACCTGTGGTAATAAAAATTGTTGGCATTCTTAGTACAGATTTAAACAAGTTCACCTATTCCTCCATGGACTGAATAAAGATCAGCTCAAGGAATAAAAATTATTTCAACTGATTTATTTAGTTTTCAATTTTCTCACTGGAATACTACGCGGAAAAAAGCACTTTGTAGTAGCTTCTTTCTAAAGATGTGACAAAAATTGCCACAGAAGGAGAGAAAAATAGGTAATCCTCTCATGGGGAAGACAGGGTAACATAGAAATTCATTATATATTGTGATTTTTTTCTGTCTTTCTCTTAAAAGTCTTAAACTTAATAGTTAATATTTTATTTTATAGGTCTTTGTCCTGAAAAAGAGGGAGATTGTGTGTCCTTTCTTGTAACAAAAAAATGAAGGCAATAAAAATGTTGAATTGTGTCTTTAAACATAGGCTCATATTTTTATGAACCTTGCTTTGATTCACCTTAATTTTTCGTTCATTTTTCAAGATAGAAAAGAAATAATTGCTTATTTTCTTATTCACATTTACACATCTCTATTTCTACAATATTCATCATTTTTTGCCACAAATATAAGCCATTTGAGTTAGCTTTCTTAATACTTATTATTTCACTTGAAATGAGATATAATGCCATAGAGCATTGATAGAAATATATTAGAATTTAAGGTCTTCGGAATGCATGGGAGAATTTAAAAACTAGCAAATATGAGTTGAAGTTATTAGTGTATGCAGCAGCAGAGGTGATGCTGATCAGTTACCAGACTTCCAATTTCACACTACGCTAGTACATTCTTTGGTAAATTTAATGGAAGAAAGAACAAACCAACCAGAAGCAATCTAACGCAGTCAAACAAATGTCTATTTAATCAACGTCGGTTTCTTAGAAGATGCTAATAACAACGCCATGTGCTAACTTTTTGCAGAGTCAGGAGTTAACATGATTATGTTCCTGTGGGTCACCACATGTTGTCTTTGCCATCATCATTGTTTCCTGCAGAAATAAAATGCCTAAGGGTTACCACAGGCTAATAGACATAGCATGCCAAATTTCACGCTGCATCACACCATCTGCCAAACCACAGGTTCTTAGGAAGCTGTGGCACTGCAGGAAAAAAAAAAAAAAAAAAAAAAAGTCTTGTGATTATGAGTACTTTAGAGAAGACAGGTATTTTCTGATCTACTCTCTGGGGTTATTTTTATGGAACTGATGGTAAAGTACATATGACAGGATGTGAGTGCCAATGAATCTTAATTAGGGGAAATATCTAAACGCCCAGCCCGGAAGAACTCACTAAGTTTAATAGAAGGACGTCTGGATTCAGCTGGTGGCATTTATTCTATTCTCATTCTTAATTAGCATCAAGCAGTGTAATTGGAAGTATAGCATATGAGAATCATAGGGATGCGATAGCTAGAAGAAACCAGAGATGTCTCTGGCCCAGCTGCTTCATTTTTTCCCAGTAAGTTGGGGAAAACGTGGGGAAAGGGGAAGACTATTAGGGCCTAGAAAGTACAGAGCTCAAATGAAAACATGTATGTTTGTGGGCCTGCTCAAAAATACAGACACACGTGGAGAATATTCATAAAACATATTATTCTTTTATTTAAGAATTGTCCACTTCTGCTGGGCACAGTGGCTCATGCCTGTAATCCTAGCACTTTGGGAGGCTGAGGTGGGCGGATTGCCTGAGCTCAGGAGTTCAAAACCAGCCTGAGCAATAGGGTGAAAACCCGTCTCCATTAAAAATACAAAAAAATTAGCAGGGAGTCGTGGCGCGCGCCTGTAGTCCCAGCTACTTGGGAGGCTGAGGCAAGAGAACTGCTTGAGTCTGGGAGGCAGAGGTTGCAGTGAGTTGAAATCGGCCACTGTACTCCAGCCTGGGTAACAGAGCGAGACTCCGTCTCTCTCTGTCTCTCTCACACACACACACACACACACAAAGAGCTGTCCACTTCCTACAGATACTGGTAAGGAATATGCTGAGCAAAGACATGACATAAATAATATAGATCCTCGTTAGTGTGCTATTTTTTTTCTGTCTTCTTAGAGCCCCCTCCATAAAATATGATGCAACACATTCAACTGATCATCGTTATTTAATTTTATTATTCATTCAATAAATAATTTTGAGAAACATCTATGCACCAGAAACCTATACTGGGTAGGAAATAAAATGTACAGGAGGGAAGAAAAAAAAAATAGAAATCTATTGCATCAGAGAAAGAACACTGAGGGTTAGAGAATGCCTAGATATGTTGTTACTTATTCTACTAAAAATGATATACCCATAAAACTGAGATCTCTGCCATTAATTCTAGCTTTTCTGAGCAACTGACCATCAATACATACTCAGGCAAAACTGCTAAGCTGGAAATTAGGAGTTCTATATTCTAACCTTAGTTTTGCTAGTACGTTAGCTGAATGAAAAAGGACAAATCAAATATCAGTTCATTTGTTTAAACATTGGCTAAGCTATACAATTTTAAGGATTTTTATGTCTCTAATATTTGTTAATTTTATAAATTTGATATGTTTGTACCTAGATATATCAGGGCAGCCCAAGTTATATAAAAATGCAAGGACTTTAAAAGGAAACTCTTTGTCGTGCCTTAGTTTTTAGGTTCAAATTCTGACTTAACTACAGACACATCTGTCTTTTTTTCTTTTATTTTTCTTTCATCTTTCTTTCTTTCTTTCATCTTTCTTTCTTTCTTTCTTTCTTTCTTTCTTTCTTTCTTTCTTTCTTTCTTTCTTTCTTTCTTTCTTTCTTTCTTTCTTTCTTTCTTTCTTTTTCTTTTTTTTTTTTTTTTTGAGAGGAAGTCTCACTCTGTCTCCCAGGCTGGAATGCAGTGGCACAATCTTGGCTCAGTGTCACCTCTGCTGCCCAAGTTCAAGCCATCCTCCCGCCTCAGCCTCCCAAGCAGCTGGGACTACAGGCACATAAAACCACCCAACTAATTTTTGTATTTTTAGTAGAGACAAGGTTTCATCATGTGGGCCTGGCTGGTCTCAAACCCCTGACTTCAAGTGATCCATCTACCTTGACCTGGGGTTGTAGGCATGAGACACTGTGCCTGGACCACCTGTTTTTATTGCGCTTAACTTTATTGTGTGTTTCAGATACTTTTTTACAAATTGAAGGTTTGTGGCAACCCTGTGTCAAGCAAGTCTATTAACACCATTTTCCCAACTGCATATGCTCACTTCATGTCTCCGTGTCACATTTTAGTAATGGTCACAATATTTCAAACTTTGTATTATTTTTATGTCTGTTATGGTGATCTGTTATCAGTGATCTTTGACATTACTATTATAATTATTTGAGGACATTACAGACAATGATCATATAAGATGAACTTAGTTGAGAAATCCATGTGTTCAGACTGCTCCACTGCATAGCAGTTTCCCCATCTCTTTGTCTTCTCAGGCCTCCCTACTCCCAGACACACAACACATTAAAATTATGCAAGTTTGCCACCATACAGTGTCCTCCTATGAAGTGTGCATATGAAAGGAAGAGCCACAATCATTCACTTTAAATCAAAACTAAAAATGAGTATGGTTAGTGAGTAAGGCACATTGAAAGACAAAGACAAGACAGGCCAAAAGCTAAGACTCTTGCACCAGTTAGCCAAGTTGTAAATGCAATACAAAAGTTCTTGAAGGAAATTGAAAGTGCTACTCCAGTGAATACATGAATGATAGTGAGTAAAATAGTATTATTGCTGGTACAAAGGAAGTTTTAGTCATCTGGATAGAAGATCAAACCGGTCACAATATTCCCTTAAGCCAAAGCCTAATCTGGAACCAGGCTCCTGACTCTTCAGTTCTATGAAGGCTAAAAAAGACGAGGAAGCTGCAGAAGAAATGTCTGAAGCTAGAAGTGGTTGATTCATGCGATTTAATCAAATAAATTGTCTCCATAACATAAATGTTCAAAGCAAAGCAGCAAATGCTGATGGAGAAGCTGCAGCAAGATTTCTAGGCATTTTAGCTAAGATAGTGATGAATGTGAGTACGCTAAGCAACACATTTTTCCATGTAGAGAAAACATCCTTCTATTGTAAGAATATGCCATTTAGGAATTTCATGGCTAGAGATAAATCGAGGCCTGGCTTCAAAGTTTTCATGGATAGATTGGCTTTCTTATTAGGGACTACTGCAGCTGGTAACTTAAGCCAATGCCAATGATTATTGATCATTCTGAAACTTCTCAGGACTGGAAGAATTACACTCAATCTGCTTGGCCTATAGTCTATAAATAGAAGAGAAAAGCCTGGATAACAATACATCTATTTACAAAACTCCTTATTGGATATTTTTAACTCACTATTGAGACCACGCCTGAGAAATAAAAGATTATTTTCAAAATATTACTATTTGTTGGCAATGTATCTAATTACCCAAGAACTCTAATGGAGATGTACAAGCAAATTAATTCCATTTTTGTGCCTGCCAACACAACATCCACTCTGTAGACCATTGATCAAAAAGTAATTTTGAATTTCAAGTCTTATTTCTTAAGAAACACATTTTGTAAGGCTATAACTGTCATGAGTAGTGATTCCCCTAATGGATCTGGGCAAAGTAAATTGAAAACATTCTGGAAAGCATTCATTATTCTAGATTCCATTAAGAACATTTGTAATTCACAGAAAAAGGTCAAAATATCAATATTAACAGGAGTTTGCAAAAAGTTGATTCTAACTCTTAAGGATGACTTTGAGAGGTTCAAGACTCACGTGAAGGAAATAATGTGGTGAAAACAGTGAAATAACTAGAATTAGAAGTGGAAACTGAATATGTTATTGAATTTCTACAATTTCGTGATATAAATTGTACAGATGAGGAGTTGCTTCTTATGGATAAGCAAATAAAGTGGTTTACCAACATGGAATTTAGGCCTGGTGAAGATGCCATGAACATTGTTGAAATGACAACAAAGGATTTGGAATAATCCATAACTTAATTGATAAAGCAGCAGAAGAGTTAGACAGTATCGACCCCAATTTTGGAAGAAGTTCTATTGTGGGTAAGATGATATCAAACAGCATTGTGTGCTACAGATAAATATTTTGTGAAAAATGTAGTCAGTCAGTTTGGCAAACTTTGTTGTCTTATTTAAGAAAATGCCAGTCATCCCAACCTTCAGCAGCCAGCACCCTGACCAGGCAGTGGTCATCAACATCGAAGCAAGACTTTCCACTAGCAAAAAGATTACAACTTGTCGAAGGCTCAGATGATTCTTAGCGTTTTTTAGCAACAAAAAATTTTCAACTTAAGGTATGTACATTATTTTTTGACATAATATTATTGCATACTTAATAGATTATAGTGCAAACATAACATATATATCCAGGGAAACAAAAATATTTTTGTGGCTTGCTTTATTGTGAAATTTACTTTGCTGCAGTGGTTTGGAACTGAATCGTCAATATCTCTGAAGTAGTCCTGTAATTCTGACTTTTTTTTTGTCCTTAAACCTGGAGTTATATGTTGAATGATGTGCTGAAAAATATTTTGGGCTCAATTTCAAGTCATTAAAATTTAGTCTATTAAGTCAAGTAATGTTGTGGATGAGCAGGTACCAAATAAAAGTGCCTCTACATAAATTTTTCAAATAGAAAATTAAATGGATTTGATAGGTGGTCTTTTAACCAGGTAGAAGAAAAATATTCAAATGAATTTCTTATGTATTTCTAATATTTCTAATTTACAATGTAAAACCATAAATGAAACTGTCTTCTGCAATAAAAGGTAAACACTCAATTCAACAGAATTGATGAATAGCTGACCATGTACTTGGCATTCTGCATAATGTTGTGGTAGATATAATAATAGTTGACATCTGGTATGGTTTTTCTGTCTCCCCACCCAAATCTCATAATGAATTGTAGCTCACATAATTCACATATGTTATGGGAGGGACTTAGTGGGAGATAATTCAACAGTATGGGCAGTTCTCTCCATACTGTTCTCATGGTAGTGAATAAGTCTCACGAGATATAATGGCTTTTTAAAGGGAAGCCTCTTTCACTTGGTTCTCATTCTCCCTCTTCCCGGCTGCCACGTAAGATGTGACTTGCTCCTCCTTACCTTCCCCCAGGATTGTGAGACCTCCCCAGCCATGTGGAAATATGAATCCATTAAAACTTCTTTCCTTTACACATTCCTTGTCTTGGGTATGGCTTTATCAGCAATGTGAAAACTGATTCATACAGTAAATTGGTACTGGAGTGTGGCACTGCTGTAAAGATATCTGAAAATGGAGATGTGACTTTGGAACTGGGTAACAGGCAGAGTTTGGAAGAGTTTGGAGGGCTTAGTAGAACACAGGAAAATATGGAAAAGTTTGGAACTTCCTAGAGACTTGTTGAATGGTTTTGAAAAAAATACTGATAATGATATGGACAATGAAATCGAGGCTGAGGTGGTCTCAGATGGAGATGAGAAACTTTTTGGGAATGGGAGTATGGGTGACTCTTGCTATGTTTTAGCAAAGACACTGGTGGCATTTTGCCCCTGCCTTAGAAATCTGTGGAACTTTCAACTTGAGAGAGATGATTTAGGGTGTCTGGTGGAAGAAATTTCTAAGAAGTAAACCATTCAAAAGGTGACTTGAGTGCTGTCAAAAGCATTTAGTTATAAAAAGAAAATAGATAATAAAAGTTTGGAAAATGTATAGCCTGACAATGAAGTATAAATTAAAAATCCATTTTCTGAAGAGAAATTCAAGCCGGCTGCAGAAATTTGCATAAGTAATGAGGCTCCAAATATTAAATGCAAAGAAAATGGGAGAAATTTTTCCAGTGCATGTCAGAGACCTTCGTGACAGCCCTTCCCATCACAGACCTGGAAAACTAGGAGGAATAAATGGTTTGGTGCCCTGTATCCCAGCTGATCTAGCCATGGATAAAACGGGCCACAGTTCAGATCGGGCCATGGCTTCAGGGCCTTGGCAGCTTCCACATGGTGTTGAGCCTGCTGGCACAAAGAAGCTAATAATTAAGGTTGGGGAACCTCCACCTAGATTTCAGAGGATGTATCGAAATGCCTGGATGTCCAGACTGCAGTTTGTTACAGGGGTGGGGCCCTCATGGAGAACCTTTGCTAGGGTAGTGCTAAAGGGAAATGTGGGGTTGAAGACCCAGGCAGAGTATCCACTAGAGCACTGCCTAGTGAAGCTGTGAGAAGAGGGCCACTGTCCTCCATGAAACAGAATGGCAAATCCACTGACAGTTTGCACCGTACACCTGGAAAAGCCACAGGCACTCAAAACTAGCCCATAAAAGCAGCCAAGTGGGGGACTGGGGTGCAAAGGCATGGGGCAGAACTGCCCAAGGTCATAGAATACCACCTCTTATATCAGTGTGACCTGGATGTGAGACATGGAGTCAAAGGATATCATTTTGAAACTTTAAAATTTGACTTCCCAACTGTATTTTGGACTTGTATGGGGCATGTAACCCCTTTGTTTTGGCCAATTTCTCCCATTTGGAATAACTGTATTTACCCAATGCTTATATCCCCATGGTATCTAGGAAGTAACTAACTTGATTTTGATTTAACAGGCTGATGGGCAGAAAAGACTTGCCCTTTTGACTTAACTTTTGAGTTAATGCTAAAATGAGTTAAAACTTTGGGGGACTGTTGGGAAAACATGATTGGTTTTGAGATGTGAGGACATGAGTTTTGTTAGATGCCAGGGTAGAATGATATGGTTTGGTTGTGTCTCTGCCCAAAATCTCACCTTGAATTGTAGCTTCCATAATTCCCACATGTTGTGGGAGGGACCCAGTGGGAGATAATTGAATTATGGGGGAAGTTTTCCTCATTCTGTTCTTGTGGTAGTGAGTAAGTCCCATGAGATCTGATTATTTTATGAAGGATTTCCGTTTCACTTGACTATCATTATTCTGGCCTGTCTGCTGGCATGTAAGACATGCCTTTCTCCTTCCACCATGATTGAGACCTCCCCAGTCATATGGAATTGTCAGTCTATTAAACCTCTTTCCTTTATAAATTATCCAGTCTTTATATGGGTATGTCTTTATCAGCAGTGTGAAAATGAAATAATACAACATTTATTTGGTAGAGATAATTGTTACCATCTCTGAGAATTTATTATATTTCAGGACTTTTTCAGTGAATTATATATATTAACTTATTTAATTCTTCCAATCTCATAAGTCTATGATGGGTTTAGTAGATCTATACAAAGCAGTATAGAAGCCAAAGCTATTTAATTATGAGATGATTTGAAACATTCTATTTAATTCATTTGGTTCTATGGTAAGCAATTTTCTGAAATGGGGTGTATAGGTTTTTGGAGTATGTACATACAAACACTTTAGCAATAAATCAATCAGTTTTCTTTAGAAAGATAAAGCCATAAACTCTTTTGCTGAAAGAGTGATCTCAAATGTTTCATTTTTAAAAGTTTTAATGCATTTTTTGTTAATTTAATAGCATCATTTTTGGTTTAGAAGTAAATAATTGCAGCAAGAAAACTTAAAAAATTCACACGGAAGAAGAAAATAAATAAATGTTGGAGACATTTTTGTTTTTGTTGATAAGATTATAAAAGGAGTGTGTTACATTTAAGACAACAAAGAAAGAGGTTACCAAAAAGAAACTATTGTTTGTTATTATAAAACTTTCCTAGTAAGACTGAGATGCTTAGAAGCATAAAAATAATTCAGTAAAAATAATACTAAATAAAGTATAATAAGACACTGAGAAAAACATTCTGAGAAATAATTCACATATGATATTTAAAAAATAAACACACACTTTAAAGTATATATATTTAAACTGATACATTTTAATTTTTCAATTTTATAGAAAAATCAGTATTCATTAAAAGCTAACATTACAAAGCTTGTGAAAAAAGATTGAAGAAAATGTCTTGCATAAAGAATACAGAAAAACATAAAAACAAAATTTTATCCCTTAAGAAACAACATAACTTGATAAAATAAACATAATAAGAACACAATAAAAAAAATACTGGGGATACAAAACTGAATAAATTAAAATATATTATTAATATACATAATTTTAGCTAAAATTTAAAGGAATTGGGTCAATTATAAGTTAGTGTTGAGCAAAAACTTTGAAATAGTTTTTAATGATAAAATTTATTCTCAATACCTTCAAAATTATTATAAACATAACATACAATTACATTATCGTAAACAACAACAAAATAGTGAATGACGTCAAAAAGATGACATAGTAGGGAGTTATAGACTTCATTTTCTCACAGAAACACCAATTTACAATGACATGTAAATTAAAATACCTTAATGAGAAGTCCGGGATCCAGTTCAGAACTTCTAGTGTCCCACGTCAACACAAAGCCAAGATCAGCTACATTAGAATTATTAAGAAGTGTATTTTAATTTAACTCACATCAGCCCCTCCTACAAGACAGTTTATCTCAGAATTGAGAGAGATTGCTCCAGTCCACCTCTGTTCCTTTTGTGGGAAAGAGAGAATGGAGTTTGCATCCAATGTCGCTGCTTTTTTATTTGATACCCTATATACCAGTTCCTTTCTCACCTCACTTACAGCACTGTCAAAACCAACATAGTTTAGTTCCTTGGGAGCACCTTAAACAAAGGAAAAGGGTGAATGACTTTCTATGTGTAGCACAGCTTTGCAAAATTGAAAGAAGGTGCAGCATCTGAGACTTCCCCTCAAGGAGGGAGAAGAGTGGACTGTTCCTCCATCATCCTGGCTTATGAAACAGTAGTCTGACACCACAGTGGAAAAGAGAGTACACGTTCCAGAAAAAAAAAAAAATCTTGTATATTTCTCTAATTATGAATCAAATACATACATCTAGAGAAGACATATTTGTAAATAAAGTTAAGAAGCATCCAGAATCTCTAAGCAGGCTCACTGGTGAAGGATTTTACTTTTCTTTTCTTTCTTTCTTACCTTTTTTTTTTTTTTTTTTTTTTTTTTTACAGAATCTCACTCTGTCAGCCAAGCTGGAGTGCAGTGGAGCAGTCTTGGCTCACTGCAACCTCCGCCTCCTGAATTCAAGTGATTCTCCTGCCTCAGCCTCCCTGGTAGCTGGGATTACAGGTGCCCGCTACAATGCCCAGAAAATTTTTTATATTTTTAGTAGAGACAGGGTTTCATCATGTTGGCCAGGCTGGTCTTGAACTCCTGACCTCGTGATTCACCTGCCTCAGCCCTCCAAAGTGTTGGGATTACAGGCGTGAGTCACCTTGCCTGGCCCAGGATTTTTCTTATTAAAGCCAGTTTGTAAAGATGGGAGAAGTGGCTGTTTCTTCAACTGGAAAAATACCAACACAAAACCACACAAAACAAATAATTAAGAAAATAAGACCCAGTATAAGGAACACAATGAATCTCCAGCAGTCACCCTAAAGAGATAAAAATCTACAAATAACCTGACAAATAATTCAAAATAATAATATTAAAGAAGTTCAGTGAGTTATGAGAGAACAAGTAGATGATTAACAAAATCAGGAAAATCAAGAAACAAAACAAAATGAGAATACCAACAAAGAAATAGAAAGTATAATAAAAACTAATTAAACATCCTAGAAATAAAAAAATACAATAATTTATAAAAATACATTAGCAGTGTTCAGCATCAGACACATCAAGCAGAAAAAAGGGTCAGCAATATTTCAGAATAGATTATAACAAATCATCCAGTTAATAAAGAAAAAAGGAAAATAAATGAAAAGGAACCCCCCCCCCCAAAAAAAAAGAAATTAATGGACTATGGGATATCAGTAATCAATGAATAAAAACATTATGAGATTCTCAGGAGGTGAAGAAAAGATCAGCCTATGTTTAAAAAAAAAAAGGATAAAAATTTCCCAATTCTGAGGAGAGAAATAAATCTACAGATTCACAAAGCCTGATGGCCCCAGATAAAATGAAATCAAAGAATTATACACAGAGAAACATTATAATGAAATTGTTAAAACTTAAAGACTAAAATAAAGTTTTGAAATTACCTAGAGAAAAATGAATTATGGCATAAAGAGAAACTTCACATATCTATCAGTAGATTTATCAATAGAAACTTTGCAGGACAGAAGGAAGTGAAACAATATGTTCAAAATGCAGAAAGAGAAAAAAGGCCAATCAAAAATATTACAATCAGTAAAACCGTCATTCAACAATAAAAGAGAGATAAATGTTTTCCCAGACAAACAAATACTGAGGCGGTTGTACATCTATCTTACTAAATGCTAAGAGGAGTTCTTCATGTTGAAAGGGACACTAAACAGCAACACAAAAGTATATTAAAGTATAAATTCACTGGTAAATATACAAACAAACAAAAAGTACTGTAATACCATAATGGTGGTGCTCATATAAGTTAATTCTACTCTAAAAGATAAAGAAAAACATATTTAAAATAAAAATAAGGTTGAACATATGTTATAAATAAATAATATAAATAGATGTAAATTATGATATCAATAACTTAAAGTGTGAGAGAGAAAGTATAATGTAACAATTTTTGTATTCGATTGAAGTTAGGTTGCTGCCATCTTAAAATAGGTTGTTATAATTATAAGATGATTTATGTATGCTTTACCAAAACCATAAAGAAAACATCTCTGGAAAGTACACAAAAGTGAAGAAAATGTATTGATGAATAATTAACACAAAAATATCAACATATCACAAAGGAAGATGTCACAAAAGGAAAAGAAGGTGGAGAGAAATATAAGGCAAACAGGTCATAATTAACAAAATGGCAATACTAAGTCTTTCCTTGCCAATAATTACTTTAAACATAAATAGATTAAACTCCCCAATACAAAATATTGAGTGGCTGAAAGGAATTAAAATAAAATTTAAAAGATCCAAAGATATTATATATATGAGGCTTACTTTACCTTTAAGAATACATATAACTGAAAGTCAACGGGTGGAAAAAGATTTTCAACAGAAATTATAGTTGTATTTATAACAGAAAAAAGACTTTAAGTCAAAAACCATCACAAAATACAAAGAAGGTCATCATATAATTATAAAAAGGTCAATTCATTAGGAAGACATAACAATAATAAATATATGTGCACCTAACATCAGAGACCATACATATATATATAGCAAATATGGACAGAACTGTAGGGAGAAATAAACAGCAATCCAATAACAGTAAAGGACTTCAATACTGCATTTTCAAAACAGATAGATCATCCAGACGGATGACCAAATATGGAGACTGTATTAGTCTATTCTCTTGCTGCTAATAAAAAGCATACCTGAGACTGGGTAATTTATAAAAAAAAAAAAAAAAAAAAAGAGGTTTAGTTGATTCATGGTGCCCCAGGGTCGGGGAGGCCTCAGGTAATTTACAATCATGGCAGAAGAGGAAGCAAACATGTCTTTCTTCACATGGTGGCAGGAAGGAGAAGTTCTGAGCAAAGAGAGAAAAGTCCTTTATAAAATCATCAGATCTCACGAGAACTCAGTCACTATCACAATATTAAATGAGAAGATTAAATTCAGAATGAAAAATTCTCCCAACAAAGAAAAGAATTGGACCAGATGGCTTCAGGGTTAAATGCTATTAAATATTTAAAGAATAATTAGCATCAACCCATCACAAAATCTTCCAAGAATTCGGAAAATAAAGAACATTTTCAAACTCATTTTATGAAGCAAGCATTACCCTGATACCAATGCCAGAAAAACTACAAGAAAATAAAAGTATATGCCAGTATCCCTGATGAATACAGATGCAAAAATCCTCAACAAGATACTGGCAAACCAAATTCAACAGTATATTTGATATGGTTTAACTGTTTGTCCCTACCCAAATCTCATCTTGCATTGTTAAACTCAGGTGTTAAGGGAGGAAACTGGTGGGAAGTGATTGGATTACAGTAGTGGTTCCTCTAATAGTGGTGAGTTCTCATGAGATCTGATGTTTCTATGTGTCTGGCAGGTCCCCCGCTCATTTCTCCTTTCTTCCGCCTTGTGAGAAAGGTTCCTTGCTTCTCTTTTGCCTTCATCATGATTGTAAGTTTTCTGAGATTTTGCTGTCCATGTTGAACAGTGAATCAATGAAACCTCTTTCCTTAATAAATTACCCAATCTTGGGAAGTTCTTTCTAGCAGTGTGAAAATGACCTAATTCAATATTAAATGCATGATACACCATGACCAAGTGACATTATTCCCAGGATGAAAGAATAGCCCCAAATATACAAACCAATTAAGGTGATATAGCACATTAACAGAATGAAAAAATAATCACATGATCATCTCAAAATATTGACAAAGTTCAAAACCCTTTAAATATTAAAAACTCTCAAAAACATAAGTAAAATAATGTACCTAAACATAATAAAGGCAATATGAAAGATATTCAGCTGATATCTTATGCTGTGGAAAAAAATTTAGTTTTCTAAAACAGAAAGGAAGAAGTAAAATTTGTCTGTTAGAGGATTACCTTATCTTATATCTATAAGACACTAAAGATAGCACAAAAATCTATTAGAACTAAAAAATAAAGTTAGTAAAATTACAGGATGCAAAATCAGTCTACAAAAACTAGTTGCAATAAAAAAAACTACATAGGAAATTAAGAAAACAATTACACTTATAATACAATAAAAAATAAAGTATGTAGTGTATTAGTCTATTTTCATACTGCTAGAAAGAACTGCCTGTAACTGGATAATTTATAAAGGAAAGAGGTTCAATTTGCTCACAGTTTATCATGGATAGGGAGACTTTAGGAAATTTGCAATCACGGAAGAGGGCAAAGAGAAGCAAGCATCTTCTTCTCAAGGTGGCACCAGAGAGAGAGAGAGAGCGCGCACATGGAAAACTTCCACTTTTAAACCATCAGATATCATGAAAACTCCCTCACTATCATGAGAACAGCATGGGGGAACCCACCCCCATGATTCAGTTACCTCTGCCTGGTCTCTTCCATGACATGTGGGGATTCTGAGGATTATGGGAATTATAATTCAAGTTAAGATTTGGGTGGGAACACAAAGCCTAACCATGTCACTTAGAAATAAACTTAACCAAGGAGGGAAAATTCTTGTTCACTGAAAATTACAAACATTGATGAAAAACTTACAGGCACTAATCATTGGAGAGACATCTATGTTAACAGATTGGAACTTAATGTTGTTAAAATGTCCATATTGTCAAAAGCAATCTACAGATTTGATGAAACCCCAATCAAAATCTCAACACCACTTTTTACAGAAATAGAAAAAAAAATCCCCAAATTCATTTGGAATCACAAAAGACCCCTAATAGTTAAACAATTCTTGAGAAAGAAGATAAAAACTGCAGGCACTATACTTCCTGATTTCAAATATATTACTAAAGCTACAGTATTCAAACAGTAGAGTGTTAGCATAAAAACCAATGTACAGAACAATGGAACAGAAGAGAGAGATCAGAAATCAGCCCAGCAGTTGCAGTTCACTGATCTTCAACAAGAATGCCAGGAATACAGAATAAGGAAAGTATAATTTCTTCAGCAAATGGTGCTAGAAAACTTCACATGCTAAAGAATGAAATTAGGCCCTTGAATTACACCATATACAAAAATCAACTCAAAATGAATTAAAGACAAATGTAAGACATGCAACTCAAAAGCATCTCAGAATAAAGCATAGGAAATTAATGTCTATGATGTTGGTCTTGTCAATGATTTCTTAAACATAATACCAAAAGCACAAGGCAACAAAAGCAAAAATGGATAAGTGGGACTAAATAAAACGAAAAAGCTTCTACACAGCAAAAAATAATAATCAACAGAGTAAAAATATAACTATGTATCTGATATGGGGTTATATCCAAAAAATGTAAAGAGCTCCTACAACTCAATAGCAAAAAGGCCAATTAACCTGATTTTTAAAATGGACTTAGTCCTTGAATAGACATTTCTCTCAAGATAATAGAGAAATACCCAACAGATATATGAAATGATATTCAACATCAATAATAGTCAAGAACATGCAAATCAAAACCATGGTGAGATGTCACCTCACACTTGCTAGAATGGCTTTTATCAAAAATAAAATAAAATTAAATTGAAGACAGCAAGTTCTGTCAAGGAAGTAAAGAAATTTGAATTCAGTATGCTGGTTCTTCAAGAAATTACAAATAGATCTATCATATGATCCAGAAATTCTACGTCTGACTATATAACAAGAAGAATTAAAATCTGTATGTTGAAGAGATATCTGCACCCCCATGTTCACTGTAGTATTATTCATAATGACCAAGATATAGAAATAACCCATTCTTGCAATGAAAAAGTGAACAAAGAAAATGTGATATATAAACAAGGGAATATTATTCATCCTTAAAAAATAAAGAAATCCTGCCATATGCAACAACATGGATGAAACTGAAGACAGCATATAATAAGTTAATCTTATAAATACTGCATCATTCTGCTTATATAAGGTAACAAAACTAGTCAAACTCATAGAAAGAAAGAGTGGAATACTGATTGCCTGGAGTTGAGAGGAGGAGAAAATGTAAAATTGCTGGTTAATGGGTGTAAAATTTCAGTTAAGCAAGATGAGCAAGTTCTAGAGTTTTACAATATTGCATCTATATTTAACAATATTGCATTGCATGCTTAAACATTTGTTAAGAGAGTAGATCTTGTAGTAAGTAAATGTTCTTACCACAATAAAAGCAAATGGAAAAAATTTTAAAATTTTATTTTAGTATGAAGCACCATGAATTATATCTCAAAAAGTAGATGAATGAATTTGTCATCTGTGTTTTTGGCTGATATTATTTCTGAGAATATAGTATCTATATTGATTATTATATTTCCCTGTAAACAAAAATTGATAAAAATTATTAAGTATTGAGAATGCATAGAAACATGGAATTGCATCATATTTCCCTGTAAAAAAAAAAATTGGTAAAAGCTATTAAGTATTAAGAATACACAGAAAGTTGGAATTTCATCAGATGACTTAATTATTACTTGCCTCATGCTGCCTTTTCCATTTTTACCATAAAATCTTTTATACATCTTTGTTTAACTTGAAAAATGAATAATTAAAGGAAAGAGTGTGTAGGAAAAATAAAGCCTGCCAATCAGTTTGATCTTTTTTTATCTGCTTTTAAAATCTAACAACATTTATTTTTAAATACAAAAAAACAAAACACTTGTAAAAATACTCTTTTTCTATCTCATCATAAGGGGAATTTGTAAATAGATCATGATGTTTCATGGTGAAAGAGGACAAGATATATTATGGCCCAGACAATTTTTTAAAAGTTAAATTGGCAGCAGAAGCTACAGGAATGCTTCTTCAAAATCATGAAAGGTAACAGAAAATAACTTTGCCTCATATATGAGGCATTTTACCTTGTTTGATGGAGACAAAAGTTGGCCCAAGGATTAATCAGACAATAATCACTTTTGAATGAAGCAGACTCTACCACTCCTGAAAAGATCCTTGCAATCAGCTTAGCTAAAGCAAAAGAGAAATGAACCCAGAACTCTGGAGGGCAACAGGAGTACAATGGAAATTATTCATTAACTCTAATCAAGTCATCAACACATCTCACCTTGACTATTCAGAAGTTACAAATACATCCCAGTCTACTATTGCCCTCTTAAAAATAGTTGTCAAAATAGCTGTCTGAGTAATTTGTTCAAAATGAAAATTGGATTATATTCCTATTTTGTTTTTATATTTCCAGTGATATTTTATAAAATCTAAAGTATTGAACCTAATTTATAATATGAAGTCCCACATGAACTGGTGTAACTGCATAAGTTTGGCCCTTGCCACTCTCTTTCTTACATACCTAAGAAATGCCACAATTGCATTTTCAGTGTCCTTGGATTCATCATACTCTTTTTGTATCACGACCTTTCTTGCTTGAGGGCTTTTGCAATTTTTTCCTATTGTTTTAATGGTCTTCCTTCTGACTTTCTTTGATGACTTTTCCAGTAGATCTCAGCTTAAATGTCTCAACTTTAGAGAGGTGCCAAGACCAGCTCAGTCGTGGAGACCCTAACCCAGCGGCGCTAGAGGAATTAAAGACACACACATAGAAATATAGAGTGTGGAGTGGGAAATCAGGGGACTCATGGTCTTCAGAGCTGAGAGCCCCAAAACAGAATTTGACCCACATATTATTGACAACAAGCCAGTGATAAGCATTATTTCTATAGATTATAGGTTAACTAAAAGTATTCCTTATAGGAAACAAAGGGATGGGCCAAAACAAAGGGATGGGCTCTGTCTAGTTATCTGCAGCAGGAACATGTCCTTAAGGCACAGATTTCTCATGATATTGTTTGTGGTTTAGGAATGCCTTTAAACATTTTTCCACCGTGGGTGGGCCGGGTGTTGCTTGCCCTCATTCTGGTAAACCCACAACCTTTAGCATGGGCAGCATGGCCATCACAAACATGTCACACTGCTGCAGAGATTTTGTTTATGGCCAGTTTTGGGGCCACTTTAAGGCCAGAGTTGAGGGCCTGTTCTCAACATGTTACCCTTTTTTGTTTTGCAAAGTGATAAAAGCAAAGGCAGATTTGTCACAGTGAGCTACTTCTCACAGGAGTCGGGATCCTCATCTACAGACTATACAAAGACAAAGACAAACAACACAGATTAAAAACACAATCATTATTGAAATCACAGAGCCTCCAAGTGTCTTTATCTATTTAAATGTGTTAATAACTGCTAATCTGTCTGCAGCTCTTTCAAGCACTCCAGTTCCTTGCATTAAGGTCAGGTGTGCCTGGGATGCTTTAAATATTTCTTCTTTCAATTTTTCAATATCCAAAGACGAGTTTGTAGAATGTTCTTCTAGATGTTTTTTCATTCTTTCCCAAATTTTGATCTTATTTAAGAGCCATTAATAGCTTCCACAAATCCTTATGTTTAGCTCCCATAGTGGACCATATCATTTGAGGTTGAGGTGCCACTATACTGCCATGTTTCCAGATAATAGGAACTCTTGCCATGCTTCTTACCATTTCTACCATCTGACTGTTTTGTTCAGACCAGCTGAACATAGTGTGGTCATGGCATGCAAACTGAGAGGTGCAATTCAAGCTAAACATCCCCTTAGGGGACCAATCAATAATGATTCCATAGGAATTGTTGCTCAGCACCTCTGTCTGTTCTGCAATGCAATTTTCCCAAAGAAGTACATTCATTTTTTCTGGTCATGTCCCATTCTGTTTACCAATAGGTTTTTGAGGGTGGTATACCTCAATTACAGGAGCAGATTTATTATGGTAAATACAGAGATCAGAAACCATGTGTAACTGTGTCATAGAGTGATTACATCCAGGCATTATTTCCCATTATTACCAAGATTGATAAATTTGCCCAATAAGTATAATTGTTCTCTGTGTCAGCTCTTGTTGAAGGAATATTCACAGCAATGGTATCATAGTTATCATTAAATTACTCATTGTAACTGGTTATCCCACTTTCCTCAGGTTTTCTTCCACCATCTGTGACAGCTTCTTGATCTGTCCCCAGGTGGGTGGCTGTGTTCAACGGGTGTTGCTTGTGACAGTTGGGGTCCCCCTCAGCATTAGCCTCGACATGGCCACAACCGGGGGTTTCTCGGGAATCCTCCTGGAATCTCTTCCTCAGCATCTGGCTTATTATAAGATTTCAGGTGTCTTGATGGTATCCAAATCAGCTGTTGATTCAGACCTGGAGAAACACAAGTATAAGCTCTACCCCAAATTATTATTTTACCTATTTCCTAACTTTGTGTTATTGGATCTCTCCATCAAACCAGTTGTTCTGCTTCTGTCTTTGCAGCTGATTTCTGTAGATGCTGTTCAGCTGCTGATATCATCTGGCCTTTAGGCAGGCTGAAAAAATTTAAAGTTAATAAAGCTAGATTCAGTTGCATATGGGGTGTCCCACAGTCCCTATTTCTCCCCTTTCTGCTTTTGCAACTGCTGTTTCAGGGAGAGATTCATTTTTTCTACTATGACTTCTCCTTGAGAATTATATGGGATGCCAGTAATGTGTTTAATGTTCCATATAGAGAAAAATGTAGCTAGAGCTTGGCTAGTATAGCCTAGGGCATTGTCTGTTTTAATTGAAGCTGGAATGCTTATCACTGCAAAACACAGCAAAAGGTGATGTTTAACACAGGCAGAACACTCTCTTGATTGGCATGTAGCCCAGACAAAGTGAGAAAATGTGTCCACAATACATGTACAGTGTCTCCCAAATGAGGGAACATGTGTGACATCCATTTGCCAAAGAGAATTTGGTATGCATGCTCGAGGATTAACTCCTCCAGTAAAAGATGAGGAATGTACCGTTTGGCAAGTTGACCATCGCTGGATAATAGCTTTAGCTTCTTTCCAGGTGATGCTGTATCTGTGTTTGAGACCAGAGGCATTAACATGGGTTAAATTGTGAAAGTGTCTGGCATTAGATATTGCAGTAGCTACTAGGCAGTCAGCCATTTGATTCCCTTCAGTCAAAGGTCCTGGAAGAGGTGTATGAGCCCTAATGTAAGTGATGTAAAAAGGATGCATTCTACTCCTAACTGCTGTTTCAAGTTGGGTAAATAATCATCAGTTGTTCATCTGTATGAAATCATAACTGAGCATTTTCAATTAATTGTGTGGATGAACCACATATGAAAAATCAGAGATCACATTAGTAGACATATCAAAAGCAGTCAATATCTCAATTACAGCTACAAGCTCTGCTTTTTGAACTGAAGTATAGGGCATCTGAAAAACTTTACCTTTCAAGCCAGAATAAGAAGATTTACCATTACTAGACCCTTCTGTAAAAACATTCTCAGCACCTTCAACTGGTTTAAATTTAGTTATTTTAGGGATAATTCAATTAGTTAATTTCAAAAATTGAAACAGTTCCATTTTAGGAAAATGATTATTGAGAATACCCACAAAGTCAGCTAAATGGGTTTACCAAGTAAGACTATTTATAAAAGCTTGCTGTATTTATGCCTTCATGAGAGGGACAATAATTTTTCCAGGATCATATCCATGCTATTTAACAATCTGAGTTATCCCAGTCCCTATCATAGTAGTGATTTGATCCATATAAGGAGTTAGAGTCTGTGAATTAGTATATGGAAGAAAAAGCAACCCTACAAGATATTGCTCTTAAACAGTAACACCAGTAGGTGAATGCTGAGCTGAAAAAATTAGCAAATCTAGAATTTTCTCTGGATCTATTCTATTTATTTGAGCTTTATGGACTTACTTCTTAATTAGCTGCAGCTCTGCCTCAGCTTCTTTTGTTAATTGCTGAGGGCTAGTGAGACTGGGATCTCCTCTAAGGATAGAAAATAGGTTACCCATGACATAGGTAGGAATGCCTAGAGCAGGTCGTATCCAATTAATGTCCCCTAGTAATTTTTGCAAGTCATTTAATGTTTTCAATTGATCCCTACATATGGTTACTTTCTGTGGCACAACGGTAGTGTCATTTACTAAGGTCCCCAAGTAGGACTAAGGACTAGTAGTCTAAATTTTGTCAGGAGCTATAATTAAACTGGCGTGAGAAATCAAGTTTTGCAAGTGACCGTAACATTGGAGCAATATTTCTCAAGTGGGGGCAGCACAAATTATATCATCCATATAATGAATAATGTAACACTGAAATTTTTTACGAGTTGGTTCAATTGCTTACCTTATGTAAGTCTGGCAAATTGTTGGACTGTTTAACATGCCTTGTTGCAACACTTTTCAATGAAAAAACTTAGCAGGCTGCAGGTTGTTTACCACAGGAATTGTAAATGCAAACCGTTCACAGTTTTACTCAGCTAGGGAGTAAAGAAACAGTCTTTTAAATCTATGACTATTAAAGGCCAATTTTTTGGAATCATAGCAGGAGAAGGTAGTCCTGGCTGCAATGTCCCCATAGGTTATATAACTGAATTAATGACTCTTAAGTCAGTTAACATTCTCCATTTACCTGATTTTTTTTCTTAATTATGAAAACTGGAAAATTCCAAGGAGAAAATATTGGAGCTATGTGTCCTTTTTCTAATTATTCAGTAACTAAGTCATCTAAAGCTTCCAGTTTCTCTTTACTCAGTGGCCATTGTTCTATCCAAATTGGCTTATCTGTTAACCATTTTAAAGGTATAGGTTCTGGAGGCTTAACAATGGCCACCATCAAAAATGATATCCTAAACCTTGGCAGGAACTTTCTCTTTCTGCTTCAAGCAGTTCCTTCATACTTTGCAAATTTTTTCCTAGTCCCATACCAGGGACATACCTCATTTCATGCATCATGTATTGACATTGAGGCCTGTATAATTGCTCTGGAATTAGAACTTGTGCTACCCATTGTAGTAATAAATCTTTCCCCCATAAATTTATTGGTACAGAAGTTACAATTCATTGAATAGTCCCAGGTTGTCCACGAGGCCCTTTGCAATGCAAAAATATAACTACTTTGATATACTTCAAGGGCTTTACCAACTCCAACTATGTTAAATTGAGCAGGTGGGATGGTCTATGTGGCTGGCCAGTGCTGTAGAGAAATGATCGAAATGGCCACTCCAGTATCTACCAAACCTTTAAATTTATTTCCCTGAATGGTTATTTCACAGGTAGGATGTTTATCAGTAATTTGATTCACCCAATAAAATGATTTGCCTTGTTTATTTGTGCTTCCAATCCTCCTGTTCAATTAATTTTACTTTTACCCATTTCCACATATGGCACAATCAGGAGCTGTGCTATACACTCTCTTGGCTCTGCTTTCCAGGGAACAAAAGTAGAAATAACAGTTTGAATTTCCCCATTGTAATCTGAATCAATAACTCCTGTATGTACTTACACTCCTTTAAAATTAAAACTAGATCTACCTATAAGTAATCCTATCATCCCTGCTGGCAAGGGTCCGCAGACCCCTGTTGGAACTTTTTGTGGGGATTCTCCAGGCAGAAGGCTCACAGCTTTTGTGCAGCATAAACCTACTGCGGCACTACCAGCTGTGCAGGGGACAGACATTGTACAGGGGTGAGGGAATGGCCTGAGCCGGAAGTGCCCTGGTTTGGATCAGGGCCTGGGAAGGGCCCCTCATGGAGTTTCCCACAGTTAAAGGGAAACGGCTTAAATGTAGCTATAATATTTGCCTGTTGATCTAGTGGGTGTATTCTAACAGGGAACAGCCAAGTCTCTAAATCACCGTCTCTTCTAGCTTGCTGGATTCCTGCCTGAATGGAATTGAGAGCGGTCACTCGAGGTGCTGCTTGAACAGTCACTGGGGCAACCACATTTTGCCCAGTGTCCTCCAGAAAAGAAAGATCTGGAGGGTCAGGCCACTCTTTTTCTTAAAAGTAATGAGTGGGTGCAGAAGGGTCAGGGGCAAACTTCTCCTTCCTTTGCCACTTTAGCTTTAGCTGGCAAACAAGCCTGCTCTGTCATCTCTTCTGTTACTTTTTTGTACTTTCCCTCCTCCTCATCATTAGTGTGAAAAGGTTCCAAGGTGGAATGAACCAGAGCCCACACTTGTCCCATTGTTACCCTGATGCTTCCAAGCTCCCCTTCTTACTCACCACAGGGATTGCGTAAGAGTGTTCTCCACGTTCTCCAACCATCACTTCGGTGACCCTTCAACCTGGGTTCGAGCCCCCACATATGGGAACCACTTGCCAAGAACAGCTTGTTCAAGGAGATCCTAACCTAGTGGTGCTAGAGGAATTAAAGAAACACACACAGAAATATAGAGTGTGAAGTGGGAAATCAGGGGACTCACAGCCTTCAGAGCTGAGAGCCCCAAACAGAGTTTGACCCATATATTTATTGACAGCAAGCCAGTGATAAGTATTATTTCTATAGATTATAGATTAACTAAAAGTATGCCTTATGGGAAACAAAGGGATGCATCGTAAACAAAAGGATGGACTCTAGCTACTTATCTGCAGCAGGAACATATCTTTAAGGCAAAGATCGCTCATGCTATTGTTTTTGGCTTAGGAATGCCTTAAGCGGTTTTCTGTCCTGGGTGGGCTAGGTGTTACTTGCCCTCATTACGGTAAACCCATAGCCTTCAGCATGGGTGTCATGGCCATCATGAACATGTCACAGTGCTGTGGAGGTTGTTTATGGACAGTTTTGGGGCCAGTTTATGGCCAGATTTGGGGACCTGTTTTCAACAGAGAGGCATTCCCTCACCAAGATATCTAAATTATTTTTTAGATATTTTTATGCCATTTTACCATGTTAATGTTAAATATCAGCACTTTATGAAGGGTTACTTCTTTTATTTATTATCTGTATTTGTCAGCTGGACAATGGCCACCAATAAGCTCAAGTCACAGTGGCTTATAACAATAATGGTTTATTTCTCTGTCACATTACATGTATGCTATCAGAGGCTGCAGTTATGGTCTTACAGCTCTATGACAATTTATGGCAATCTGTGGGTAAGATATAGCTCTGTTCCATGAGTTATTTCATCTTAGGCATCAAGTTGAAATCTCATTCTTATGCAGATATGTATATTCTTTTAATAGAGAGAGAGAGAGACTTGTGATGTTATTGGAAGCTTCTGCTTGGACATGGTTCATATCATATCCACTCATATTCCATCATTCAGAACCAGTCCCATAACTAAAACCAAAGCAAATGAGATCAGGAGATATCTATCTAGCTTTCTATGTCATATCTTTACCTATATCTGTATCTATATATGTATATCTGTGTATCCCATGGGATACATGGGCAAGCCACATGGAAATGGTTGGAGATATATAATCCTCTTTTAAAAAAGAGAAAAATGAAAAAGTGCAAACAATAATATAATCTATCACAGAGTATTTTAGCCACTTGAATATAAATGTTACTAAAGCAGGGCCTTCTCTCCTCTTGCACATTGCTCTAACTCCAGAATCCAACAATATCTGACATACATATTTGTTTAATTAATACACACATGGAAAGTAAATTGTATGTGAATATTCCCTGTTCCATCATCCTGCAGTCCATAAACCTGTCATCCCATCTCCAATTAGACCAAGATATATGATGGCTTTTATGGCAGATAATTTTTTACTCCCAACAGGAGGGTAAAAATAAGTTTGGGAGTAGATTCCAGGATGGGAAATTCAGCTAAACTTGCTGCCATTATATTGTACATTAAATGGAAAATATAATGCTGTAGGTAAAACATCATGAATAGATAAGGCATTAAGTATCTACTGAATACAATATTTAGTTTCAGTAATCAATCTGACCTATAGTGATAGCCATGCATTATCAAGTTCTTACAATGTGTTAGATACCACATTAAGCAATTTTCCTCTGTTGTGTCTTATATAATATTATAATATTTATATCAATTGTTTGAGATGTATCATTCCTATCCAAGAGAAAAATAAATCAAGTAGGGCAAGTGCACCCAATAGACAGTAATATGAAGCAGAGCTGAGATCTGAACACAGATATCTTAATTTAAAATGAACCTTTGTTTATTAATGTCATCAATTTAATCATTTAAAAAATTAGCTTACAAGGTAAAAAGAAAAATGATTTATTTAATAAAGATGCTTATTTTTTTGAAAGAGAGATTAATGACTATATAAAATTGACAGTAATTAAGAATTCATTTCTGATACTTCTCTATTACAGCCAGTTGTACTTATTCATGAACACAAAGCCTGCTTCCATAATTATAACTGAAAATCTCTACCTTGTGCTAACTCATTCTCCATCCTTTGTCAAACTTCGAGTCTTCAAGAAAATCCAGCTGACTCTAATGTATACATATTTGATTACATGTAAACTTAACAAAAAAAATTAAAAAGGATAAACAAAATGAAAAAAATAAAAAGGATAACATAATACATCTTGAAATATTCAAATCTCATCTCAATGTAGCAAACGCAAACAAAAAACCTGAATGATTTTATTTGCTACCTTGAAATAGGATATATCTGCTTCAAAAAGACTTAATATTTAAAATTTATAAAAATGAGAACCAATTTCTTCTTTAGACAAATTGTAAAAATGTTTCTGTTTAAATCAGGTTGTCAGCATGTTTCTTTTTACACTCGAATACACAGACAGACACACAACTTTTCTTGTGGTATCTACATGGTTTGCCTCTATTAATAATAAACATAACTATCTGATTTCCCATTTCAACAACTTCTTTGTCATGTGATTTTATAGGAAAAGTGGAATTCCTTTTTATTCCTCTCTATTTTGTTAAAATTTTATTGTAAGCAACTGTTTTGCTCACTGCAATAATGAGGATGTCTTGAAAAGAAATCATGGGGATGTGAATTGTTGCGCTTATGATCAATAATGGGGGTGAGCTGCGTATTGTTTAGAACTATTCATAATCTAGTAAAAAAAATCATATGATTGCCTCCATGGAGAACAAAAAATCCATAATGCAAATGGGTGTTGGTAGAGTGACTCCCTTAGAATTTGCTAAGTATAAATTACACAGCAAATCTTTGCTTATCTGAATATTTAAGAATTTTATTTGGCATTTTCCAGCTATTTTTATTCACAGATGTTTGTAAGAAAGTTAGTAAAAAATTATTTCAAAAAATGTTAGTATCAATCTTTTAAAAGCAATTTCAGTTGTTTCTAAATTGGGTTTTATTCACATGTACTCAGACAAATACGAAGAAATGGAGAAACATTTTTGAGTTCCTGTTACAGATTGGGTATTTTGTGTATCCTACATCATTTAATCTTAAAAAAAAATCCCCCTGGGTAGGTATTTTTAGCTTCATTTTTTTGCAGATGAGAAAAATTTGGCTCACAGAAGCTATGTTATGGGAATACAATTACACTAGTCTAATCAAGACTCCACATTTCCTGTTGACAAGTATTTCAACGGCTTTAGGAGAAATGAGTCGGCAACTGTTTTTAGCCCTTGCTCCAAATCATCTGTTCCATAGCAACACAGATTAGTCTAAGGTGATCTTACATAGCAAAATTGTGTCTTTTTGATGTTGCAAAGAAAATAAATTTTCTAATTTCTCTGGATTGTAGTAAGAATGCATTGGCTCCTTTTCACCAAATAAGTGTAGTTCATAAACATGACAGAGAAATAAATCCTTAAAAAAGGAATCGTGATTTCAGAGGGTTCAAATAAATTTGAAATATTTTGGAAAAATTTTTGAGATAATGTAACAGCAGTAATAGAAGTACTTATTAGCTTTTCAGAGTGCTCCTTGTTTATGTCCATCTTAATAGACGATAAAGGGAGAAAGAGGAGTAGATAAGGAAGGAAAAGAGTGAGAAGCTCTTTCTTACCATACTATAATGTTTTAGTGAAATACAGTGATGAGCTTCTGTAAGTCTTGGGGTAGAAGAAGAGTATGAGCAAGACTTTGAAATGATGTCGCAGCAGGATTGCTAAAGTGGTATGTAACATATGTAAACAGACCAAACAGACAAACATGTAAAATGCCAACTTACTTTAATGCCGAAGCCCTGGCATGTAAATGTGCAATGTACAGAAGCAAGGAAGAGAGCTGCTGCATTGCTTATCACTTATGTCAAAGAGGATCCTTTCCCTTAAGACACCCTAGTGTAACATGCAGCTCCTGGATCCTCAGAGCTGGAGTAAGTGAGAAAGGAATAGTGCTTTCTATTTATATATTTATTTATTTATTTTTGCAAGTTTCCGAGGCCTTCCAAATAATAGGTAGCATTATGAATATTCCACTATATCTTGGCTTTCATGTTTTTAGCATAGGGTTATTTCTGCCATATTAACATTAAACTTTGGAATGTGAGCGTGGATAGCGTTACCATACTAGCATATTATTCAGGATTATCACCTACACAATACGCTTAACATGCCATTCTTTTTGTTCTATAACAGATTTTAGATCTTTAAAGATAATTGTTTCAATCTAAGTCATCTATTTTTCATCACTTCATTCATTTGCCTTTCTTCAATCATATGCAGGTTCATTTCTACTGAAGTTCACTTTAAATACTACTTTTATTACTTAATTCATTGGACAGTTTCAACCTATGACAGGAGATAAGAAAAGTACATGAATAATTAATATATAAGATCATGTGTTATAAGTGCAGATGAGAGATAGAAATTACATATTATCTGAGTGCAAAAATAGTTTATTTGATAAAAGAAGTGATTAGGAATGGCATCAGCAAGAAAATAGTATTTGAGCTGAACTTAAAAAAAAGAGGTAATGTATACAGGGACAGTGTTGCAAGCACAAGGCTAACAGAAAAAAAAATTTAAAAAATATCCAAATCAACAACGTATTTTGACTTGATCTAAAATAATGGAACAGAAATAAATAATGACACAAAATTGCAAGTTGTAGGTGGCCTTAATCTCCAATTTTATCTTTAAGATGTTAGCTCTTATTCTGTAGGATTCAAAGCAGGTAAATACTGTATTTCCAGATTTTGGAAGGTCTTTGAGTCCAGAAGTTGATTGATAAATTATTTTATTCTACCCAGACAAGTAGAAGTCAGTTAGAATTATAAATTTATATCTAGAAATGAAAAAGCCAGATCAAGATAAATAGTAGAATAGTTCTAAGTCTTTACTATTGTGAATAGTGCCACAGTAAACATATGTGTGCATGTGACTTTATAGTAGAATAATTTATAATCCATTGGGTATATAGCCAGTAATGGGATTGCTGGGTCAAATAGTATTTCTGATTCTAGATCCTTGAGGAATCGCCATACTATCTTACACAATGGTTGAACTAATTTACACTCCCACCAACAGTGTTAAAGTGTTCCTATTTTTCCACAACCTCTCCAGCATCTGTTGTTTCCTGACTTTTTAAAGATTGCCATTCTAGCTGGTGGGAGATGGTATCTCATTGTGGTTTTGATTTGCATTTCTCTAATGACCAGTGATAATGAGCATTTTTTCACACATTTGTTGGCTGCATTAGTGTCTTATTTTAAGAAGTGTCTCTTCATATCCTTTGCCCACTTTTTGATGGTATTGTTTTGTTTTTTTTTTGTTTTTTTTTTTTTTTTCCTAGTAAAGTTGTTAAAGCTCTTTGTAGATTCTGGATATTAGCCCTTTGTCAGATGGATAGATTGCAAAAATTTTCTCCCATTCTATAGCTTGCCTGTTCACTCTGATGATAGTTTCTTTTGCTGTGCAGAAGCTCTTTAGTTTAATTAGATACCATTTGTCAATTTTGGCTTTTGTTTCCATTGCTTTTGGTGTTTTAGACATGAAATCTTTGCCCATGCCTATGTCCTGAATGGTATTGCCCAGGTTTTCTTCCAAGATTTTTATGGAGATTAAGATTAAAAATATTTGTATAGATTGAGCAGTAAGGATGACATATGTTGAACATTTCAGGAGGTATGTATTCAGCTTTCCGCATAAGGCTAGCCAGTTTTCCCAACATCATTTATTAAATAGGAAATATTTTTTTCCCATTGTTTGTTTGTGTTAGTTTTGCCAAAGATCAGATGGTGTAGATGTGTGCTGTTATTTCTGAGGCCTCTGTTCTGTCAATATATCTGTTTTGGTACTGGTGCCATGCTGTTTTGGTTACTGTAGCCTTGTAGTATAGTTCAAGTCAGGTAGTGTGATGCCTCCAGCTTTGTTCCTTTTGCTTAAGATTGTCTTGGCTATGCCAGATCTTTTTTGGTTCCATACGAAGTTTAAAGTAGTTTTTTTTTTTTTTTTTTTTTTTTTTTCCCAATTCTGTGAAGAAAGTCAGTGATAGCTTGATGGAGATAGCACTGAATCTATAAATTACTTCAGGCAGTATGACATTTAATTTTATAACTTTATTTTCTAAGTTGTAAGTTATCTATGCATCCTCAAGCAGATTTGTGTTCTCACTATCTTAGAAAATAAAGAAAAAGACTGAGTTCATTTTCACAGGCACAACATGCAAAAAGGAACTATGAAGGCATGGCTGGAGCTAAAGGAGATGGCCAGAAATAATGAAGGGCAGTTTGAAACAAAAATTCAGAGGAAGACATGATGAGAAATAATTGAGACATGCAGGCATTTTCTAGGAATTCTCAGAAATCTTCAGAAGGAAAAATTTTTGTGCAACAGATAGGGGACTTTATATAATTTAGATATTCAAGTATAGGATATGCAGAAACATTGGGTCATACGATATGCACTTTGGGGAAAATCAGCTGAAACTACCTCTTTTAATGTGCTGCTACATACACAATTTGTGGATAGAAACACAAATCTTACACATTTCAATAACACAAACAATGTTTCCAAAGTGAAATTTCATCTGACAGGTTTTTTCATTTTCTATTTTTATCTGACTCCAGTGGTTGACTGATTAGAGACGATCTTAAATAATGTGACTTTTCTCTTTCCACTTGAACTCTCTTCTTGTGGAATACCTAGAAAGATACCACCAGAAGAGTTTTACAGTTATAGCATAATGACCAAAACAGATTAAAATACACATGAATAACCCCTTTCTATTTTAAACATTTTTAATTGGAATAATGTGCCTCTGAAGCAAGTTACTAAAATACACTTACTGTATATTTCTAACTAATTCTGAAAAATGTGTGAGCATGTAATTGCGAAGTTTCTGTAATTTAAATAAACTTCTAGATAACGTGCTAATGGAGGGAATCTCAGGAGATATTCTTAACACTCAGGTAATACTATACAGTTAAAATTTTCTGTGTATGCATGTATCTATAATCATATGTATGGTTGCATGAATTGATGGATAAATTTATCTATCTTTATGTGTGAATGAATGTGTATGTGAGTTTCAATATGTATATTAATCAAGTCTTTGAATTATTTGAGTGGAAAATTTATCATTAGATATTGTATTCAGTGGCTATTTAGAATTTTGCTGATAATGATATTGTAGAAAACATTGGGAGCATTTGGAAAGTTGTTCACATTAGTTTCTTTTTAATTTGTAGTTCAGCCTAGACCCACATATATAAGCTTTATATGTAAAGTTTTTCTTTCTAGATTTTCTGTATGAGAAACAGCAATGACTTGATTATTCCTTCAACCTTTCGTAAACACTCAAGCCTTTGTTGCCTTTGTGTTACCTAAGACAATTCTGACTTTTTTCCTTCTTTTTCTCTTTCTCTTTCCTTTCCTTGAATTTTTACTGAAAAAACTTGAAGGACTTCCAGAATGGCAGAGTCATTCAAGTTCAGCATATGGAGCTAAGCTAATGTTATTTGTACTGGATTGCATAGTTTTCTTGAGGTGAGTTTTAAAATTCATTATATTTAATACCTTGTAATTAGCCAATTATTTAGAGAGATAAGTGATATGACTTGGCTGTGTCCCCACCCAAACCTCTTCTTGAATTGTAGATCCCATAGTTCCTACATAGTTGTGGGAGGGACCTGGTGGGAGATAACTGAATCACAGGGTGTTTCCCCCATACTGTTCTTTTGGTAGTGAATAAGTCTCAGGAGAGCTAATGATTTTATAAAGAGTTTCCCCTTTTGCTTAGCTCTTGTTCTCTATTCTCTGCTGCCATGAAAGACATGCATTTTGCCTTCTGCCATGAATGTGAGGCCTCCCCAGACATGTGGAACCGTGAGTCCATTAAAAATCTTCTTCTTCGTAAATTACCCAGTCTCAGGTATGTCTTTGTCAGCAGTGTGAAAATGGACTAATACAGTAAGTGACTTCTTTATTATCTCCAACTTTTCCTCCCATCTGTAAAGACACTAAAAATTAATGTTTATTCACAATTTCCCCAGGGCATAGTCTGAACATTAATGTGTTTCTTCTCATGCTCTCAATTTTCACTTCCACTTTCTTTGTCTTTTTGGAAAGGACAGCATATAATAGAATATAAAAGGTAAAATTCAGTGTTAGAAAACAATAGTTACCTGAATGTACACATCAGGTTTAAATCTGTATTAATGGGGGTTTTCTAGAGAGACAGAACTAAGAGATATAGATATATCTCTTATATATATATATATATGAGATATAGACAATTATAATTATATAATTTATATATATATATAAAATTTTATTTCTGAAAGAAAGGAAAGGTAACTTACAACATATATATGTGTGTGTGTGTGTGTATACATATATATACACATATGTAGGAGTTTATACAGCAGTATTAACTCACACAATTACAAGGTCCTACCATAGGCCATCTGCAAGCTGAGGAGCATGGAAACCAGTCTGAGTCTCAAAGCTGAAGAACTTGGAGTCTGATATTCTGGGGTAGAAAGCATCCAGAATGGGAGAAAGATGTAGGCTGGGAAGCTAACCCAGTCTTGCCTTTTCACGTTTTTCTGCCTGCTTTATATTCTAGCCGTGCTGGCAGCTGATTAGATGGTGCCTACCCAGATTAAGGGTGGGTCTGCCTTTCCCAGGCCACTGACTCAGATGTTAATCTCCTTTGGCAAGACCCCCACAGACACATCCAATATCAATACTTTGCTTCCTTCAATCCAATCAAATTGACGGTCAGTGTTAACTATCACACTGAATATTAAACATATTTTAGTTCTCTCTTTTTCTTTTTTTTTTAGGTTGTTAAAATGCTAAGAAAAAGTTATTTTATTAGATACATTCTAATTCAACACACCAGACTGTTAGGGAGAACTTTACTTAATCTCATGGGTAATGTTCTGTAGGTTGAAGTTGAACTGAAAGATTTTTAGCTAAAGCAACAGCTGCTTTATTCTCCAAGTAGGTCTTTGAAATTTAATAATTTGAAAAGAGAAAACAACCAGTTGTATGAAATGCAGGCTAGAAAATAGCTCTTTATTTTCTTTTAAAAAGGTGTAGTCAGTTAAAAAAAATAAAAGATTTTTAAATTTACAGATTTTGGAGGTTTTTTTTTTTTTTTTTTTTTAGGCAGAGTCTTGCTTTGTCGCCCAGGCTGGAGTGCAGTGGTATGATCTCGGCTCACTGCAAGATCCACCTCCCAGGTTTACACCATTCTTCTGCCTCAGCCTCCCAAGTAGCTGAGACTACAGATGCCCACCACCACGCCCAGCTAATATTTTGTATTTTTTTAAATTTATTTATTTATTTATTTATTTTATTTATTTTTTAGTAGAGATGGGGTTTCACCGTGTTAGCCAGGGTGGTCTTAATCTCCTGACCTCATGATCTACCCGCCTCAGCCTCCCAAAGTGCTGGGATTACAGGCGTGAGCCACTGCACCCGGCCCTGGAGGTTTTTAAAATTTAAAAATATAAGATAGTTTGATTGTAACCATTCAATGTATCTAATTCCAGATCATCTGAATATTACATGTATTCTACATTACAAACAATTTCCTAAAATGTAACTTACTAAAAATTTTTACAAAGGAGCATGCATTATTCAAACATGCTGCGTTACACAGAACTTCATTTTGCCAATGTTTTTAATCAGGCAGTAAAATAAAATAGAGTTCAAGAATAGAGCAAAGTGGTCGGGAATGTGTTTTCTATAGCTAGAATTTGTGGGATCAAATGCTGGCTCCACCAGGATTTGGACAAGTGACTAAGTCTTTCTGTGCCTCAATATTCTAATCCACAAAATAAGAATAGATCATAGAGTGAATATCAGAGTAAAATATGTATTTTAATTAAAATATTCAGAATCGAATCTGGTGCACATTTCATGATATATAAAGGTTGCTAAAATAAGTTACAATGGAGACCGTACCTGAAGAATCCTTGCGCAGACAAAGCTAGTTAGGCTGCACAAGTGAATTTAATCTTGTTTGGTTTTCCAAATACAAGTGAAATTTAACTTGAGCTTTTTTTGTAAATGGTTGTACTAAAAAAACAACCAGAAAACAACTGATTTATTACTTTAGAATATCCTATTAACAGAACTTAAGCTCAATGAATCAGAAGCAGCCAGCAAACTTATGTAACTCACGTCTTTCCAGCAAGATAGACTAAATAAGGTAACTTCATACTTGGAAACAATCTAATATTTTCTTCTGCATTCACCCTGTAAAAGCTGGTCCCTTGTGATTTTTCGCTAGAGCCTTTACTTTAAATCATTACTGCTTGGGAGTTGTCCAATTCATATATTGCTGTTTACTCAAGTAAACTCTCTAAAATGTTATTTGACTAGAGTTTACCTTTTTAACAAGATGAATTTGTTATTTTTTATTTTAACCTGAATTCTAAAATGTACAAATATAACTATCTAAGGGGGATGACTAAGCAAAACATCAAAGATAATTGAAATATACTAATACCGCATTGCAGAAATGCTGAAGTATTTGATAACTGGGTTTGAAGTCATGACCGGCCCTATAGCATTTTGTTTAAATGTGCTCAAACTTCTGCATTTAAATATGCCTCCCTGTGCAGGTATGCAGTTAATATAAACTGTCCTTGGGTTTCTCTAAATTTATTTTTGCTAATCAAATTTTTCTTGCTCTGATGTATTAATTCTGTAGTACTTTATTCATGTTAGACTGATAAAATAATCAAAAAATAAATTTATGTATGACTTCTATATTTTAACTGGATATTTCGAGGGACAATGGAGTCATACACCGTGTAGTGTCTATTCATTTATTTGTTCATTATTTCAAATAGAACTAATGTAGTCCTGATTATGTTCTGGAGTTTGTATTGCATTTAAAGAAAAATCAAAACAAATTTTTTTACTTTATTTGATGGAAAATTCAAGGATCTAGGCATGAAATATAAGTTACAGAACATAAGCAGATAACTGCCTTTTTAAATCTCCTACTCTCACTTTTGCCAAGATTGTCAAAACTTTTATATTCTGACCATCTGAACTGTAGCTTTCATGGTGCCCATTGTCAACACCAAAAGTTTGGGCCCACACATTCTCACTCTAGAAAACACATTCCTGACCATTTTTCTCTATTGCAACATTATTTAAGTTGTTCTTCTGCAAGAATAAAATGAACTAGCCAGTTATAGCTCTACCACATCAGATATTGTTATTTTATTTCTCCATATAAATGTATTATATGATTATTTTTATTTTATTTTTTATTTTGACAAAAAAAAATGTTGATACCAAGGCTCTCCTGAGTAGATAGAAGCACTGGTAAAATCCATATGGTCATTTTATTTCAGTCATATACCTGTTTATTAGTATATAGTATGAGATCATGGCAAATGTGTATAATTTTTATTCAGATAACTTTCCTTAAAATTATCAACTGACCCACTAAACCTGTTATAAATATTATTTGGGTAGACTATACCTCCCCATCACATAGTTGAAACATAATTTACTTAGTACCCATCATAATGGGATTTTAGAGGAAAACTATCTGAAATATGCACAAATTATTTAACAATTAATTTAATTGCTCAATTAGGAATATGTTGTTATGACATTTATTCATAATTTTAAAAATGTGAGTTTCTGAGTTCAGCTTTTGAATCTAAATCCCCACTGAAAACTGATAATATATAATTCACTTTTTGTAGATAATATATTTAATACACATCTTTGATTAAATTAGACAATAATTTAGTGTGTTAATTTTAACACTTTCAGCATTATACTGCTGATATAAATGGATATAAATACAAGTTGTCAGCTTACTGTAGTATATTCAACATGTCTCTAGCTTGGGATTAACTATGAAAAAAATTCAAAAGTCCTAGCCATTTTTGTTGTGCATAAAGAAGGTGAAATAATAAAAGATAAATGGCCTCTTCACCTCTCTGTACTTCTGCTTTCTTTTCTGTCAAGTGGCTATAATAATAATGATAATAATTCTCACTTTCAAAACCACAGGAGTTTTGACATTTTACACTACTTACAAGCTAACTGTTTGTCCTGTTATAGTTTCGTTCATTCATTCTGTTTGTTAGTATATTTGTGATCCTGTAAAGAAAATACCTGAGACTGGGTAATTTATAAAAAGAAAAGAGGTTTAAAAGGCTCATGATTCTGCAGGCTGTGCAAGCATGGCACCAGCATCTCCTTAGCTACTAGTGAGGCCTCAGGACACTTACAATCATGGTGGAATCCAAAATGGAAGCCAACATATAACATGGCAAGAGAGGAAGCAAGACAGGGTGAGGGAAGGTCCCAGAATCTTTTTTTTTTTCTTTCTTTTTTTTTTTTTTTTAACAATCAGTCTTTGCGCTAACTCATTGCCACAAAGGGACATCAAATAATTTACGAGAAGTCCATCCCCATGACGCTAATACCTCCCACCTTCAACATTGGTAATTACATTTCAACACGAGATTTGGAAGGGACAGGAGATTTCCAGGTCAGAGACTAAGAATGATTTGTTATGCATACAAATTAGAGTAGCCAGATTGTCACCATTTTTGTGTTCGTTCCCTGAACCTTGGTTTTCACAAAGCTATGAAAACAGAGCCAGATGACCCTTATACACCAAGGATTATATTGCAGGAGAGAAATATTGATTTCAGGTAACCTGAATCTTTAGAATGTGCTATGAGCATGCCTACCTCTTTAGTTTTGTAAGGAGACATTATCTATATTAAACTAGACTGTAAACATGTGTATTCATTACCCTGTAGAAAGACACTATCTCTGTCTTCCAAGGCTGTGCTCTACATAAATATCCTTGAAAGATAATTCAGAAAAAAAGACAGCTCTTCACTTGCAAGACAGACACATAATGAACTGTGTCCTAAGGTTTTTCTCATAGGTTTCCTATGAGAATTGAATTTACATGTGTCTGAATGAGTACTTATATATGACTGTAGAATAATTCCTGTCATATTAAACATATAATGAATTTTTTTTTGCTTGTTTATTTCTCTTTTTTTTAATTTTATTATTATTATTATACTTTAAGTTCTAGGGTACATGTGCATAACGTGCAGGTTTGTTACATATGTATACTTGTGCCATGTTGGTGTGCTGCTCCCATCAACTCGTCAGCACCCATCAACTCATCATTTACATCAGGTATAACTCCCAGTGCAATCCCTCCCCCCTCCCCCCTCCCTATAATAGGCCCCAGTGTAATGTTCCCCTCCCAAGTCTAAGTGATCTCATTGTTCAGTTCCCACCTATGAGTGAGAACATGTGGTGTTTGGTTCTCTGTCCTTGCGATAGTTTGCTGAGAATGGTGGTTTCCAGCTGCATCCATGTCCCTACAAATGACACAAACTCATCCTTTTTTATGGCTGCATAGTATTCCATGGTGTATATGTGCCACAATTTCTTAATCCAGTCTGTCATTAATGGACATTTGGGTTGATTCCAAGACTTTGCTATTGTGAATAGTGCTGCAATGAACATACGTGTGCATGTGTCTTTATAGCAGCATGATTTATAATCCTTTGGGTATATACCCAGTAATGGGATGGCTGGCTCATATAGTACTTCTAGTTCTAGATCCTTGAGGAATCACCATACTGTTTTCCATAATGGTTGAACTAGTTTACAATCCCATCAACAGTGTAATAGTGTTCCTATTTCTCCACATCCTCTCCAGCACCTGTTGTTTCCTGACTTTTTAATGATTGCCATTCTAACTGGTGTGAGATGGTATCTCATTGTGGTTTTGATTTGCATTTCTCTGATGGCCAGTGATGTCAAGCATTTTTTCATGTGTCTGTCGGCTGTATGCATGTCTTCTTTTGAGAAATATCTGTTCATATCCTTTGCCCACTTTTTGATGGGGTTGTTTGTTTTTTTCTTGTAAATTTGTTTGAGTTCTTTGTAGGTTCTGGATATTAGCCCTTTATCAGGTGAGTAGATTGAAAAATTTTATCCTATTCTGTAGGTTACCTGTTCACTCTAATGGTAGTTTCTTTTGCTGTGCGGAAGCTCTTTAATTTAATTAGATCCCATTTGTCAATTTTGGCTTTTGTTGCCTTTGCTTTTGGTGTTTTAGACATCAAGTCCTTGCCCATGCCTATGTCCTGAATGGTATTACCTAAGTTTTCTTCTAGGGTTTTTATGGTATTAGGTCTAACATTTAAGTCTCTAATTCATCTTGAATTAATTTTTGTATAAGGAGTAAGGAAAGGATCCAGTTTCAGCTTTCTACTTATGGCTAGCCAATTTTCCCAGCACCATTTATTAAATAGGGAATCCTTTCCCCATTTCTTGTTTGTCTCTGGTTTGTCAAAGATCAGATGGCTGTAGATGTGTGATATTATTTCTGAGGACTCTGTTCTGTTCAATTGGTCTATATCTCTGTTTTGGTACCAGTACCATGCTGTTTTGGTTACTGTAGCCTTGTAGTATAGTTTGAAGTCAGGTAGCGTGATGCCTCCAGCTTTGTTCTTTTGACTTAGGATTGTCTTGGCAATGCGGACTCTTTTTTGGTTCCATATGAACTTGAAAGTAGTTTTTTCCAATTTTGTGAAGAAACTCATTGGTAGCTTGATGGGGATGGCATTGAATCTATAAATTACTTTGAGCAGTATGGCCATTTTCACAATATTGATTCTTCCTATCCATGAGCATGGTGTGTTCTTCCATTTGTTTGTGTCCTCTTTTATTTCATTGAGCAGTGGTTTGTAGTTCTCCTTGAAGAGGTCTTTTATATCCCTTGTAAGTTGGATTCCTAGATATTTTATTCTCTTTGAAGCAATTGTGAATGGAAGTTCATTCATGCTTTGGCTCTCTGTCTGTCTGTTACTGGTGTATAAGAATGCTTGTGATTTTTCCACATTAATTTTGTATCCTGAGACTTTGCTGAAGTTGCTTATCAGCTTAAGGAGATTTTAGGCTGAGACAATGGGGTTTTCTAAATATACAATCATGTCATCTGCAAACAGGGACAACTTGACTTCTTCTTTTCCTAACTGAATATCCTTGATTTCTTTCTCTTGCCTGATTGCCCTAGCCAGAACTTCCAACACTGTGTTGAATAGGAGTGGTGAGAGAGGGCATCCCTGTCTTGTGCCAGTTTTCAAAGGGAATGCTCCAGTTTTTGCCCATTCAGTATGATATTGGCTGTGCGTTTGTCATAAATAGCTCTTATTATTTTGAGATACGTTCCATCAATACCGAATTTATTGAGCGTTTTTAGCATGAAGGGCTGTTGAATTTTGTCAAAAGCCTTTTCTGCATCTATTGAGATAATCATGTCGTTTTTGTCTTTGGTTCTGTTTATATGCTGGATTATGTTTATTGATTTGCGAATGTTGAACCAGCCTTGCATCCCAGGGATGAAGCCCACTTGATCATGGTGGATAAGATTTTTGATGTGCTGCTGGATTCAGTTTGCCAGTATTTTATTGAAGATTTTTGCATTGATGTTCATCAGGGATATTCGTCTAAAATTGTCTCTTTTTGTTGTGTCTCTGCCAGGCTTTAGTATCAGGATGATGTTGGCCTCGTAAAATGAGTTAGAGAGGATTCCCTCTTTTTCTATGGATTGGAATAATTTCAGAAGGAATGGTACCAGCTCCTCCTTGTACCACTGGTAGAATTCAGCTGTGAATCTATCTGGTCCTGGACTTTTTATTGGTTGGTAGGCTATTAATTATTGCCTCAATTTCAGAGCCTGCTATTGGTCTATTCAGGGATTCAGCTTATTCCTGGTTTAGTCTTGGGAGAGTGTAAGTGTCCAGGAAATTAACCATTTCTTCTAGATTTTCTAGTTTACTTGCATAGAGGTGTTTATAGTATTCTCTGATGGTAGTTTGTATTTCTGTGGGGTTGGTGGTGATATCCCCTTTATCATTTTTTATTGCATCTATTTGATTCTTCTCTCTTTTCTTCTTTATTAGTCTTGCTAGTGGTCTATCAATTTTGTTGATCTTTTCAAAAAAACAACTCCTGGATTCATTGATTTTTTGGGAGGGATTTTTGTGTCTCTATCTCCTTCAGTTCTGTTCTGATCTTAGTTATTTCTTGCCTTCTGCTAGCTTTTAAATGTGTTTGCTCTTGCTTCTCCAGTTCTTTTCATTGTGATGTTAGAGTGTCAATTTTACATCTTTCCTGCTTTCTCTTGTGGGCATTTAGTGCTATAAATTTCCCTCTACACATGCTTTAAATGTGTCCCAGAGATTCTGGTATGTTGTAACTTTGTTCTCATTGGTTTCAATGAACATCTTTGTTTCTGCCTTCATTTTGTTAGTAGTCATTCAGGAGCAGATTATTCAGTTTCCATGTAGTTGAGCGGTTTTGATTGAGTTTCTTAGTCCTGAGTCCTAGTTTGATTGCACTGTGGTCTAAGAGACAGTTTATTATAATTTTTGTTCTTGTACATTTGCTGAGGAGTGCTTTACTTCCAATTATGTGGTCAATTTTTGAATAAGTGTGATGTAGTGCTGAGAAGAATGTATATTCTGTTGATTTGGGGTGGAGAGTTCTATAGATGTCTATTAGGTCTGCTTGCTGCAGAGATGAGTTCAATTCCTGGATATCCTTGTTAACTTTCTGTCTCGTTGATCTGTCTAATGTTGACAGTGGGGTGTTGAAGTCTCCCATTATTATTGTATGGGAGTCTAGGTCTCTTTGTAAGTCTCTAAGGTCTTGCTTTATGAATCTGGGTGCTCCTGTATTGGGTGCATATATATGTAGGATAGTTAGCTCTTCCTGTTGAATTGATCCCTTTACCATTATGTAATGGCCTTCTTTGTCTCTTTTGATCTTTGATGGTTTAAAGTCTGTTTTATCAGAGACTAGGATTACAATCCCTGCTTTTTTTTTTTTTTTTTTTTTTTTTTGTTCTCCATTTGCTTGGTAGATCTTCCTCCATCCATTTATTTTGAGCCTATGTGTGTCTCTGCATGTGAGATGGGTCTCCTGAATACAGCATACTGATGAATCTTGACTCTTTATCCAATTTGCCAGTCTGTGTCTTTTAATTGGACCATTTATTCTATTTACATTTAAGGTTAACATTGCTATGTGTGAAGTTGATCCTGTCATTGTGATATTAGCTGGTTATTTTGCTTGTTAGTTGATGCAGTTTCTTCCTGGCATCAATGGTCTTTACATTTTGGCATGTTTTTGCAATGGCTGGTACCAGTTATTCCTTTCCATGTTTAGTGCTTCTTTCAGGGTCTCTTGCAGGGCAGGCCTGGTGGTCACAAAATCTCTCAGCATTTGTTTGTCTGTAAAGTATTTTATTTCTCCTTCACTTATGAAATTAATTTGGCTGGATATGAAATTCTGGGTTTAAAATTCTTTTCTTTAAGAATGTTGAATATTGGCCCCCAGTCTCTTCTGGCTTGTAGAGTTTCTGCCAAGAGATCTGCTGTTAGTCTGATGGGCTTTCCTTTGTGGGTAACCCGACCTTTCTCTCTGGCTGCCCTTAACAGTTTTTCCTTCATTTCAACTTTGGAGAATCTGACAATCATGTGTCTTGGAGTTGCTCTTCTCGAGGAGTGTCTTTGTGGCATTCTCTGTATTTCCTGAATTTGAATGTTGGCTTGCCTTACTAGGTTGGGGAAGTTCTCCTGGATGATATCCTGAAGAGTGTTTTCCAACTTGGTTCCATCTTCCCCCACACTTTCAGGCACCCCAATCAGATGTAGATTTGGTCTTTTCACATAATCCCATAATTCTTGAAGGCTTTGTTCATTTCTTTTTCCTCTTTTTTCTTTAGACTTCTCTTCTCACTTCAATTCATTCATTTGATCCTCAATCACTGATACTCTTTCTTCCAGTTGATCTAGTCGGTTACTGAAGCTTGTGCATTTGTCACGTATTTCTTGTGTCACGGTTTTTATCTCTGTCAGTTCATTTATGGCCTTCTCTGCATTGATTATTTCTCGTTATCCATTTTTTCCATTCTTTTTTCAAGATTTTTAGTTTCTTTGTGCTGGGTACGTAGTTCCTCCTTTAGCTCTGAGAAGTTTGATGAACTGAAGCCTTCTTCTCTCAACTCGTCAAAGTCACTCTCTGTCTAGCTTTGATCCATTGCTGGTGATGAGCTGCATTCCTGTTGGAGTGGGAGATGCGCTCTTATTTTTTGAATTTCCAGCTTTTCTGCCCTGCTTTTTGCCCATTTTTGTGGTTTTATCTGCCTTTGGTCTTTGATGAAGGTGACAGTACTGATGGGGTTTTGGTGTGGGTGTCCTTCCCATTTGTTAGTTTCCCTTGTAACAATCAGGACCCTCAGCTGTAGGTCTGTTGGAGATTTCTTGAGGTCCACTCCAGACCCTGTTTGCCTGGGTATCAGCAGCAGAGGCTGCAGAAGATAGATTATTGCTGAACAGCGAGTGTACCTCTCTGATTCTTACTTTGGAATCTTCGTCTCAGGGGTGTACCCTGCCGTGTGAGGTGTGGGGTGTCAGTCTGCCCCTAGTGGGTGATGTCTCCCAGTTAGGCTACTCAGGGGTCAGGGACCCACTTGAGCAGGCAGTCTGTCCGTTCTCAGATCTCACCTTCCATGTTGGGAGATCCACTGCTCTCTTCAAAGCTGTCAGACAGGGTTGTTTGCGTCTGCAGAGGTTTGTGCTGCTTTTTTTTTCTTGTTGTTGTTTAGCTGTGCCCTGTCCCCAGAGGTGGAGTCTACAGAGACAGGCAGGCCTCCTTGAGCTGCTGTGGGCTCCACCTAGTTGGAGCTTCCCAGAGACTTTATTTACCTACTTAAGCCTCAGCAATGGCGGGTGCCCCTCCCCCAGCCTTGCTGCTGCCTTGCCGTTAGATCGCAGACTGCTGTGCTAGCAATGGGGGAGGCTCCATGGGCGTGGGACCCTCCCGTCCAGGTGTGGGACCCTCTCACCCAGGTGTGGGATATAATCTCCTGGTGTGCCATTTGCTAAGACCCTTGGTAAAGCACAATATTGGGGTGGGAGTCACCTGATTTTCCAGGTGTTGTGTGTCTCAGTTCCCCTGGCTAGGAAAAAGGATTCCCTTCACCCCTGCACTTTCCAGGTGAGGCGATGCCTCACCCTGCTTCAGCTCTCGCTGGTCGGGTTGCAGCAGCTGACCAGCACTGACTGTCTGGCACTCCCTAGTGAGATGAATCCGTTACCTCAGTTGAAAATGCAGAAATCACCTGTCTTCTGTGTCACTGGCGCTGGGAGCTAGAGACTGGAGCTATTCCTGTTCAGCCGTCTTGCTCCACCCTCTGCTCTACAATGAATTTTATTACTATATTTATCATTATCCAATTCATCCAATAAATGTTTTCAAAAGTACATTCAAAGAAATTTTAAATGTTGTTTTCAATCAAATAACCACATAAAAATTAACTTAGAACTGATTAGTATGACCAGTTTTAAGTATATATTTTAAAGGTAATGACTTAGTCTTTGGTAAACTGGAAGACTTTCCCTAAGAAAATCTTTTTTCATTTGAGATCAGAAACATAAACAGAACAAGGCAAACAGATCTGGGAATGGTGAACATTCCAAGCAAAAAGATCAAGAGTTTCTAAGTTTGGAAGGAGCCTAGTGGCATCCAGAATAAAAGCAAATAGATGTGGCTTGAGTGTTGAAGCCTCTAGAAGAGGTCAAATGAGAGGCTGGATATCTGGATTAACCTTGGTTAGGCAGTGCCTTTATGGTCATGTCAGCATTTTGATCTTGATCTTTGGACAAAGTAGTAGTATAAGCAAGAGAAAGCATACCTCTGCTTCCATGCCAAATCAACCAGGATTGCAACTCAGCTCCTTTTATACAGCTAATCACTATTCACCTTCATTCTTCACAGAAAACTGAGTACATAATAAATTGTGGCTTCTTTTCTTCCCTTTAGACTCAATGAAGTTGAAGTAAATATGTTCTCCATGAATAATGTAAACACAATTTTCAGACAAGTTTAAGCCTAAGAATACTGGAGGGAAAAGAACTTCCAAGTGCTGATTGTTTTTTAGAATTACACATGAATATTGTTTTTTAATAGAAATTATAATGCTTTCTACTTGAAAATATTGAATTATTTGCAAAAGAAAAGAAAACAATGAAGGGTCTGTTTTGGTGAAGTACACACAAGAGGAAAACAAATTTTTCAACTGAGTTCCCACTTTTTAAACTCGAATTGAGCAGTTAAAGAACCATATGGATTGCAGGTAGCCTAACTGAACAGATTCAGGAATAAAGTTTCGGCTTTGAAACAATTGCTAACCGTAGTAACTGCTGAACAGGCTAAAATTTGAATTTACTTTAAAATCTCTAGAGGCCAAGGAAGTTTTATTATATTGATTTCAGTAACTCTAGAGAATTAAGTCTCTACATTGAGGAGAGAGTATAGAAGAGGAATTTATACTTTCATTAAATAAATGGACATACATAATTTGAATGTAGAGAATGAGGGTCACACATAATCCCTCTGTGGTAAAATATGGGAACTTTTATACACTATATAATATTTTAAGGGCACAGGACATTTTACTAGTATATTATAATCTAAGAGTACAGAAATATACTTAAAAATTATTGTCACTCATATTTTAAACTTTTCACCTAGCTATTGCAAGTACTTCATGACAAGTAGTCAATAGTTTTCTGAACTTCTGCCTCCATTAACAAGACCACCAAGACTATGAAGATTATAGAAGGACAAGAGGTAACTAGAAATCCATGATGAAATCATAAAAGAACATTAATGACATGTTTTGGGGGCTATCTATCCACTTGCAATAAAAAAAAATGTAGTGGTGCTATTGGTTCTAGATAAATATGCACAGCAATAAGAGAACTAGTTTAATGTAAATTATTAAGTCAGCACAGGAAAAAGGAACAATACTAGCAATATTATTAGAAAACCAAGCTAACAGTGTTTAAAAGCTTTCTAGACTTCACCCATGTTTGAGGTACAGTATTTATATTAATTTTACCCATGATACTCTTGGAAGGATTCTTTGTAAATGACAGCAAGCTTTAAAACACGTAGGCGAACTCTCAAGTGATATCCTGTAGTATGTATACTACTAACTATTTTTAAAAATACGTGCTAAAAATCATGTCATCTGACTATAGATATGTCAATAAACCAGATAAATATAATAGGGTTATAAAGTATTAACAGTGCCAATTATAATTGTTAATTTATCAGATATTTATAGGGTGCTGATATTAAGCTGGCTCCTGGAAGTATACAAAAATAAATGACACAATATTTACCTTTAAGAAAGATACTAATAGGAAGATAACCTGCATACACAAATAACTGTGAAATCTAATGATAAAAGTGATACATCTCAGGATATTTCATTTACTTGTGTTAGCCTCATGTCCCTCATTGGTGCAAAAATCAGAACTCTTCCTATTAGCATATTAAGATTTACTTTTAATATCTGTCTTATTAAATTTATCCAACAAAAATATTAATTACTCTCTTGTTCTATTTAAGCCCTTTCAAATAATGTTTGAATGCATCATGGAGTGTCCCCTCTCCTGTATCTAGATAGAAAGAATCTGTCTCAAATGTCTCCAGCCCCTTCCAAAACTTCAATTTCAATCATCATGCCTGTTGTGGTAAGCAGATTTTTAACATAACCCACAGAATTTCCACACCTTTGTATACTGTCCTTCCCTTGACTGCAGGTAGAACCTGTAAATATTATGTTATATCACTATAGTGATTAAATTACTTTCTAATCAGTTGACTTTGAGTTGACAAAAAGAGAGATCATCTGGAAGGACCAGACCTAATCAGGTCAGGTGAGTCTTTGAAAGCAGCACTGTGTCTAAGGCCATACCACCCTGAATGCATCCCTGATCTTGTCAGAAAGAGACATTGGGTCCTTTCTGAAGCCAGATGAATCCAAAGTATGAGAGAGGCAATGGGAGCACTCACGCAACAAAGAACTGCAGGCAGCCTCCAGATGCTGAGGGTGGCTCCAGACCAACAGCTAGAAAAACAACAGGGCCCTCAGTCCTATAGTCATAAGAACCAGAGAACTATCAACAAACAAATGAGCTTAAATGAAAATGCTGAGCTCTAGAAAAGAACATAGTCAAGCTGGAACTTTGATTGAAACTTTGTAAGTCCCAGACATAGAATCTAGTTCAAATACGTCCAGGCGTCAGACCAAAACAAACTGTAAAATAATAAACTTCTGTTGCTTTTAGTTGCTAAGGTTATGGTAATCATTTATGTAGCAAAAATTTTCCTAAAACACTTATTCTTATCACTAAACCACCAGCAGACCTTCCAGACTATTTAGTAGCTAGCTCTTTTCAGTTTATCCCTGTTTCTTGATTTTTCACCTACTCAAACTCTAAGCTAATTTTTCTATGCACATCAACCCTTCTTAGTTGAGTTAGTGGCCTGTTAGCCATTCTCCTGAGGGTCTACAACTTGGCTAAATTGTCTCATGTTTTTATTACCCTCCAGAACCTCTCCCCTCAAGAACAAATCAAGCTGTTATCTCTTACCATCTTATCCCCTTCCGAATGGCCATTATTAAAAAGTTGATTTTTAATAACAGATGCAGTTGTGGATACAGTGAAAAAGGAGTTCTTATACATTGTTGGTAGAAATTAAATTAACACAATCCCTATGAAAAACAGAATGGAATTTCTCAAATAACTATAAGTAGACCTAATATTTGATCCAACAATCCCATTACTGGGTATCTACCAAAAGAAAATAAGTCATTATATCAAAAAGACATTCACATTCACATGTTTATTGCAGCACAATTAACAGTTGCAATGATATGGAATCAATGTAAGTGCCCATCAATCAATGAGTGAATAAAGAAAATGTCACACACACACACACACACACACACACACACACACCATGAAATACTACTCATCCATAAAAAAAAAAAAAAAGAAGAAGAAGAAACAGCATCTTTAGTGGAACAGGAGGCCATTATTCTAAGTGAAGTGACTCAGGAACAGAGAACCAAATGCAGTATGTCTTCTCACTTATAGTGGGAGCTATGCTGTGAATATGCAAAGGCATAAAGAATAATATAATGAACACTGGAGACTCAGAATGGGAGAGTGTGGGAGAGGAGTGAGGGATGAAATATTACCAATTAGGTACAATATACACTAAAATCCAAGACTTCGCCACTGTATAGTTCAATTAATCCATGTAACCAGAAACCACCTGTACCCCTGTAACAATAGTTACAAAACTATTGTAAATAAAATAAAACCACTTGTCTCTGCTAGGGGTCTAGGAGTTCATCATGGCAGAAGATGTGTGTGTGTGTGTAATTTTGCATTTTTGTTGTGCTTCTGTCATATGGCTTATGATTGTACAGCCCTACTTAAACCTGCTACTTAGTTTCATCTTTTGCATATTGAGAGCCAGTTACTTCAGTATTAGGCTCTCAGGGACATTATTTATGCTTGATTTAAGTGTTTACATTGCTTTTATTGTGACTGTTTTTGTTATCGTGATGAATCAAGATCCACGTTTTTCTGGTTTCTCTTTAGATAATCTAAATTCATGAAGCATCAGTTTTTAAAATGAAAGCAATTAAGAGAGGGAGGAGGAGATGTTGGAAATTTCAATCTCTTCTCTATTTCTCAAATATTTTGAAAAGTCTAATCCACGCTCCTCCCTGTAACACAGTGCATTTTCCTGCTGCCCAGTTCTCTCTCAGCCCATACTACCCAAATCTCTGATTCTCCAAAGCCAAGATTCCACCCCAATATTTTGAACCTTAGCCAAGGGCTCTTTTCTTCTTCTTTAGGTATCTCACAGCTTTTGTTACGTTAAGCAATCTACCTTGCCTTACTAAATCCTTTCCTTTCTTCTTAGTTTTTCTGATCTTGACTCTTCCTGTTCAATTTTAGATTCTGTGCTCCAAAATTACAGCAGTTTCTCTGACATTCTCCTCAAAAAGAAAGTGGGACACTGTGGGGACAAGTTTCTTGAGCAAAACAGTGCTGTGGTTTTCCTGTTTGTATCCAGTAAAGGAAAAGTATAGGCCGGTAATAACCTACTGAAAGAGATATTATTTTATTTTTTACTTTCCTATCTGAGAAAATTCACTTAAATATTTCAGATTAATATTTGTATTTGTAGGTGAAACATAACCTAATAGACAATGCATAACTCAAAGGATTCATGTTTTGAATCAATGTCTCTGTGATACTTTTTCAACATGATAAAGCTCTTGGTAATGCTTCTCATCCAGTAAAACAGCAAGTTAAGTATACCATTCTCAATTTTGTTGATGTCACATACAGCTCAGAAGCATGAATATAAGGACTGAGGCTTCTAGTATATTTACAGAGAGCAAGTAACCAGAATGGACCACAGAAAAACAGCCTTGGTTTGCATCCTCATTCAAGTAACCAGATTTCACAAATATTTCCCCAAAATCTTAAGCCACCAAAGACTTTCCTAACAAAAACTTGGTCTTAGTTGTGATGTTCCAGTTTAAATTCTGCACACAATCTCCTGCTGATAGATACCAATTAGAACGTCAAATTCATACAAAACAGGAAATAAAAGAAAATAAAAGTAAAACAAAATAATAGCAGTGTGCAGATTGTTAAGTAAAGCATTCCAGAGGCACTTATTTTTTCTACTCTTTTTGAAAGGGTTTAGCCAGTGAAATTCCCTTTGAAAAAATTATTCAAAAATTAAGACAGTGAGACAAATATAGGATGACTGATCATTTTTCTTCTAGCCTCACAGATTGGCTGTTTTCATTCATTCCTGGGTATAGACCAATCTAACTTTTAGAGGGATTAAGTTTATACTTTATCTTTAAGGTAAGGATAATAGCCCTTTCTAAAACTAAACCACCTTTGTAAAACTAATGAAAGACCACAAGGTAGGATTATGAGAGGGACCTACATTCTGGTAAGACGTAGGTGTAGTTTCTATAATCCCTTACTGCTCAGGATCGTGTGGCCAGAGGTCACAATATGTGTAACTTCTCCAATTGTTCCTGTAGATAACATCACAATTTTATAACCTATTAGTCTTTTGGGATGTTTTTTAGATTTTGCATTTTGTCAAGTGGCTGACCCCACCTGAATGCATAATTTATTACTCAACCAGTCCTGTATAGCCACAAGCAGAGACAGACTCAGCCCAAGAGGACCATTTTCCACACTCATGATTCAATCCCCAACCAATCAGCAGCACCCATTCCCTGGTCCCCTTCCTTCTCAACTGTCTTTGAAAAACTCTAACTTCTGAGCCTTTGGGAAGACTGATTAAAATGATAACTCCAGTTATTCTGCATGGTTGTCCTCACATCAACTGAACTCTTTTTTACTGTTATACTGCAGTCTCGGTTAATTGGTTTTGTGGATGCAGTGGGCAAGAAGAAACTGTCAAGTGATTACATCAGAAGACACTTAGATATCAAAGTATGCCTTAGCAATAAAACACATTTGTAGAAAACAAGAATGGTAACATCCATATTATCTATCTAAAAAAGAAGAAAATGAAATACCAAAACATTGCACTGATCACATAAAAGTCATTCAATCTAAATATTAAATAATGCTTAGCTGTGTTTAAGATGCTGATGAAAAGAGGCAAACTCTATAAAATATTTAAAGAGGTTTATTCTGAGCCAAATATAAGTGACCATGGTCCAAGGTATAGTCTTGAGCGGTCCTGAGAACTTGTGCCCAAGGTGGTTGGGTTACAGCTTGTTTTCTTGTACATTTTAGGGGGACATAAGACATTAAAACAGGACATTTCAAAGCGGTGACTTACACATCACAGGTGGATTAAAAGACTTTCTGATTGGCAGTTGGTTGAAAGAGTTATTATCTAAAGACCTGAAATCAATAGAAAGGAGTCTCTGACTTAAGATAAGGGTCTGTGGAGATCAAGATTCTTATTCTGCAGATGAGATATCACAGGTGACCACCCTTAGAGGCAATAGATGGCAATTTTTTTTCATACAGACATTTATAAGGTGCTAGACTCTCAGCTAATCTCTTCAGGATCAGAAAAAGATTTGGAAAGAAAAGGGGATTCTCTACAGAATGTAAATGTCCCCAATAAGAGACAGTTTGTCAGGGTCATTTTAAAATGCGTCAAAAATATATTTTGGAGTAAAATAGTTTGATTTCTTTTAGGGCTTGCTATGTAGGCTTCTTTGAAATCCTTTTCTCTGAAAAAAAGGCTTTCATTTGGTCAGTTTGGGGGGTTAGAATTTTATTTTGGTTTATAAGTACATTGATTTCTATATTTGTGTGTAAACATATATGTGTACCTGTACATGTATGTATATGCATGCTATATGTACTTATAGGTATATATGTATATGTATAGTGTGTGAGCTAGTGCATTAGCTGTCTATGCAAATTACACACAGGATGGCAGAATACTGGTTGTAAAACAAGTAAGCCTGCTGGGTTTAATCATCACAAACAATAAATCTCTTTAAATCTGCTACTAACAGCATTTTGGTGTCTTTTATTAGTGGATGTATAAAGACATCTTTGAATTTTAAAAATCCATTTGCTGCGTTTCTTATAAGTGTTGGTACAGCACTATTCTGACTGACCTAAATTCTCTAGACTATTTTAATATTATGCAGTTCCTGTTTTTACTACTGAAAGAATGCACCTGAGCAATGGAGTTGTAAGGTTAGTAATTGCTATTTCTTCTTAGAAGTGCAGTCAAATATATGCTTTTCCAAAGCATCTCATTCTGGTAATCTCCTCTATGTCTGGATCAAATAAATCGACTAGCTTGCTTCCCTCCTGCATTAAACAAAGTAGCCCACTATTTGCTACTGTACTGGGACACTCTAATCATCTCCCTTAACTCCCTAAACTTAACTCCCTTAAAGCTTCAGTTCTGAAGCTTTCCTCAAAACTGATGGACCTTCAAAAAGTACGTTATCTGTGTATGTAACCAGAGGAAAAAGGCGCAGACTTTCACATTCTGTTGTACAAATAACTCATCTGTGTAAAACGTGCCAGCCAAAATTTTCACTCCTGAATTCCAAACTCGCTTTTTTTCACGGCTTACAGTTATGTTTAATAGACTTCTTATTTTATTTCTGGTGTACTGATGGTACTAGGACTAATGATTGGTGGGTACTTGTGTGTGTCAGTGTGTGTGTGAAATGAAAGTTATTATTTGGTGTTTTCAACATTGTCCACAGATCAAAAGCCACTGTGTTTGCAGCAGCAATTGTCATTTTTACTATCTGGTTATCTTTGTTTGGCTGCCTCTTCAGTTTGAGTTGTATCCATTTGTTTATTAAAAAGGTACCTGGGTTGTATTCTTCTTCTCTCTCTCTCTCTCTCTCTATATATATATATATATATGAATATATACTACTGTTGCTGTTCTGAGTAATAAACTGACCTTTGTCTCTGACCCTGGAATCTCAAGACTACTACCAACACCCATGGAACTGTAACAGGCTTGCTATATAGCAGGTAAGCAGGTTAAATCTCCAAACTTAAACATTTTGGTAGACTGTGACAAAAAGTCTAAGTTCAACTTCAGTGTTTGTGATGTCTCTTTGAATTAGAACAAATTATTTAAACCATCAGATATTAAGTTTTTTATATTATGGATAAGTACTTGACTTAATACTTTCTAAATTATATCAAGATTTAGAGACTATGATCCAAGAAATGGAATCCCTGACAAATGAGGGAAGACACACACAAAAAATAGAGCTGGACTTATTTAACTTTTTTTTTAATGGAATAGTTTCAATATCATTTAGTAGATATGTGATCTAGGAAAGTAAATTAATTAAGTGTTTAAACAAATTCTTTAATGTCATAATGCTACCATTAGAGCTAAAGGTTTTCAATTTAATATTTCATTCAGTTTATCATAAAAGCAAATCTGAGACTCAATTCTATCAATCACGAGAGCATTTATTTACAGGGTGTCACATAGGAGTCACAAAAATTGTACCATGTGTTTGGTCAATTCCAAAATCTCTTTCATTTTCTTGTATTATACTGGCATTTTAAATGAAAAGTTCACTAAAATAAATTGCCAAAATAGTTTAGTAGCAGTATTCAGCTCAAACTACGGTGAAGTTCAGGCATCAAGACTACTCAGACTAAAAGGCAAAACAAAAGCAAGAAACAGAAACAAAGGGTACATGATACCAATAAAAATATATAGCAAAATGGTATATTAAACTCAAAACTGTCAACAATAAAATAAATATACATTATTTAAGCACTATAGTTATTTGACAGAAATTATAATATTTGATAAAATGTAAGAACTACCTACGTACTGGCAAAAATAAAACCCCTTTAAGTATAAAAGCTAAAAGAGATTAAATGTAAAAGGCTAATTAAATAAACAAACAATTACCCACTAACACAAATCAAAATAAATCTTTATTGATTTTATTAATGTCAGGCAAAGTAGATTCCAAGGTAAAGGGTAATACTAGGGATAAAGACAATCATTTTGTTATAAAAAAGGGACATCCTAAATCATCTAGAAACATAACATCATCAAGAAAATGTCACAATCCCAATTGTTTATACACCTAATAACACAGCTTCAAAATACATGAAGTAAAGTAGTTGGGAATTTCAAAAGTCCTTTCTCAGTAATTAACATAATAGATAGAGAGAAAATCAATCAACATATAACTTACATAAAAAACACTAATCAACAATCTTGCCCAATTATGACATTATTAGAACAATCCATTAAACAGCAGAAGAACACATATTCTTTTCAAATGCATATAGAAATTTTGCCAAGGTAAGCCATATATTGGCTCATATTATAGGTCTCAATGCAATTAAAAGGATTCAAATAATATACAGTATATTATCTGATCACAGTATGTTAATTTTCTGCAAATTGATTTATAGATGCAATGTAATGCAACCAAAATCCCAGTAGTCTTTGTAGAAATTGAAAACTAAATTGACTCTAAAATTTGTATAAAAGTACATTGGATCTGGAATAGCCAAAAGAAACTTAAAATAGGAGATTAAAGATAGAAGACCTGTGATCTTTTATTTCAAGACTCATTAAGTCATGACAATAAGGATTATTTGGTGTTGGAATAAAGATAATAAAAAATGATCAATGGAGCAAAATAAAGAGCCCAGGAATAGATTCACATGCATATGAAAAACTTATTTTGGAAAAATATACAAAACGTTTCAATGAGAAATAAATACCTTCTTGAAAAGCGATGCTAGAACCTTTGAATAGTTCAGATTGAAAAAAAAAAAAAGAACTTCAATTCTCATCTCACATTGTATAAAATATTAACTTAAAATGGATAATATATATAAATATAATGGCTAGGATTATAAAACTCCTAACAGTGAGCCTCTAAAAGAAAACCTGAAAATATTATCTAGGAGAAAATTTTATTGACCATAGTTTGACAAAGATTTCTTAAATATATACCAAATGCACAAACTCTTGAAATAATAGTAATAAATTGGATTTTCTAAAATGTGAACATTTATTTTCTTACAAACACTGTTAAATAAATGAAAATGCAAGCTGCAGATTTGAAGAAAACATGTGAAAAACAAATACCTGACAAAGGTTTTGTATTTAGAATACAGAGTCCTCTTACAATGTGATAAGGCCCATAGCCTAATTTAAAATGAGCAATTAATTTGAACAAACTCTTTACCAAAAAATCTAAACAGTCAGCAGACAATCACGAAACGGTGTATAACATCATGGTTTAATAGAAAATATAAATTAAAGCCCAAATGGGTTTCCACTTCATAGTCAATCCATAATAAAATTAAGAAGAAAGCTTATCAAGTGTTAATAAAAATGTGGAACAGCTGAAAACCTCAAACACATCTTGTAGGAATGGAAGTGGTATAACCCCTTTACATAACTCTTTGGCAATTATGTTAAAAGTTAAACATACTCTTGTCATATGACCTACCCATCCCACTAATAAATACCCAAGAGAAATAAAACATCCGTAGAATGACTTCTGCATGAATGTTTATAGCAGCCTAAAGCCTCAAAATGGAAAAAAAAAAAAAAATCACAATATCTATCAATAAGTAAACAGATAAAAATTCTTGGCATATGAATACAGTGGGACACTACTGAACAATAAGGAATGATATGTACGCCATTCATGGATAAATCTCAAAATAATGACAGGGTATGAAAAATAATGCCATATTTTTGCTTATCTTTTTATGTCATATCAAAATTATGATTACCGTAAAAAAGACAAACAAAAACAAATACAGATGATGTAACTCTATGTTTAAAAAATTCTAGAAAATTCAAACTTGTCTACAGTGACAGAAAGCAGATCAATCATTACCTTAGGATTAGGAAGTGTGGGAGGGAGTGGGAGGCACTTGGAAAGGCTGGAGGAAGTAATTACAAAATGGTATCAGGACACTTTGGCAGCGCTGCATAGGCTCATTGTATACATAATTATCCACTTCACTTTGTGCAGTTCTTGCATGCCAATTACACCTTAATAAAGCTGGATACAAAGGGGAAGGAATAATATTCTAGGTATAGTATCTTGTCAGAATCAAGTGTATCTCATTCCGAAAAGAACTGACTACCGGGCTATCTAGATTATTCTGTCCTGCTCATACAAGTATGAAGTAAGTCCAGAATTAGTTATGTAAGTTAACAGTTTCTAGTGTTGTCCAGACATAAGACAGCCGGAAAAAAAGTTAAAAATTTAGGGCCATCTCTTGAGTATAGACCTCACATTAGAAGCTTTTCGTGGGTAGCTGACAGGCCACTGGACAAGTATTTCTCTTAGAAAAAATAATCACCCCTACATTATAGCATTAAAGATTAAAATCTGTCTGGACTCTCTCTTTCCTGTTAATGCCTAGGTATTCTAAAATAAATTATGAAACAACAAAAATCACCATTACATAATTTTAATTTATCTTAGCCTTATTTTTTTCAACTCATTAAAAATAATGATATCATGTAAACCACTGTGCAGATCAAAAGAGATCATGTATAGAAAGCGTGAGTGCATAGTAAGTATTCAATACTTACTATTATTTAATAGAGATTAAACTGCTATACTATAGCAAAGAAAATGAGCTCATGAAATATTCTGTTTCTGTAATTCCCCAATTCTGGGTGTTTCTCCAGTTGTCCAGAAATTACTTCCATGGCCTCAATGTGAGCTATTTATAATGAGGAAAGGTAGAGAGGTTTTTTTTTTTTCTTTTATTTTTTCTCATTGTCTTTTTTTTCTGACGTAGAAGGGAAAGCTGCCTCTATTATATTATACTTAAAAGAAACCATTTCTTTTTACAGCCCAGTAGTTTCAACCTGGCTGAATATTAGAATCAAATGGGGAATTTTTAGAATGCTTGTAACTGGACTCCATCCCAGACCTTAAACTCTCTGAGGGTACGTCCCCTGTGTCAATATTTTGAAAACCATCCTGAGGATTTTTAATGGCCAATGATGATTGAGAATGACCAAGTAATAATTTCCATTAAGAGCTTGGCTCTTTCTGTAGAGAGGAACACACACACACAGGATGCAAATAAAGTTAGGTAAAATTTTTGATTAGTTTTGTGACTTTTTGTATCATTATTTTTTGTTGCTAATAAGTTGGCATTTTCCCAACATGTTCTGCTTATTGACTATCTGTAAGTTGTCTACATGTTCTAAAGAGTTAACTACAGGCATAGCACACTAGATAATTTTTTGACAGTGTGCCTTAAACCATTTATTAAATTTATTAAGCCATACTTACTGTGAGTACATCAAACCCCAAACTAAAATTGAATCAAAAGGAGTCAATCCTGGGGACTGGTAACAGATGCTAGCCATTCTACTTAATTGTCTAACAGCATATGCAGAAAGAGACAGTCTCCAAGGCAACTGAGACATAAAACTACACAAATATTTTATTTTATGTTTGCTGTGGTTTGAAAGTTTATGTTCCCTCAGAATCTATAAGCTGAAATCCTAATCCCAAACAAATGGTATTAATAAGGGAGGCCTCTGGTACATGATTAGGTGATGAGGGTGGAGCCCCTCTTGAATGGGATTAGTGCCCTTAGAAAAGAGGCCCCAGAAAGTTACCACACCCTTTTTACTATGTGAGGACACAGCTAGAAGGTGCCATCTGTAAATCAGCAAAGGGGCCCTCACCAGACGCTGAATCTGTGCCAACACCTTGATCTTGGACTTCCCAGTGTCTATAACTGTGAGAAACGAATTTCTATATTTTATAAACTACCCAGTTTATGGTATTTTGTTATAGCAGCCAAAATGGACTAAGACAATGTTAATTGGAGTCAACACCTTGAATTTCACAATGAAGAAGAAAAAATTATTAAAAAAGAGAAATTATTCTAAAGGATAGGTAAGTATAGGTTAATGTAAGATTAGGTGGTAATAATTTATAAAAATTACTTTTGGTAATTTGTTAGGTAAAGGCCCGGTCAGCAGGACATGGTGGCTCAGGACTGTAATCCCAGCATTTTGGGAGGCCATGGTGGGCAGATTGCTTGAGCCCCAAAGTTCAATACCAGCTTAGGCAAAAATGGTGAAATTCCATCTCTACAAAAAATACAAAAATTAGTTGGGTGTCGTGGCCTCTGCCTTTAGTCCCAGCTACTTGGGATACTGAGGCAGGAGAATCGTTTGACCCTGGGAGGTCAAGGCTGCAGTGAGTGGTGATAGCACCACGGCACTCCAGCTTGGGTGACAAAGCAAGATCTTGTCTCAAAAAAATTTTTAAAAAAGTCCAGATCAAAGCTGGGTATTGTGCTACAGATATGATATATGGACTCAACATACATTTTATATATATATATATGATTTTTGTATATGTTTTAGACACTTACATTGTTCACTTTGAAGGATCTGCCCAAAGCTGTAGTCTGAAGACATTGTCCATTGTCCATTACTGATTGCGAAGGTATGGTGAAGAATGACTAGTCTCAATGAAGTGAATTACTGTTTCACAGTGAGAAGCACTGTGATTATTCTCTATAAAGAAATAAAAGCAAGCAAATTAATACATTTTAAAATTTTCTTTGCCTAATTAATAGCCAACACATAAGAAAAAGATAAGATCCTGTAGAAACGATGGACAATTGCAAAGGGAAGATCATATTGTGACACTGAGTACTTTATTGTAAGAAGAAGTATGTTTTACTCTAAATCCAACCTCACAGATGTCCTCTTCATGAGAGATCATCACTATAACTTTAGTAATAGATTTGTCTATAATATTTCCTACTTTGACATTGTGGGAATAGTGTGATGTATACTTTATTCTTTTTACACCATAGGGAGAGACGAACTGACTATTCAGGCATTGTGTCATTTATTGTTTTGGGGGTAACAAACTACTCAAAAACTTAGTTCTTTGAAGTTAACAATCATTTATTGAGATTGAATCTGAAAGTTTATAATTTGAGTTGGGCTAAGTCAAGTAATATTTCTGCTGGTCTCATCCATTTATATGTGGTCAGCTTCTGGTCAGCTTGATAGATCTGTTACAAGAGATTAATTGGATGACAGCTGGGCCAGAGGGAGCCACTGTGCACAGCCTTCTTCATTTACCAGTCTAATCCAGTCTCACTCATGTGATGACAAAATGTCCCCTAAACAGCAAGTAAAGATAAGTCACGAGGTACAAACACTTTTTTAAAATCTATGTATGCTTTTCAATTAACAATTCCCCATGAATATGACCAGTAGGGATTCAATGGGTGGAGAAGGAGACTCCATCTCTTGATAGAAGGGGAAAATTGTGATCATTTTTGCAATCTCTCATATTTCTCCTTCTGGAAATAGCCATTTACAGTTCTTTTCCATGCAAAGTATATTCACCACTCTCCCTAGATTTTCAAATTCTCATTCAGGATTGGATTCTAGGATCATATAATGCACTCATATTCTGATACAGCTTCTCTTCATCCAGGGAAAACTTGCTTTCCACTCTCTGAATAGGTTAGTATCTCCCCCATTTCTTATACCTCCATGTTACCTTTTTATTTATTTATTTTCCATTGGCTAGAGTGCGTTTTTAGTATTTATTTGACTGTGTGATTTCATTCTAGAATTAATACAAGGGCAGGGTCAGTATTTCATATATTTCTGCACATCCAATATTGATGGTCATGTTCTATAGACATTTTTGAATGAAAGAATGGGTGAATAATTAAATAGACAATTGATAGCCTAATAATTCAAGGAGTCATTTTTTATAAAATTTGCTGTAAGCTATTTTTTGCAAGAATCATATTCAAAATTCAGCCTTATAAAATCAAAAAAAGCTAAAGACTCAAAATGATTATATTCAAATGAATCTCTACTTAGCTTATATTATGCCATTTTCAACTTTGCCTTGAACAGCTTGATAATGCAGAAATTATTTTTACGTTCGCAGGTATAAGAAGGAAGAATTGATCAATTTAGAATGCATCAAATGTCTTACCTGTAACTTTTTCTGATTTCCGAAGATATTTTATTAACTCAATGTTATTGCTCAGATCATTTTTTGGCCATCTGTCATCACATAAGGTGTAAAAACAAAAGCTAATTGGTAATACAGTAAAGCTTTTTAGCTTTATTTCCCTGCCATTTTAAACCAGAAAACTCAGGAACACTGAAGTTTGAAAATATTAAAAGAGATACAGAATTTAAAAACAACTCTGTGTATTTTTAATGTAAAACATTGGTGGGCATTTCTTTGTGTTTCTGTGCGTGTTTGCCACTGCAGTTGACCCTTAAACAACATGGGTTTGAACTGTGTGTATTCGCTTATATGCAGATTTTTGTCGATACATACATTGGGTAATTTTTTGGAGAGATTTGTGACAATTTGAAAAAACTCACAGATAAACAACACAACCTAAAAACATCTAAAAAAATAATCCAAAGAAATGCATGAATGCACAAAATACATGTACATATTCGTCTACTTTATCATTTAGTACCATAAAATATACACAAGCCTATTATTAAAACGTTAAAATTTATCAAAACTTATGCACACACACATTTACAGACCTTAGATAGTGCCAATCAGAATTGAAGAAAATAGAAACAAACACAACAATTCAACATTAAATTATAATTGCATACATTACCTGTAGCACACACCTCACTACTGTAATAATTTCACAGCCACTTCCTCCTCCTATTGCAGTGAGCTCAAGTATCACAAGATGCTGCTTTAAAAGCTGTGTGACACTAATCATCACTCCATGAACAGTCCTCTCTCCAGTAAATTGCATGTCACAGTAAAAAGTTATCTCTCATGGTTCTCACACATTTTTTGCCGTGTTTAGTGCAATATTGTAAACTTTGAGAAACACCATGAGACCCATGCGATTTGCTATGTGATGCTGGAAGTGCTCCCAAGAAGCAGAGAAATATCGTGACATTATAAGAAAAATTGAATTTCCTGGCATGTACTGTAGATTGAGGTCTGCAGCTGCAGTTGCCTGTCATTTCCACATAATGAATCCAGCCTAAGGACCATTGTGAAAAAGAAAAGAAAATTTGTAAAGTCCATGTCACAGCTGTTTCAGCAGGTGTGAAAACCTTGCACTTTTTGCGAAACACGAGATATGTATTAATCAACTGTTTATATTATTGGTAAGGCTTCTGGTCAAGAGTAGGCTATTAGTAGTTAATTTTTGAGGGAGTCAAAAATTATATGACAATTTTTCAACTGCAGGTAAGGGGACCAGCATCCCTAACCTGCATGCTGTTTGATAGTCAACTGAATTATCAATGTTTATCTATGTTTCTGTTAGAGCATCACTATAAGTGGCCAAATTTATTCCCCTATGTTTCTGCATCACTTTATTATCATGGTATTCGTATAGCCATATATAGGACTTTGCATATTTCTCTCCATCATGGAAATATTAAGGTATTTATGTATATATTATTTATGCATGTACTTGTTTATTGAGTATGAAAGGATTTGTCAAAAGATTGTGGAGGGTTTCAGAAGATAACACTATTTTTAGAGGCACTTAAAAATTATATGGCTATAGCATACTTCATATTATGTGACTCTTTTTGGGCAGAACTTACGGTTGGATTTACCTATGGATGCATTTCTGTATATCTGTCTTTAAAGACACTCTTTGGCTTATGTGGCAGTTCTGGCTATCAAAATATTTTCAATAATTTTATTTATTTTTTGAAGTTTTAAGATAGCTATAGAAAACAAATTTTAGAACTCAGAAAATTTGTGTTCTAATTGTTTATTTATCATTTTCTCAGCAGCCTTGAGTGAGCTATTTACCAAATGTCAATAAACTAACAGCTCACATAAAATAGTTGTGTTACAATGCTATGCATATGCATACCTGTGCTGAATACTAGTACCACACTGAATATATGTGAGAATCTGGGCAAATTACTAATATATTACACAACTGAACCTCATTTTTCTAATCAGTTCTGTTAAAAGAAAAACTTTAGCTGAATTAAATTTAAAAGTGTTTAATTGAGCAATAAACAATTTGTGATTTGGGCAGCCCCCCAGAATCACAGCAAATTCAGAGTGTCTCCAGAGCAGCCACATGATGGAAGAAGATTTATGGAGAGTAAAAAGAATGTTACCGTACAGAAAACGGAAGTGAGGTACAGAAACAATTTGATTGGTTGCCGCTCAGCATTTGCCATATCTGAACATGGTATGAACAGTTACCTACATTTGATTGGCTAAAACTTAGTGATTGACACAGGTGTTGGCTATGGTCGTTTTACACCTCCACTTGTTATGGTTCACGATGTGAAGAAAAACCTTTAGGTCGAACTTAAATATGTAAGGAGGCAGCTTTAGGATAAACTTGATTTAACAGTTCAATTACTATGCTATAACTACTTACTGGAGTATGTGACACTTAGGAAAAGTCATATAAGGATTGCATGAAATGAAGGAACTTAAGTGGACAACACAGTCCTTGGCATGTAGAAGATATTGAATAAATCTTAATAACTCCATTTCCTTATAAAGAGTAGAAAAAGAGATAGAATGCATATAGCTTTCAAAGGAGAGTATCAATACCACTACAAATGAAAACCTATGATAGAATAACAAGAAATAAAAGTATAGTATTTTACAAATATCCATCTTAAAAAGTAAGCAAACAAATGAAAGTATAGCATTTTACAAATATCCATCTTTAAAATTAAGTAAAGAGAAATGAAGGTAAAAATAAGAATCAAAAAGCTTTTAGCATACGCCACTAGTATCTTAATTACAGTATACATTTTTAAGATTAGATTAGCTTTCTTCTATTAAAAATCCAGAACTAAATACTGAAAAATAACCTATCACTCATGGATACTTGGAGGCGTCATTCCTTGGGTATTCTTGAAGACAGCATAAAGAAAACTATTTTTGTAATTCTATTAATTATCTCTCATTATCTATAACCACCAACAAACACTGTTCCTTCTAAGACACTCCATCACTAGTATATGCAATGTTTTCTTTTTCTATTATACTTTAAGTTCTGGGATACATGTACAGAACATGTAGGTTTGTTACATAGGTATACATGTGCCATGTTGGTTCACTGCAACCATCAACCCATCATCTACATGAGGTATTTCTCCTAACGCTATTCCTCCCCTAGACCTCCACCCTCTGAGAGGCCCCAGTATATGATGTTCCCCTACCCGCATCCATGTGTTTTCATTGTTCAACTCCCACTTATGAGTGAGAACATGTGCTGCTTTGTTTTCTGTTTCCATGTTAGTTTGCAGAGAATGATGGTTTCCAGCTTTATCCATGTTTCTGCAAAGGACATGAACTCATCCTTTTTTATGGCTGCATAGTATTCCATGGTGTATAAGTGCTACCTGCTACCTTTTTTTTTTTTTTTTTTTCAAATCCAGTCTTATTGATGAGCTTTTGGGTTGGTTCTAAGTCTTTGCTATTGTGAATAGTGCTTCAATAAACATACCTAAAAACCATAAAAACCCTAGAAGACAACCTGGGCAATACCATTCAGGACATAGGCCTGGGCAAAGACTTCATGACTAAAACAACAAAAGCAATGGCAACAAAAGTCAAAATTGACAAATTCAATCTAATTAAACTAAAGAGCTTCTGCACAGCAAAAGAAACTATCATCAGAGTGAACAGGCAACCTACAGAATGGGAGACATTTTTTTTTTTTGTTTTTAAATACTTGACCCCTTTACACTTAGCTAAGAAAAGCCTTCTTATCTCTCCCCTTACCTGTCAATGCTAAACTCTCAAAAAGTAGAATTATGCACCCTGTAGACACTCAACATATCTATGTCAGTGAATTGGCAGGAAACATTTCCTAAATCTCACTAAGAAATCTATGCATCAAAACAACTAATTAGAATATATATGTATATTAAATAGAAATTTATTTGCTATGGAACATATAAGCATATAGGATTTGTTGATGAAAGACACATGCATATGGGGTTACTTCAAAATTGATAGCAAACCTTGATCTTCACCTTCTTCCTGGTACATTTTAAAGAGCATTTGAAACCAGAGAAAAAGGCCAGGTTACCTACAAAGGGAAGCTCATTGGACTAACAGTGGATCTGTCTGCAAAAACTCCACAAGCCAGAAGACAGTGGGTCCCAAATTCAACATTCTTGAAGAAAAAAATTTTCAACCCAGAATTTTATATCCATCCAAACTGGGTTTCATAAGTGAAGGAGAAATAAAATCCTTTACAGAGAAGCAAATGCTAAGGAATTTTGTCACCATCAGGCCTGCCTTACAAGAGCTCCTGAAGGAAGCACTAAATACGGAAAGGAAAAAACAGTACCAGCCACTTCAAAGACACACCAACATGTAAAGGCCAGCCACACTATGAAGAAACTGCATCAACTAATGTGTGAAATATCCAGCTAGCATCATGATGACAGGATCAAATTCGCATATAACAATATTAACCTTAAATGTAAATGGGCTAAATGCCCCAATTAAAAGACACAGACTGGAACGTTTGATAACAAGTCAAGACCCATTGTTGTGCTGTATTCAGGAGATGAATCTCATGTGCAAAGACACATACAGGCTCAAAATAAAGGATGGAAGAATGTTTAGCAAGCAAATGGAAAACAAACAAACAAACAAAAAAGCAGAGGTTGCAATCCTAATCTCAGATAAAACAGACTTTAAAACAACAAAGATCAAAAAAGACAAAGAAGGGCATTACATAATTGTAAAAGGAACAATGCAACAAGAAGAACTAACTATCCTAAATATATGTGCACCCAATACAGGAGCACCCACATTCATAAAACAAGTTCTTAGAGATCTACAAAGAGACTTAGACTCCCACACAGTAATAGTGGGAAAGTTTAACACCCCACTGTCAATATTAGACAGATCAATGAGACAGAACATTAACAAGGATATTTAGCACTTGAACTCAGCTCTGGATCAAGGGGACGTAATAGATATCTACAGAACTCTCCACCCCAAATCAAAAAAATATAAATTCTTTTCAGCACACATAGCATTTACTCTAAAATTCACCACATAATTAGAAGTAAAATATTCCTCAGCAAATGCAAAATAACAGAAATCATAACAAACAGCCTCTCTGACCACAGTGAAACCAAATTAGAACTCAGGATCAATCAACTCATTCAAAACCTCAAAACTACATGGAAACTGAGCAACCCGCTCCTGCATGATTACTAAGTAAATAATGAAATTAAGGTAGAAATAACAAAGTTATTTGAAGCAAATGAGAAAAAAGAAACAATGTACCAGAATCTTTGGGACACAGGTAAAAGAGTGTTTAGAGGGAATTTTATAGCACCAAATGCCCACATCAGAAAGCGGGAAAGATCTAAAATTGACACCCTAACATCACGATTAAGAAAACTAGAGAAACAAGAGCAAACAAATTAAAAAACTAGCAGAAGATGAGAAATAACTAAGATCAGAGCAGTACTGAAGGAGAGAGAGAAACACAAAATGCCTTTCAAAAATTAATGAATCCAGGAGCTGGTTTTTTGAAAAGATTAACAAAATAGATAGACAGCTAGCCAGACTGTTAAAGACAAAAAGAGAGAAGAATCAAATAGACACACTAAAAAATTATAAAGGGAATATCACCATTGATCCCTCAGAAATAAAAACTACCATCAGAGAATACTATAAAGACCTCTATGCAAATAAACTAGAAAACCTAGAAAAAAAAAATGGTTAAATTCCTGACACATACATCCTCCCAAGACTAAACAAAGAAAAAGTCAAATCTCGGAATAGACCAGTAACAAGTTCTGAAATTGAGACAGTAATTAGTAGCCTAACAAGTAGAAAAAAAAAAGCCCAAAACTAGATGGATTCACAACTGAATTTTACCAGAGGCACAAACAGGAGCTAGCACCATTTTATCTGAAATGATTGCAAACAATAGAGAAAGAGGGACTACTTCTTAACTCATTTTATGAGGCCAGCATCATCCTGATTCTAAAATCTGTCAGAGACACAAACACACACACAAAAATTCAGGCCAATATCCCTGAGGAACATTGTTGCAAAAATTCTCAGTGAAATACTGGCAAACTGAATCCAGCAGCACATCAAAAAACTTAATCACGATTAAGTTGGCTTCATCCCTGGGATGCAAAGCTGGTTCAACATACGTAAATCAATAAACGTAATCCATCACATAAACAGAACCAATGACAAAAACCACATGATTATCTCAACAGATGCAGAAAAGGCCTTGGATAAAATTCAACACCCATTCATGCTAAAAACACTCAATAAACTAGATATTGATGGAACATATCTCAAAATAGTAAGACCTATTTATGACAAACCCATAGCCAATATCATTCTGAATGAGCAAAAGCTAGAAGCATTCCCTTTGAAAACTGGCAAAAGACAAGGATGCACTCTCTACCACTTCTATTCAACATGGTACTGGAAGTTCTGAACAGAGCAATCAGGCAAGAGAAATAAATAAATGGTATTCAAATAGGAAAAGAGGAAGTCAAATTGTCTCTGTTTGCAGACATGATTGTGTATATAGAAAACCCTATCATTCTCAGCCCAAAACTCCTTAAGCTGACAAGCAACTTCAGCAAAGTCTCATGATACAAAATCAATGTGCAAAAATCACAAGCATTCCTATACACTAATAATAGAGAGCCAGATCATGAGTAAATTCCCATTCAGAATTGCTACAAAGAGAATAAAATACGTAGGAATACAACTTCCAAGGGATGTGAGGGACCTCTTCAAAGAGAACTACAAACCACTGCTCAAGGAAATAAAAGAGGACACAAACAAATGGAAAAACATGTATGCTGATGGATAGGAAGAATCAATATCATGAAAATTGTCATACTGCCAAAAGTAATTTACAGATTCAATGCTATTCCCATCAAGCTACCATTGACTTTCTTCACAGAACTAGAAAAAACAAACAAACAAACAAACAAACAAACAAAAAAACTACTTTAAATTTCATATGGAACCAAAAAAGAGCCTGTATAACAAAGATATTCAAAGTAAAAAGAGCAAAGCTGGAGGCATCATGCTACTTGACTTCAAACTATACTACAAGGCTGCAGTAACCAAAACAGCATGGTACTGGTACCAAAACAGATATATAAGCTGAAGGAACAGAACAGAGGCCTCAGAAATAACCACACATCTACAATCATCGACAAATCTGACAAAAACAAGCAATGAAGACATGATTTCCTGTTCAATAAATGGTGCTGGGAAAACTGGCTAGCCATATGCAGAAAACAGAAATTGGACCTCTTCCTTACACCTTCTAAAAAAATTAACTCAGGATGGATTAAAAACTTAAACAGAAAACCTAAAACCATAAAAGCACTAGAAGAAAACCTAGGCAATACCATTCAGGACATAGGCATGTGTAAAGACTTCATGACTAAAACACCAAAAGCAATTGCAACAAAAGCCAAAACTGACAAATGGATCTAATTAAATTATAGAGCTTCTGATCAGCAAAAGTAACTATCATCAGAGTGAACAGGCAATTTACAGAATGGGAGAAAATTTTTGCAATCTATCCATCTGACAAAGGTCTAATATCCAGAATATACAAGAAACTTAAACAAATTTACAAGAAAAAAAACAAACAACCTCATCAAAAAGTGGGCAAAAGATATGAACAGACACTTCTCAAAAGAAGACATTTATGCAACCAACAAACATAAAAAAAAAGCTCATTGTCACTGATCATTAGATAAATGCAAATCAAAACCACAATGAGATACCATCTCATGCCAGTTAGAATGGTGATCATTAAAAAGTCTAGAAACAACAGATGCTGGTGAGGATGTGAAGAAATAGGAACATTTTTACACTGATTGAAGGAGGGTAAATTAGTTCAACCATTGTGGAAATCGGTGTGGCAATTCCTCAAGGATCTAGAACCAGAAATACCATTTGACCCAGCATTCTCATTACTGGATATATACCCAAAGGTTTACAAATCATTCCACTATAAAGACACATTCATACATATGTTTATTGCATCACTATTCACAATATGCAAAGACTTGGAAGCAACCCAAATGCCCATCAGTGATGGATTGGATTAAGAAAATGTGGCACATATATACCATAGAATACTATGCAGCCATAAAAAAGAATGAGTTCCTGTCCTTTGCAGGGACATAGATGAAGCTTAAAGCCATCATTCTCAGCAAACTAACACATGAACAGAAAACCAAACAGTGCATGTTCTCACTCATAACTGGTCATTGAACAATGAAGACACATGGACACAGGGAGGGGAACGTCACACACTGGGGCCTGTCCAGAAGTAGTGGGAAGGGGAGGTAGGACATTAGGACAAGTATCGAATGCATGTGGGGCTTAAAACCTAGATGACAGCTTGATAGGTGCAGCAAACCACATGGCAAATACATACCTGTGTAACAAACTTGCACATTCAGAACATGTATCCCAGAACTTAAATAAAAGAAAATATTAATGCATGTTTTAAAAAAGAAAGCTAGAATTACAAATGGAACCTGAAGATCTGACTGAACTGCTGCAATTTTATAACAAAACTTGAATGGATGAAAAAAAAAAAAAAGAAAAGAAAAATTGCCTTCTAAGTATTTATTTTTCTTATTTATACTCTTATTTTTTCAGGTTGTAGTTTACTTATTCAAGTAGATGTTTTAGAAAGCAGTTAATTTACATATTAAACAACATGGTCTAACTATAATGGATTCCTTACACCACCTATCTTATTGTCGCATTTCCTTTAATATGCCATCACAAGTGACTTTTATTTAGCATAGTAAGCAATATTCCTAATGACGTAAAGAAGTAAACAAAAGAACAAGCAAAACCAAAATTGGATTTCTTCTTATCCAAGGTATTTTGTCTAATGGCTTTAAAAAGTTTCTCTGGATAAAGGATGCAGATAAAATCATACTATTCCATTTCTTCGTAAGGAAAGTGAATAGATAAGAAAATAGTCTTTTTATATGCTTAACCTTACTCCCTAGGCGCCGCGAAATTTTCCAGGTTGTCATAGATTGGAATAGCAAGACTGAACTCCTAGAAATCTCCCATCTCCTTTCATACACTAGTGAAACTAATGAGGCAGTGGCTACTATGAATGTTTTTCAGAAAGACATTTGTATTTGGGGACAAACCAGGAGATTCACTCTCTAAAGAGTAATAAAAATTAAAAATCATAAACATGTATTCATTTTTTACTTTAATATTGATTAAAAATACAAACTAATGAATTAAATTGTATTTTGTGATACAAATACAACTTTTAAAAGAAATATAAATATTGAGATGAAATAAGGCTGTGGATTGTTATTTTTTTTTTAAAGAAAACCTTAGCCTTTATAATTAAAATCAGCCACGTATTGCTCTCCTTATATATTATATTGGTTTCTTTATGTCTTGGTACGCAATTGTTGTTTCTATTTTTATGCAAATTCACTTGTATGTACCTCATCCAAACATTTACTTTATTAAAAATTCCCAACCAAAAAAGCACCATTCCCAGAGTCAGTCCAAAGAATCTTCTGGTCACTTAGGTAATTGTCAAATTGTTCCCCTCACAGCTACCCTCAATAGAATTCCAACTACAAATCTACCTCGGTGTTTTAGGTAGAAAAACCCTAATCCTGGGGACTGTGAAATTGTTGATACATCACTTCCATGATTAGGTTATATGGTACGGGTAACCTTAAAAATAGGAAGCTGTATCTAGGTGAGCTGAATCTAATCATGCAAGCCCTTTAAGGGCAGAATTGTCTGGCTAGTAGCAGAAGTCAGAAACTTTCCAAGCATGAAGTAGATTTGACCCATCTTTGGTGGCTTTGAAGAGTGTGATGGGGCAAGGAAGACGGGCAGCCTGTAGAAGTTAGGAACAACCCCCAGATGAACCAACAAGAAAAAAAAAAAAAAAAAAAAAATCTCAGTGCCACAACCACAAGGAACTTAATTTGTCCAGGAATCTAAACGAGTGAGTGTGGAAGCAGATTATTCTTCAGAGTTTACAGTTAAGAGCCCAGGCAGGCTGACACCTTAATAAAAATTAAGGTTGCCGGCGGGGCGCGGTGCCTCACGCCTGTAATCCCAGGACTTTGGGAGGCTGATGCAGGCGGATCACGAGTTCACGAGATCGAGACCATCCTGGCTAACATGGTGAAATCCCGTCTCTACTAAAAAATACAAAAAAATTAGCCACGCGTGGTGTCGGGCGCCTATAGTCCCAGCTGCTCGGGAGGCTGAGGCAGGAGAATGGCGTGAACCCGGGAAGCGGAACTTGCAGTAGGCCGAGATCGCACCACTGCACTCCAGCCTGGGTAACCGAGCAAGACTCTGTCTCAAAAAAATAAATAAATAAATAAAATAAAAAAAAATAAGGTTTTCCATACCCTGGGCAGACAACCCTATTGAGCCCATCGAACTTTCTGCCCTACATTATTGTGAGATAATAAATGGTTTTGAAGTGGCTAGATTTGGGTAATTTTTGTTGCTTAGCATTGAAAAACTCATGATTTCTAAGCTGATTATTTTCAAAAATTTTTGGTGCAGATTGTATTTTCCAAATGAAACTTGTGTAGAAAGTATATAAAAGTTGTACCAGGATTTCTTAGATTAAAAACATAATCATTTCTACACATCAATACAGACGCTCACTTTATCCCATGTGGTCCCAACACTGAACTGGAAGAATCTTTGGAAACCCAGTAGAATACTTCAATATGAGAATCTGTATTATTTGAGTTTTGAATACCAGAACCAATGATTAGAGGAGTTTTTGTTTGTTTGTTTTGTATTTTGAGACAGAATTTCACTCTTGTTGCCCAGCCTGGAGTGCAATGGCGTTATGTTGGCTCACTGCAACCTCCGCCTCCTATGTTCAAGCGATCCTCCTGCCTCAGCCTCCTGAGTAGCTGGGATTACAGGTAACTGCCAGCACACACCCTGCATATATATATAGTATTTTTAGTAGAGCCGGGGTTTCACCACATTGACCAGGCTGGTCTCGAAACCCTGACCTCAGGTAATCCACCCACCTTGGCATCCCAAAATGCTGGGATTAGAGGAGTGAGCCACTGCGTCCGTCTTCTAGAGGGATTTCAAATGAAAAGTTTATTCCTTTTACTCCAGGTTTAGGATACAAGTGACTCTTAATTAGCTACTTGGATTTATCAAAGTCTAGACACAGTCTTTAGCTATATCTTAACTAATAGCCTCTACAGCCAAATTCTGGCAACAGCTACTTATACTTCTCATCGTAAACAGAAAATACCCTTCTGCCAGCTCTAAATTGAACAAAAACATAAGAGTAAGCACGTGATGGCATCTATCCCACATTGTAATGATTTCTTGCCAAGCTGAAGAGCAGGCAAAAATACAATCTTCCCACACACTTCCTGAAAAACATAGACTTCCATGAGTGAATTTCATCACTAAAAAGAAAAGAAAAAGATACTTAACAATTATGTTGTAGCAGAGGCATCAACTGTTTGTAAAAAAGATCCTCAAGAAAACAAATAGAATTATCAGGAAAATAGGCAATTGTTAAATTTAAAATTATCTTTAATTTAAAAAACTAGAGCATGCCTTTTAGATGATACTCAGAGGAATGCCTGAGTGGGATAATTTGTTTTTACAATGATTAGTGGGCCAGTTATTAGCATTTCACATTTATTGGCAAATATTCCCTAAGCTGAATTTGTATGTGTAGAATTTATCTTTCCATGCCTAGCACATTTCTCTATTTCCTTTTCACTGCAAGGTATTTGTTGAGCTTCTCAAACAGAAGTTTCAGGTAATAGATAATCAACTGAATAAATTCTGGTGGATATTTTCCCTGTATGATAGAGAATTGCCACATAGCAAAACAGTACAGAGCTCACTTTGGCAGAAATATTGTTGGCACCTACTTGTAAATGTTCTAGTTTGTAATTTCTAGCGAGCTTCAAGCACCTATTAGTCATTTGTTTCGGATGTTTTTAATAATAATTACACCTTCCATGTAGCACTTCTAAATATATGATTTCTCTATACACTTTAACAATGTTTAAAGTAGGTAAATCACATTCCTATTTCGTTTGCTCTGAAAGAAATTATGAAAAAACCTTTTAAATGAGCAAAAGAGGCCGCTGTGTGTAGTCTTCTGGGTTATTTGATTTATAAAAAGCTGTATCTTTTATTGTCTTTGAACTTTTTACAACTCTTTAAGTTATAGAAAAATAAAACCTGACAGTAATGTCAATGATACTCATCCATAGAAATTAGAAAAAATATTATCTAGTGAATGCAGCTGATATTTGCCCTGTGGATATTGATCAGTTTTGCGTCTATTGGTAAATTCATTTCAGCATTCCTAATTGCCTATATTTTTCTGAATTCTCCTTTGAATCAGTTGTAACATCTTATTACTTTCCTCATTAATTAATTACTGTATTGGTTTTGTATTGCTACATAACCATTACCACAAACTTAGCACAAACCACACAAATGAATTATTTCACTTTTATTTAAAATTTATTTTACATTGTTAGCAGTCTGGGTATAGCTTGACTGGGCTCTCTTTTCAGGTAATCAATGCATAGGCTAAGCCTGCCATTTCTTTCAAGGCCCAACGTCCTTTTCCAAGGACACTGAGTGTTTGCAGAATTCACTGAGTGGGTAAGAAATGCACTACAATTAAAACTCTGGAAAACAAGAAAAAGAATATAAGCTAAAAAGTCCTTGATAAGACTTAACTATTCCAAGATCCTTATATTGTTAATAATAGAGGTTACAATATTAAATAGTTTAGAATTTAATATGCTCCTTAAACACTAAGAGTAACAAATTGTAAAATATATAGAGTACATGTAACTTCCAAACAAGTATAGGGGAAAAATGGAATGAGGAATAAAATAAGTTTAAAGCATCAAATCAATCTAAAAGATGTTAAGAAAGGGAGGAAAAAAGTGAACAAATAGGAATCAGGTAATATAGTAGTAGAAATAAATGCAAATGACCTAAACTCTCTAGTTAAAAAAATGTTTGTAATCTTGGCTTAAAAACATGTTGGTTCCATGATGTATAATTAAAATTAAAAGGTTGAAAGTCAAATAATGTAAAAATAAGTTTTTGGATAATTACTTAAAACAATATCTGATCAAATAGTTATGATTTTTAAAAGTTATTGGAAATTAAGAGGATTACTCTATAGTAATGAAAAATTCAACTCAGCAGTAAGACATAATTTTAAACATATATGTATGAAATGACATAGCTTCAAAATATAGAGGCAAATGTTTAACAAAACCACAAGGAGAAAGTGACAAATCTTTTACTAAAGTAAGATATCTTATTACATCCTCCACAATAACTGATAGATGTGTCAGACAGGTAATCAATAAGCATTAGAGCATTTTAATACTAAACCTGTTTGATTTAACTGGCATAAATAGAATATTGTATCCCAGCTTTGCACGAACCATTTTCTTCTCGTGTATAAATGGAATAGCTTAAGAAAATGTATCTCCTCCTATAATATCAAACATCTCAATAAATCTCAAAGAATTGGGATCAAGTCAGTGTGAACCCTGCACCACGTCACACCCCCAGTCTCTAGGGCGTGGTATGAATCCAGCCTCCTTCAGTATCAATAATATCATACAGTGATATTAGATAGATAGAGATAGAGACAGAGGAGAGGGGGTGAGGAAATGGTGAGCAGAGTGTTTTTGCTTTGTAACACTCTGAAACTAAGTTGTAAAATTTGAATAGTAAAATTATACCCAACTTTTCTGGGTCTGAAGGACTGATATGATGAGGACAAGATTGGAGAGTAGAGAGAAGGGAGATGTGAAATGTGAATCTCTACTTTAACAGGGGTAGAGGAGAACATATACTCCTACATGGCAAATAAGGTAACCATTTCCAGCTTCATTTCTAATACATTTTCCACCATTTAGTTTAATAAAGATGAAAAATGTTTGTATATATTACTTAAAACTAATAACAATTATTATCTAATGTGTTAACTAAATAATGAACTAAACAATTCAACCTATGTTGATGTGGGCACAAAAAGCTACAAACATTGCCTCCAGATAATTGTCTCTATAATATTCAGATATGTCAATATTATTGTTTCCTACCAAGTTTCTTTGCCGTTTTAATATATTGTATTGTGTAAATGTTCAAGCACCTTTGTTATGACATCTAACATACTTTATGATGTGAACACAACCCATGTTTCTAATCTCAACCACTATTTCTGTCCATAATTTGTGCCCTAGTAACTGAATGTAGTATATTCTCTTAGTAGTCGGGACCCAGTGAGACTGAATACGTGTGTATATACAAAGACATCAAATGTTCCAGAAATACAAATGTGATTATGCACATATATGTGTATATATGGTACATATATATTGTGCGTTTATATAATCTTTATAATAATCCACTTTAGGAAACTACTACATCAGAGCCAAGGAAATTCAAATCTCAACTTAAAACGTTTTCTTGTGTGAAGCATTTTCTGACATTCTGACATATATTCATTTTCTTAAGTTTTTCAGTGTTATTTGTACATATTACCATTACTGACATTTCCATGACATATTTATGTTAGTTGTTTGCATGTTTACTTTTTCCCGGGGACATAATCTCTTTTTAATCAAATCATCTTTTTACCTCTATTCTGAGAAATAAAACCAGTTCCCAGCATAGGAAAGCCACTCAATAAAATAATTCTGTTTAATAAATAAATATACAAACTTTAAAAAGTATTCAGTGAGTCTTTGATGTAAACTACCAGCTCCTCCTCACTCTTGAAAACCTTCCATCAGTAGAATGAATTCCTTTTGTGCTGAATCTGGAATCTCATTGGGTTTGCATTTTATCTGTTTGTCTCTGGCATTGATGTGATGATCCCAGAAGACATGTTGTTGAACTGGTAGCTATGTTTTGAAAAAAAAAGAAAGCCTAGCTTTCTAAGATAAACTTTCTGTCACAAGGTAGAAGAAACAGTATGCATGACAGTCAGACTTTGAAGTCAATCTAGGTTTGAATTTCGGTCATGTTAGCTGTGTGACTTAAATTATGCAACCCCTATGTTGCCTGTTGTGTAGCATTGTTAAAATTAAATTAGTTAAGATGTGTATATATTCATGATTCATATCTACACATGTACCTATGTGTACAGATAGATATCTAGATATACACATAAATATAAAAATAGATACAAAACATGCACTTAAACCAGGCGTGGATATTATAAAAGGTGTTGTTATTATTATCAATCATAGTTTTAATATTTTTATTGAAAGCATCTGGTAACTTTGAGCTTTTGTACTTTATTTTGCAGCTAGATTTCTGATTCCCATGGTTTTATTAGCCTTCTCTAGCCTGCAGTGAATTGTTTATTTATTTTAAAGCCCATGTATTCAGTTTTTTTTCAATTTTAAATTAAAAAAAAAGAAAACATTAACACACAGAAGAGATGCAGTTCATCTGCTTTGAAAAAATATTAAAGAAACTAGAAGGTATATAAAAAACTACCCCTAAATAATGATAAAAATAGATGTATCCTCCATAAAAATGTGGAATAAACTATATTCAGGGACACTTATTCACTTGTTTGTGGATTAATTTTAAATTTATTTCATTCTTTAATATACTCTATCCTATGACACATGCCTGCTTTTTTTATTATTTAAGGAAAGCTTTTTTTTTTTCCTAATTATTTCACTAACTCAAATCAAGATGATTCAAAAATTAGTCGCTCATAAAAAAGCAACTTTTGCAATGTAAGGTAAATTGCACGTTAAATAACCTGAAAAGTATTTATGCTTAAGTCAGTCTTTAATAATAAGACTGATCTTTCATCCAGCTCTATTTTTAAACCAGGAACAGCGGCACATGTAAAATAAAAAAAATAACTCCACATAAAAAATATTACAGTGTCTTGGGAAGTGCAGTTCAAAATATTAAGGAATAATGAACATTTCCCTATCTATTTCAAAATTACATGAATCACAATAAAGAATAACACAGTCCTGAACAATGTGCGAAGAAAACCAGTACACAGTTTTGCACCTTGTTGCACTTGGGGATTTAAGAGCTGGTGGAGTTTCTTTTTTATTAAATTTGTAGCTACCACTGATAAGCTACCAAACTTTCTTAAACCTTGATAAATAGCCCCAATCCTGAAGCATAAATTAAGGGGATAAGAGGTGCTATTTTGTTTATTTTCTTCATGAACACACAAGCTCTTTAGCTCAAATGGGTCCAACTAGACTCAAGAAAAATTATACACATGCATGTGCGCGCACACACACACACACATTACTTCTTTAAACACCAATACATTTAATACATATCTCTATTTATATGAAAAACACTTGCCAATACAGAAATTCTAACACAGAAGGTAAACAAGCCACATATCAATTCATTTCTTTGCTAAAAATGACCATTTTACTGTATAAACCTACCCATTTGTTAATTAAAAACTCAGGCTTCCTTTATAAGTTATTTGAAATATAAAACTGCTCTGAAAATACGATCAATGGTTAGTTTCTAAGTTTAGCTTTAATGAGCCAAGCGGCATTATTCATTAGCTTATTGTTTGGGTTTAAAAATTTCATTTTAACAAAATACAGTAATAATGAATTCACTATGTAATGAAACATAGAACACAGAAGTAGTGTCTACCATTTCAATAAATTCTTTTGTCAAGAGAAGCCAGGAAACCTCAGAATAGCAAAGAAACTTTCTTAAGAAAAATGATCCTAAAATTTAAGAATAGTGGTTCCTAAGCTACAAATTGGGAATGTCTTTTTACAAGTAAGCTGGAAACTGTCTCTTGATTTGGACTCATCTCTTTCCTTGTTCCAGTTACTTTTGTTCTCCCTTTTTCTTTTTATCAAGTCGTTTTAAATGTGCATGTACCTCGAAAAATGAAATATACCAAATGCTCGGTATTTCTTTTTCATCACTTAGCCTGTTTTTCACCATTCCAAGGAGATTTGGAAAGAAGGAAATGCTACTTTTATCCAGGCCCCTGAAATCATCATGATAATAATCACAAACACAATTCAAGCATGCCATCATGTTAATAAAATTTCATTTTTGTGTTAAATATAACAATTGCCTAGCAAAGATTTTAATTCCAGGTTTTACCAAAAAGACAGAATATACAAAATACAATTAGTGATATTTGAAATTTTGCAGCTTAAAAATTCTACAAGTATTTTGAGGCTGTATTTCCTCTCCATGGAAGGCCTATTGAAAAACAATACATTGTCATATGTTTGAAAATATTTAAATGTAATTCCAACTGATGAAGGAAATATATTAATGAATTCTTAAGCTTTCTACAATTCATATGGCTCCAATATTCCATATATGTACACAGAATTCATATTACTCTCAATATCATTTGTATCAAAAGCAATTTAAAAAAATTACTCTTAATGTGGTACTTGGTATTTCAATGTGAAAATTGTTGGAAAGATTTAAAAAATATAAATTCTTAAGGCATAATCACTATTACATGAAAGAGGTTTATTGTAACCATGGAGTTAGTCTTTCATTCAGTAACAGTGGCTTTGCACAAGTCAATTGGCCTCCCTTGTTCTCATATTTTTAATTTACAAAATGAGGAAAACATTCTTAATAATACTACAGGTGGTTTATAATGATCATATGATATTTAGTGTTTGAAAGTTATCAAAATATAACTTATTGTGATTAGTATTGATACATTCTGATACTGTATTTGCAATTCTCCATCCTCTATTGTTATTGATTGATTGATTGATTGATTGAGATGGCATCTCTCTCTGTCACCCAGGCTGGAATGCAGTGGCATAATCGTGGCTCACTGCAGCCTCCAACTCCCAGGTTCAAGTGAGTCTCCTGCCTCAGCCTCCCAAGTAGCTGGGATTACAGGCAACTGCCGCCATGCCCAGCTATTTTTTGTATTTTTAGTAGAGATGGGGTTTCACCATGTTGGCCAGGCTGGTCTTGAACTCCTGACCTAGTGATTCGCTCAACTTGGCCTCCCAAAGTGCTGGGATTACAGGCGTGAGCCACCGTGCCCTAACCCCCATTGTTTTTCTGTCTTCCACTAGTGGGTCTCCTAAACTAAATGTGTACCATGAATTTATCCTTGACTCCTCCCTTTCTCCCACATTCCACATCAATCCAGGGGACCAAGTGTTCACATTGCTTCTGACATCCAGCACCTTTCCTCCTCCCTGTAACCACTCCTAAAATTTAGATCTAAGTCATCATTATTTATTTACTAGATTATGGAAAATGCTTGCCAACTGTTCAACCTGTTTCAACACTAACTTCTGTTAGTCTATTTTCAAACTCATACTCAGGGCTATCATTTTAAAACACTAATCAAATCATGACCTCTACTTAAAATGTTGCAATAGATTTTATTTTCATGCAGATGAAATACAAAGTCATTACTATTGTGATCTGAAAAACTTTACCCATGTGTTGTCTCCCTGAACTCATCTTTCCTGCCTGACTGCACTCCAGCTGTCCCTCAAACAAGCCAGTTTTGATTTTGCTCCTGAGGTTATACACTTGTGATTTCCTCTTTCCAGTTTGTTCTTCCCCATGACGTATACATCACTTGATTCACTGCTTCGCATCTTTGCTCAAATGTCCATTTTTAAAGAAAGACTCAGCAATCTCAATTCTTGCACCGCCATTGTAACTAATACCTTTTGCCTTCTTTTGTTTGTTTCTCCATAGCAATTAATATCTAATATACCAGATCCTTTTAGAATTTGTTATTGGAAGTGAAGTTCTCCAATGGAGGGATTGATTTGTCTGTATGTGTGTTTTATTCACAACTATATCTCCAACAGGTGGAACAAATCTGTAAATATTTGTTAAATGAATCAATAAATTTCTCAAAAAATGGTTTTTAAAAAAAATTTTTTTTTTTTTTTCTACTGAGATTCCTGTGTTAGTTTCCTAACAGGTAATTGCTACTGTAAGCAAACATCACCAACTGGGTGCCTTAACACCACACAAATCTTTTTTTTTTTTTTTTTTTTTTTTTTTTTTGTTGAGACGGAGTCTCGCTCTGTCGCCCGGGCTGGAGTGCAGTGGCCGGATCTCAGCTCACTGCAAGCTCCGCCTCCCGGGTTTACGCCATTCTCCTGCCTCAGCCTCCCGTGTAGCTAGGACTACAGGCGCCCGCCACCTCGCCGGGCTAATTTTTTGTATTTTTAGTAGAGACGGGGTTTCACTGTGTTAGCCAGGATGGTCTTGATCTCCTGACCTCGTGATCCGCCCGTCTCGGCCTCCCAAAGTGCTAGGATTACAGGCTTGAGCCACCGCGCCCGGCCAACACCACACAAATCTTAATTGTTGTGTAGGTTAGAAGCCTAATACAGGTTTTATTGGCCTAAAATCAAGGTGTCAATAGGTCTGCATTTCTTTCTGGTATCTTGAGGGGCAAATTCATCTCCTTGCTCTATCCAAACATCTAGAGATCACTCCCATTCCACGCCTTGTGTCATACTCTTTCTATCTTCCAAGCTAGCAATGTTACATCTCCCAGACTATTCTTCTGTAGTTACATCTCCTTCTGACTTTGACCTCCTCTTCCTCCCTCCCTCACTTTTAAGGACTCTTATGATTATATTGTGCCCACCTGGATGATCCAGGATACTCACTCTATTTCAAGGTGAGCTAACTGGCAAATGTAATTTCATGAAAATATTTAATTCTCCCTTCTCATGCATCTTAAGATAATCACAGGTTCTGGTAATTAAAATGTGGGCATCTTTGGGTGGCCATTATTCTTCCTACCACTGTTATCTTCTACATGTTCTCTTGAATCTTTCTCCTCTTCCTTGAGGGCCTTGATTCAACTCTCACCTTTCCACTGTGACTGCTGTGCTAAGGTCCCCAATGACTTTCCAACAGACACATTTAAAAGACATTCTTTCATCCTTATATTGTCTTATGCATCTGCAATGTATGAAGTCTAGAGCTCAAGCAATTTTTTTAACTTCCTTATTGAAGCTGTCTTCCATCTTGCTTTCTGTGGGAAAAAAAAATCTCCTCTGGTTTTTTCTTAACCACCCTGACAATGGTAAAAATAAGAATAACAGGAATGATAAATGAACATTTTTGTTCACATATCTTCCATTTAAATGTTGGAGTTTCTCTATTGTTCTAAACTTGAAAGCTTTCTTTGTGATTCTGTGATCACTGGACATGTTCATATATATATATAATATATATATTTTATATATATATATAACTTAATAACAAACATCTCTGATAAGCACTAGAATTGTTCCCCATTGATTTAGAATATCTTCACAGATATTTTAGAATATCTAAAGGGCCTTTGATATATGTCAAAATGTGTTATTCACTCCCAAAATCTTTTTGTTTCCTTTTTGCATGTATCACCTCTGCTTAATGGCATCAAGATATTCCAAATTAACTATACCAAAAGCATGAAAGTCATTGTATCTTGCTGCCTCTTCATGTTTCTCTCTCTTTATTTATATAATTTATAACACTTTAACATGACCTGAATGTTTTACTCTTGTGTTCTTTCTTTCTACAGATTTATTCAAGTTTTCAACATTTCTCTCATAACATAAGTTTCATTGCCTTCAGTTTTCTTTACTTTATATTTAAAGGTCATACATGATGTTCTATGGTGGGCAGGCTCTACGCAAACCTACGCCAAAGATCTGAGGAAGCTGAGAAACCAAAGAAAGAGGCGACATTTCCAGTTTTTCAGAAAGAAATATTTATGAACAGAAGCCATGTTTGTATCTAGGGCAGCAGCAAGACAAGATGGTGGATCCCTGCACCATTATCCCCTAGACTCAGAGCTCATATGTCTTAGGAAAGAAAAGTGTAGGACAATTGTAGGGAAAGGCAAGAATGCAACATGAATCTGTCTAAGAGCAGAATTTATGGTCAAGGTTGTTTTGACATAAGGGTAGGATTTACAGTAAGTACATGCTCTTATACAAGACACAGTAAAGTAGAAATTGTAGAGGCATTCCTGGAATTGGGGTCAAACAGAAATCAACACGGTGGATTACCATCCACGACAGAGATGCTGTAGCCTCCACACATGACTACAATAGTGTTTCTAGATTATAGCTCTAATCACATTATTGAACTGTTTAAAACATACAGGAGAAAGGCCTGATTATTTTTGTGTGATATATGAACCTCTCATAGCCCAGCTTTGTTTTTCTTGCCAGCCTCTCCTTCAACTACTCTGTCTTGCTATGTCCTTGCTCCAGTTCTGTGAGCTACATGAAGTTCACAAGTATGCACCATTGTTTTAAATGTTATTGAATTTTTCTCTAATGTTTTTCAGAAAATCAGCTCAAATAGCGTATCAATGGAAAAATGTCCTGAACTCTCTGTGAAAATGTATTTAATTTCTCCTCTGAGTTCCTTGGCTGCTTTGTTCATTCTTCTGTTATAATAGTCTAGTAATTTACTTATGTTTCAACTTATAGACCATCAGTCTTGTGAGGAAATGGGCTGCTATTTTTGACTCTTGAACATTTAGTAAGATAATTAATGCAGAATACTGGCTTGATGAATATTTGCTGAATTCATTATTTTTATTTTTTTTCTACATACTAATGGAAAAAAAAAGAACTGATAAATGGTCTTGTAAAATGATGGGCAATGATTATTATATTTTATAAACAAATCAATCATCTTTCTTCAGTTCCCATAGTCTGTGGCCCAAGTACTAATCACATAACTCAAAGTCACCAACCTTATCAAACCCATCCTTTATTTATAACCTGTTCCATATTAAGATGAAAAGTTTTATAATTTTGCTACTTAACAGCTATGGTTTTCAACTTAGGGTTATTTTTCTCTCCTTGTAATATTTGGTAATGTCTGGAGACATTTTTCTTTGTGACAACTGGGGAGATGCTACTGGCATCCAGTGGTAGAGGCTGGGGATGCTGCTAAACATTGTGCAATGGAAAGAACAACCCTCTATGACAAATACTTATCCAGCCCAAAATGTCAATAGTGTCACAATTGAGAAACTGTTCTACAGTGTTTTATATCTGCCTCAAAACATTATCTATATCAAAATCTAAAGAGAATAATCAACTTGTTTTGGTACAAACATCTATCTCTGTCTGTCTATCTCTATTTATTTATTTCCTCATTCTGTGCTTTTTTATATAGTTGCAGAAATAAACTACAATTTTCTAAAAGGGCAAAACATAACTTTTCAAGAATGCTACAGTTTTCATTTCTTAAATTTATATGACCTACATATGTTTTCATGTTTTTACATTTTAATGCATTCCTGTTTATAAAGACTAAACATTATTTTAAAAAATTAACTCGGAAATTAGCATCCAAGATGAGTTCATTTATTTCAAAAGAGAAAAAAAACACATTATGCCTTAAGCCATCTTTCAGAGATGTTATTATAACATCACATGAATGAAAATTAATTAGTACTTTTTTCCTAAGTTAGACTTCCTTTTGTAAGCTATAAGTAGAGATCATTTCTTCTACTAAACATATAATAAGAAAAACAAAACATAACCTTATTCCAAGTTTAGGAACAATAAAATGACAAAATAGAATGCTCTTTTTCAGTGTCTACACCTGCGTCTGTCTTTTTTTCCCAAAGCGTCCTGGATATATTACTGAAGGTGACACATTCAATGCAGAAATACTATGCCGAAATTTAATAAAAAGAAATGCCAAAGAAAGAGAAAGATTAGGCTTTGCTTTATTTTTCCGTGATTTATGAAGCATATTTATAAAAGAGTTTGCAGATTTCCTATAGCCTACAGGAGGGCACAGACACTGCAGCTTGATGTGTCCTGAAGTCATATTGACCATTTATAGTACAACGTAACATTCAGTATTAATTTTTTCATTTAAGATCACTTACTGTGTATGATATTTTGTGGACAGACAATGAGCTCAAGCCAATCTCTACCTTTATACAATCACATATGGGAAACAGACAAGTTAGCGGGCACTATATACTATGGTAAGTGCTACAGAAACACAGTAAAAGGTGTGGCAGATGCTATAGAAATCCCTCCCAATAGCCATTATCTCCTTATTCCTTGCTATTAGAAGCTGGCTTCTGTTCAGGAAACAATGGCACATGCGCTCAGGGAAACTGGTTCTCTTTCCAGCTCCTGGAAGAAATGTTGATTAGTCAAAGCCCATAATAACTATCCTTTCCTCTTGCAGTGATTAGCTCAAGTGCGGTCATGTGATATAACTATGGCTAATGAGACAAAATGTAAAGTTAGATTTTAGGGATCTGGTAGAGGATTTTCTTTCTGATAAAGAGGAGAATGTGAGGAACGCTGCCTCTTTCCCTGCTGCCAAATGGGTTTTGTGAGGTTGAAAACTGGAGCTTCCATGCCACTGCATTTTTTTTATCATTAGGGCATGAGTCTTAGCCTGAAAGCCAAAATGCTGAGGATGGTGAAGCAGAATGATGAAGGATCCTGGCCCTTGATGAGCTGGTACTGCCTTACACAAGATTTCTTTAATCAACTCTTCTTTTCAAAGCTGATTGTAATTGTATCTTCTGTTTCTTACAGCTGAAAGTGTCATAGCTGATAAAAATACCTAAGTGAAGTCTGGAGAGATCAGATAAGTCCTCCCAAAATAAATACAATCAGCCTGCACCATCAAACTACTTGGCAATACTTCTTCAGTTTCTTCTTCCCTATGTCCACAGCCAATAGCACAGATGCAGTGATGAAAACTGAATGAAGGAGAGACATGTACTACGGGCAGAGTGCAATGTGATAACTCATGGAATTCTTTCAAAATCAGAGATTCTATAATACTGCAATATTTGGAAACAGAGAAAAAAAAACAGAATTATTAAATAACCACCCCATATGTGTAATCATTAACTTAAACATCATTATAAATAATAAGAAACATTTAGGGATTTCCCAAATTTCTCAAGATAGATAACAGAAACAACTGCCTCACAAAGGTTGTAAACAGAATTATCAAGAGATCTGTAGCTACTGCCTAAAATGCACCTGAAATTGACGGTATAGTTTTGTTTCCAGAAAGTTTCCTAGCCATGAGGTGCAGGAAACAGAAAGATGCAAGAGTGGATGTGGAATGATGGAGAGATTTACATCTATTCTCATTGACTCTACGAATATTACTCCAACTACTCAGACGTTCATTCTTTCATGCTGACAAGGGTTATTTCATATTGCCTTTGTATAGGAATATATGACATCTGAGAGCAAAATCATTTTGCATTTCCTTTTCCTAGTGCATACTCTGATACTAGTACACATTAAGATACTTTTCTCAATCTTGCTCTCCTGCTCCTTGACCAAATGTATTTGTACTATCATGGCAGAGTCCAGTTCCTTTTCTCAGCAAACACACAGTGACTAACGGTGGATGTTTTCCACCACTTTGTAGCCACTATATGAAATTGACCCATTGATAAGGTGACCATATTTTTTTTCTTTCATCTAAATCAGGACTCTTCTGTGACTGAAAAAAGAAACCTTAAAATCTTAACTGGAATAACTGGCATTGCCTAAGACCACCCAAGGCCAGTCCAACCTATGTGGAAAAAAATTCATCTCAAGATCTTACTACTGGTTTTTCAATTTCACACATTTTCAGTAGAAAAATCTATATTCTCAAATATTCTGAAATATTTAATAAAATATATTTTAATAATAAATCATTTTAGGAAATTAACCTTTCTATATAATAACACATTTTGTTTGGAAATGTCAAGATTGGTTGGAATTCTTTGGAAAGCTTTAGGGAAGAGGCGAAATTTGAAATAAATCCTGCAAAATGTGTTAGGCTGAAGGGGTAGGGAAAGGATCAGTGATTGCGGTATGAATCAATGCAAACAAAATGAGAGAAAAGGAATATTCTCAGTAGAAAAACCAATTATTTCAAACTGTATCTAGTAATATGTATCACCTTCATAAAAATGCATGGTTGTTTATTGATTTACAATGTGCAGAGGACTTTATATGCCAACCATACAATACATACTTATTTTGCACAAGTAGAGCCGTTATAATTATCCCATAATCATATTTAAATAAATGGAGTCTTACAAATAAAGCATTTATTCAAAATGACAGGATGTTAGTGACATAGGCAAAAAAAAAAGTAAAAGAAAAAAATATACAAAATCCAGTGCCCCTTCTACTCTATAGAATCACTTCTCTAATAATGAAAAATAGTAATTGTCTCCAATGGATAAGAAATTTAAGGAAAATAATTCTGCTGCAGTTATGTGACAGAAAAAGAAAAATCTGAAATCCATGAAAAGAAAATAATGAGGTCAGGAATAGAGCTGGTTGTGCACAAGAGTAAAGCTTTTAAGGCAGTGAGGGCAAAAGGTGGGCATTAATGTGCCATAATTGTGATATTAAACTTCTAATAACAATAAAACATATAGAAATTGTTGACCCTAATTAATTTCCAGTTGGCTTTTATATGCAGGAAGAGAATGTATGTGTCTATTTAAATAAAGAGCAACTGAAGATGCAGCTGTTTAATGCAGAAAGTATTGTGGTCTTGTGAACCAGAAATTAGATTGGGCTCCAGTCCCTTTCAACTTTTAAATCTGGTGTGTCTTAAACAGATTGCATGAGAATAGGAACTAAAAAAGATTTACTGGCCCCTTAAACATTTTTTCCTTCATAGCTCTCCATCTTTAACTGAATCTTGAAAAACCTTAAAGTCGACTCGCAAATGATATTAATATTTCCTGAAAAAAAAAAGTGTGACACATAGAGAATAAATGGACAAAAGGTCAAAATCACATCATATAGAACAAATAAGCATATGTGCAGAAGAAGAAAGGCGTATCATCAAGTGGGTGTTTATGGGTTTATAATTGTGGGTACCAAACTCTTACTGAATTTGTTAAAATGTAATGATAGGTTGTGCATGATTGTGTACCCTTATCCTACTGGTTCGCTCATGATTGGGCAGCACGAATCCCTTATTTTCAGATGCACAAGGAAAATGATGATATTTCTTGCATGAGCAATTTTGTGCTTCATTGCTTCTAATTGCATGCTTAAGCTTCACTTTTTAAAAGCTTACAATGTCTTAGGGAAAAAAAAGGAGGTCAATATGTGAGGTCTTGCTGAAATACAAAAAAAAAAATTTGAAGAAGAAAAAGAAGAGATCTGCTGCTTGAAGGAATAACTCATTTAGAAACACAAGTTCATGCATTGAAATTAAGTACAAGCCTAGCCTATAGGTGATTCAAAAAATTCTATTATACAAAAGAGTAGTTGAAATAAGTAACAAACTGTCAAAGTCAATAATAGAAGCAAAGTGGTATAAATCAGCTCAAGAGGGAACTAAATCAATTTAAAAGTAAGAAACCAGAGGTACTGCCTTGATTCTTAAAGCAAGAAAAAATCTAAATCAGCTTCTGAGTTTATCTCTATGTTTGAAATATTCCTTTTTATAGCTAAAATACTTTACAATCATTTAGGAATTGATTTTAATTTATTATATTTGCTTTTAAAAACCTGTATTATTTATTTTACTTAAATTAACCTCTCTGAGAGGAGAGCCTCTGACTATATTTTCATTTTTTTAGTCCTGCACAGAGGGTAATACCTAGCAAAGAGCAAATCCTGTTATTAGTAAATAAATGTAATGAAGAAATGAAGAAAAACAGTTGTTCGTGACATATGAGATATTTGACCAAAATATTAAATGATTAAGGATGCTTAGATATACTCTAGCACACAAAAGCAAGGGCTTTATAATGCTATTCCAATAATATCAAATCAGGGGCACCGTGGCACAAAACAAATCTTCTCTTTCAAACCATGATCTCTTTTAGTTCTGGGGTATCAGGTGTATCAGTTCTTTTTGCTTACCTCTACCCTCCGTGTTTCTACAGTAGTTTACACATTTATAACTTTTTTCTTTCTAAAAGAATTGAGAGTACTGATTGCTTTCATTGTAGTATAGAGATAACTTGTCATCAACTCTTGCTGCCATATTGTCTTTAGTGAGTTCTTGGAGCAGACAAGAAGACACTAAGTACCATACTTTCATTAAAAGCATTCCTTACCTTTGTGATACTCTCATTGTCTGACAGAATTGGATGATCTTTCATAAGCTTCTCATTTTACTTAAGGAGCACCAGGTAGAAAGAGCCTGGTAAATTCTAGGAGGCACTTATTTAAAATTAGGCAATAAGGATGATTTAAAAATTTGCATGTTGCCTGGATTCCTCCTTTATAACTTGTTTTTAAGATAATTTCAAAATTAAGTTGGTTTTATTTTACAGTACTTAATTTTCAGTTTTTATTTTATATGTTTTCAGTTGTAATGAATCAAAATAATGTTTATTTGCAATATTTTGAGGTATAAATTTTATTACTCAATTTATTAACAATAACAGCCACTTTAATTGAAGAGAATATGGAGCCTTCGTTTGAAGGCATTTTAGGCTAGATTATTTTTCTGGTGTACAAAAAGTAGCAGTGTTATGGGTTTAGATATACATTCAGCTATTTAAACACAAGACACTATGTTTCCCTCCCCCATCCATCTGTTTAAGTATTGAACAGCTGTTTTCTTTAGATCTACATTTGATTAAACTACCAAAAAAGTAATTATATGAATATACTTCATTAATAATATTAACCACATTATGAATAAATAAATAAATATTTAATCACCCTTTCACGCTCTCTTTTTATGAGCACATTTTAAAAGAATAAGAGCAGATTAATACTGGAAGTACATAGAGAAGGAGGATATCCCCATTCCTGGCCTCTATACCGTTTGTATCAAGGTTTGAGTTGACATTTTCAGTACCTTTTTATTAAAATATAAAACATTTGTTATACTGCTTTTGTTTCAGTGCTAGAATTTTTAGCAGAATACTTACAATTAATGTATTTAAGGACCTTAAATTCTAGGACAGTTCAACAACTATGTAACTGATATGTTTATGAAAATATAAAGACACTAAATTAAAACAAGACAAAAGAATTAAACATTAAATTATAATGACTAGAATACAGCAAAAGGATAAATTCATTATAGACATGAAGTGAATACACAAAAGCACAGTGTCCTTTCCTGCTCAGTAAAAAAGGACACGACAGTCCAATAAATTTAAAAGGAACCAAACATAAATTCTGTGGAACTACACCTTTTACTCCCAACTGATTTTCAATTATGCATGCTAAAATAGAGGACTTAGGGGACAAAATCAGATAGATTCACAGCTCTAATCTTATTCTAAGTAAGCTAAAAAGAAGGAGGAATAGGTATTTATTGTAACTCAAGAATGGGTGGGAAATAAAATATTTGTCTTCACTATACTTTGCTTGTAGCTTTTCCATGCTAAGTAGTCCTTCCATGTTATAAGGATTTTAACTTTTAGAGTAGAAAAAAAAGAGAAGATTAATTTTAAATTTTATTTTACTTGGCTTTTCTGTTGCCCTTTTTCAACAGATCCATTCTCAATCTTCTCTGCGCGATTGTCTGACTGTTATGAATAGTATTACTAGGATGCCTTTGCAGGCCAGCTTCCAGCTGGGTTTCACTAATGAGAAAGAGGTTAGGTTATCTTCTCCAATTCAGGCTTGGCTCATATTTGGTTCTGGTAGTGGTTGTGTTTTTCCACAACTATAATTCATTGATGAAAGATTCTTCTCACTATTACTACCCTCTAGAAAACTCAATTTCCCTTATTGTTTTGCTAAAGCCTCTCACATATCTATAAATAAGCTCTCATTGAAATCCTGTCAGTTGGGCCATCTGAGAGAACAAAAACTTGAGAGAGTAGTTGGTTGCCAGTGTTCCACCAGGAAGCAGAAGCTGAGATGGGATTCTGAAACTAGACTGGTCGCATATTAGTTAAGCATATGGGTGACATCCTTTCCTGGGAAATGCAGAACAGCCTTAATTTGTCATTCACTGGCACCAGACTTAGTCAAATTAGTTTTGTTGCTGGCATGGCCAACTGGCTACACAATTTGTGGGACTCAGTGCAAAATAAGATGCTGAGCCCTGTGTTTAAAAATTATTAAGAATTTTAAGCCAGTAACAGCAACAGAGCATTAAAGGAAGTACAGAACCCTGTGGGACTGTTATAGACTGCATACCTTTGAAGTTGATCTCAGGTAGTGGCTTAGGTTGAAGTACCAATGGAGAGCAAATGTTTATGTAATCCACAGTTGATAGCATTTGATCAATATGTACAATCATATTGATTACAGACTGTGGAGTGGAAAGTCTGTCTTTATTCTTGAGAACTTAAAAAAAAAGAAAAAAAAAAAAACAAATGATAATCTATGGGCCCTTAATTTCCAATTATAGACATATGTGGAAAAGCAGAAGGCTTTCATGACAATCTTAAAACAATCTCGTCTCATAGCTATAAGAAAGGCATGACAAAGACCAGAATCCAAATCAAACTGCAGGTTGAAGATTGCAACATCAGTAAATATGCAACTTTCATGTTGCTTATGCCTAGACTAGGTCACTGTTTAAAAGCAGATCGGATTTGGAGATTTGGTTTAGGGGCATTTTAGTAGCTAGAGCCAAAATTGTGAATCTGTTCTCTAAATATTCTTAAACTTTACTTCCAGCAAGTGTTTATTTTCATAAAGATACTTTCCCATTATCACTCACTGCCTCTGGTCTTAGACTCCAGATTGAGAAATGCAAGGTTTCTACAGAAGATAGCCTGTACATCAAAGAAAATCACAAGATCTTGTCACCCTTAAGGATGTCAAATCAAATAACACAGTATATTAAGTTGGAACTGAGCCAAATTTATCAAAGCAGTAGGTCTAATTCAGAATTTGGCATTTAATATGTTGACCTGTGCACTGGAGAGTGGGTTTAAGAAGTTGATTTTTTAGCATATTATAGCTTGAAATAAACAATTACCTACAGCATGTGAAAGTAAGATTCTGAAACAAAATCTTGTGGCCATTTGCAGAGTAACTAGGCACTGAGAAACTGGAAGGGAAAATATCTCCTAAGATTAGTAGATAGTGGATCTGAGTAAATGCTGTGACCCATTACAGTGAATCTGACAGAGTACATATGATAGATGGTCCAGTGCCCCATCCCACGGTTAGAGCTTGGGTTCCTAAATATGTAGTGGGACACTGAACAAATAGCACGATTCCTGCAATTGTTCCCTGACTCTTCCTAAGGTATCAGAGACCAAATAAAAGCCATTAGAATATTATTTGTCAAAATTAAACAATACCATATTTAATAAGAAAATACAATCAAAATAAAACAATACTATATGTAATAGGAAATACAGTCAAAAGAAAACAATACCATATTTAATAGGAAAATACAGTCAGAAGAAAACTATACATATTCAAAAGGAAAATATAGACCCTATTGCTATTTCCAAACATGTGGAAGGATCAAGGATCATTGGTTATCTTATCTCTTTGGCTGGTTAAAAACAAAAAAGTTTGATCTTGAAAAGTAACTGTATATTGTCATAAACTTAAAAAGAATGCTACCCTTTATGGACGGTCCAGTTGCTATACCATTACTGGAAAATAATTAGCATACTCCTTAATAGCTGACATAAAACTACTTACCTGGAAAAAAAAATGTTTGTTGTTTTTCTGTCAATTTAATAAGAAACATTGGTAACTGTTTTTTCTTTTCTTTTTTTTTTTTAACCTTCATTCAAATCTATGTTAAGAGTCCTCCTCTTTGTCATAATGTAGTCTAAAGAGACCTCAGTTACCTCAATGCCCCATAGGTAGGAGAAGCGAGTAGCTTAGGTAACTTAAATAAGACACGTTAATACTTGAGAATGAGAAATGAATTCCATAAAATTTTAGGTGAAAACATTATTGTTAAATTTTCTAGGAGTCCAGTAGTCTCTCAGAGTCTCTCTTCTGAAGTAAAAGACAAATTGCTCTCTTTTGTTCCATCCACTGCACATAAAGAGGATTGAGGGGAATCTTTGAATTTTGGATGTAACAAATTTGGCATATGGATGGGATTCTCATCAGCTACCTATTAATCGATGTAGACTCCAATATTAAATAAGGATGAGGAAGGAATGTCTCAAACAGGTCCAGATATTCTGTCCTTACAATGAGTGGACAAAATGGTATTTGATGATGAATCTATGGCAGACAAGAAGGCTATATGGAGTCTCTCAGAAAATCCACTGGGAAAATCATAGTCCAGATTCTTACAGTATAGGAGCAAAGCTATGCTCTATTTTTCCTTTTTTTTTTTTTTTTTTTCTGCTAAAAACTGTCTTTCTCTAGAAGTAGCTCAGGAATTATACCTGTGTTTCAGTAGAGAAACTAATGCTTAATCTAGGACACTGAGTACATTGGTACACTGCCTATCACAAACTAAGTGGCATATGATACATCAGACCATTAAGTAGAACTCATGCTATAGCATAAAAAGAAACCATTTACATGACACCATGCTCAAGCAGATCACAAAGGCACAATGAAGATTCATAAGTAGGCATCTTCAATTCCTATGGTAATTAGTTTTGATGTTTTGCCATTTCCTTCTAAAATAACACTTATAGCTTCTTTTCTAATAGAAAAGGAAAAAAAAGCATGGCATTAAAGAGGCTTCTGCACAATACACTGAATAGAAGTTGTAATGAGAAGTTTTCCCAGAGGGAAAAAAACTAAACACAAGATATTTTGTTTTCCACTTTGATTAGAAGAAAAGATGGCTTGAGGAATGGATCTATTAATAATTACCTTCAACATAGTGATTAATAGATTGCCTAGCCTCTCAGTGACATATTTAGAGTGCATTGAAAAGATTGTTGACAATAAGATCTGGAAAAAATGTATGTAGATAAACTTCTTGAAATGGCTGCTGATGTCTTCCACTCTTAATAATCAGTGAGATAAAATGAACGCTCCTTAGAATGCCAATCTTCTTGCTCCATCTACTTTTACGCTTGTTCAATGAACACATGTATAAAGTGGTTATAGCAAAGGATAGAGGCAACATTTTATAAGCATTATTTCAACAAGCTGTGTTTCATCCAACCAAGACTGATTTGACTACCACACATTTGGAGTGCCCAACTTTCAAATAGCAGAGAGAAAGTGAGTTTCCAATTTGATGCTGTATCAGTCCATTTTCATTTGAAAATGAATATCCATTTCAAAATGAAATGGATTATTTTCATTAATGAAAATGAAACATCCATTTCAAAGATATTACTTGAGGCTGTGTAAATTAAGATGGAAAGAGTTTAATTGACTCACTGTTCCACATGGCTGGGGAGGCCTCAGGATACTTACAATCATGAGGGAAGGTGAAGGGGAAGCAAGCACATATTACACAGTAGCAGGAGAGAGACAGCCCAGGGCAAACTGCCATTTATAAAGCCATCAGATCTCGTGAGAGCTCCCTTACTATCATGAGAACAGCATGGAGGAAACTTCTCCTGTGATCCAGTCACCTCCCACCAAGCCCCTCCCTCAACACATGGGAATTATTATTCAAGATGAGATTGGGATACGAAGCCGAACCACATCAATACCACTTTGCAGGTACGCCTATTAACCACTTAACAAAGGATTATTGCATTGGACCGCTTTGTTTCTTGAAGAGGCAGTCATTTATTCTTTTAGTAATACATAACTAATCTAAACTAATCTAAATATGTTTTTCTCTCCATGTCTTAAACAATTCTGTGTGTATTACTATTAAGGAACTTACAGATTGCTTCATTCATTATTATGTTACCCTGTACACCATTACCTGTGACAAATAAGTGCTTTTTATTATGATATGATTGAGGAAATTGGTCCATCCCTGTGCAATTAGCCTCATCATGTACCTCACATCCAGAAGCAGTCAATTTGATAGGAGAGTGGAATGGCCTACTGAAAGCTCACTTATGACACTAGCTGGGAAAAATATTTTGAGTAGCTGGAGTGCTATTCTACAGAGTATGGTATAGGTATGAAGACAGCAACCAATATATGGTACTTTTTCCTTAGGCAGAACTGAGCTGAATGGGCAATAAAAAGTGAAGGTAAGAGCGGCCTGATTATGCTAACTAAGCTACTTATTATTATTATTATTGTTTCCTTCCTTTCCCATAACTTGGAGATCTGATTTACAAAGCTAGAAAAGTTTCCACTAGGAAATACAGCCCTAATTTTATTAAACTCATTCTAGGAACTGCCCCGTGGGTACTTTGGACTTCTCATTTATCAAAAATGAAAATAAGGCAGTTACTCTTCAGGCAGTTATGACTGATCTTGAAGACCAAGCGGAAATTAGACTGTTGCTAAACAGTGAGCGTGAGGAGAAGTATTCAATAAAGATAGAACCAGTACAAAGTAGACCTTGTGAAACTGAAAGATTTGGGTTACTCAATGTAAAGAACCTGATTAAGTAAAAATGCTGATAGGGAATAAGGAGGATATGGAAGATACAGAACGATGGAAACAACTTTTATTTTTTCATGGGGTTAGATTTATTCCATATATTTAAACTAAAACAAAATATTGCAATAGATTGAATGTGAAAGTATATATGAAAATCTGCTTGTCTTCAATTAAGCAAAACATTAAAGCAATTTGTAAAAATGCAATATAATACAATTATTTCAATTGATATTATTTTCTGAGAATATAATTATTTTCATTAAAATATGTAACATAATAGGCTTATTCATTTCAAATTAATATATAAATATTTTAACAATTAATCAATTATAGCATTAATACAGTAAACATTGATATATTTATCCCACATAAACAAAAGCATTTGTGATCCTCAGCTTTTTAAAATATGTGAACTGTGCATTTTTTAAGTAGGTGAAGGGAGTTCTTAGAGAAAATACTTTGAAAATTGAGTTAAAAATCTGTGTTAAATATCTGAATAGAAGTTTATTTCCTGATAGAATCCTTATTGATATAAGTGATTCTTAACCAGGAGAATTTTTTAATTTACTATAAAAATATATAAAATATAGTTTTCTTAAATTAAAAAACTTAAATTTTATAGAGGAATTGCATATACAAAAATAGTTATTCAAAAAGTGTCACAACAGATGTCCTACTGAAACTTAATACAGTCTAGGAAAAGTCTTGGAAAGATAGGAGTTGAGAATCAGTTTGGAATGTATATGACAGTTAGAGTCTTCCTTTTGATGGGCTAGGTATTAGCTGTTAACTTTATGTCCATTTGAAGACAAAGAAGGCAGAATAGGCATTACATCATGGTAACCAAGAGATGAATAATAAATATAGCAGAGTTTGTTTCATAGGAGAAAGAGGCAAGATATATGAAAGGAATTGTGTTATAATAGTAAAGATTCTTTCAGATGATTAAAATAATTATAACAAAAAGACAACTGCAAATAAAAAAAGAAAGAAGACAAAACATCCACAAATACTAAGGTCAATGTTGTAAGAAGGTTGGATATATGTCCAAAGTCTCTGTCTGCCCTTTTATCCTTGAATTCTTAACATTTTTTATAATGTATTAGAATTGCTTTGTACATCCCTGCTAAATATAATGCATGCTTTGAATATTAAAATTTTCATCTATTTATTAAAATTCTATACTATAAATATTGCATAAAAACATGGATTGTACATTACTGTTAAATTTGTATTAATATGCATTATAGAGCTAAGCAAATGGAAAAACCAATAGGTGCCAATACATACTATGCCCTCTGTAAGGCAAGTGTATTAATCCATTCTCACACTGTTATAATGATATTAACTGAGACTGGGTAATTTATAAAGAAAAGAGGTTTGTCCCAGCATGGTGGCTCACACCTGTAATCCCAGCACTTTGGGAGGCCGAGGCGGGTGGATCGCCTGAGGTCAGGAGTTCGAGACCAGCCTGGCCAACATGGCAAAACTCTGTCTCTACTAAAAATACAAAAATCAACCAAGCGTGGTGGTGTCGCCTGTAATCCGAGCTACTTGGGAGGGTGAGGCAGGGCAATTGCTTAAACCTGGGAGGTAGAAGTTGCAGTGAGCTGACCTCACACCACTGCACTCCAGCCTGGGCGACAAGAGTGAAACTCCATCCACAAAAAAAATAAAAAGAGGTTTAATTTATTCACAGTACCACATGGCTGGGGAAGCCTCAGGAAACATACAATCATGGCAAAAGGCAAAAGGGACGTCTGGCAGGAGCAGGAGCGCAGGGGAAAACTGTCACTTCTAAAACCTTCAGATCTCAAGATAACTCCCTCCCTGTCACAAGAACAGCATGGGGGAACCACCCCATGATTCAATCACCACCTCCCACCAGATCCCTCCCTTGACATGCAAGGATTAAAATTCCAGATGAGATTTGGGTGGGGACATAGAGCCAAACCACATTATTCTGTGTCTTGCACCTCACAAATCTGATGTTATTTTTTTTTTACATTTTGAAACCAATCAGGCCTTCCTAACAATCCTCCAAAATCTTAACTCACTCCAGCACTAATTCAAAAGTCCACAGTCCAAAGTCTCATCTGAGACAAGGCAAGTCCCTTCTGCCTATGAGATTTTAAAATCAAAAACAAGTTAGTTATTTCAAAGATACAATGAGGGTACAAGCATTGGTAAATGCTCCCATTCCAAATGGGAGAAATTGGCCAAAAAAGTGGCCACAAACCCTTACGCAAGTCCAAAACCTGGCAGCACACTCATTAAATCTTAAAGCTTCAAAATAATCTCCTTTGACTTCATGTCTCACACCCAGGGCACACTGATGCGAGGGGTGGGTTTCTAAGGCCTTGGAAGCTCTGCCCCTGTGACTTTGCAGGGTATAGCCCCCATGGCTGCATTCTTGAGCTGACGTTGAGTGCATCCTTTGAAATCTAAGTGGAGGTTCCGAAAACTCAACTATTGTCTTCTGCTCACCCACAGGCCCAACATCATGTGGAAGTTACCAAGGCTTGGGGTTAACACCCTCTGAAGTAACAGCTTGAGCTATACCTTGGCCCCTTTTAGCCATGGCTGGAGCTGGCGTGACTGGGATGCAGGCATCATGTTCCGGGGCTGCATGGGGGGAGGGGGATATGAGCCTGGCCCACAAAACCTTTTTTTTTTTTCTCCTAGGCCTCAAGGCTTGTTATGGGAGGTACTGCTGTGAAGATCCCTGACATGCCCTGGAGATATTGTCCACATTGTTTTGGCTATTAACATTTGCCTCCTGTTACTTATGCAAATTTGTGCAGCTGGCTTGACTTCCTCCCCAGAAAATGAGTTTTTCTTTTCTACTACATGATCAGGCTGCAAATTTTCTGAGCTCTTATGCTCTCCTACCCTTTTAAACATAAGTTTTGATTTCATTCCAGCTCTTTGTGAAAATACATAGCTGAACATTTTCAGAATAAGCCAGGTCACCTCTTAAATGTTTTGCTGCTTAGGAATTTCTTCCACCAGATACCCTAAATTATCTCTCTCAAGTTCAAAGTTCCACAGATCTCTAATGCAGGGTCAAAACACCATCAGTCTTTTTGCTAAAGCAGAGCAAGTGTGATATTTACTCCAGTTTCTACTAAGTTTATCATCTCCACCTGAGATCACCTCAGTCTGGACTTCATTGTTCATATCACTATCAGCGTTTTGGTTAAAACGACTCAATGAGTCTCTAGGAAATTCCAAACTTTCCCACGTCTTCCTGTCTTCTTCTGAGACCTCTAAACTCTTCCAAACTCTGCCTGTTACCCATTTCCAAAGTCACTTCCACATTTTCAGTTTATAGTATCTTTAAAGCAGCACCCCACTCTGTGGGTACCAATTCTCTGCTATAAAGATACTACCTGAGACTGGGTTATTTATAAATAAAAAAAGATTTAATCAACTTACTTGGCTGTGGAGGCTGTAATGTCATGAGGAGCCAAGCAAGAAGACATGAGGCAGATGAGAACAGAGGTAGCCTTTATTGGGCTAGCGGGTGAGGTTCACCAGTCCCCTAGGAGGAGGGCCAAGGAAGTCGCGCTCGGGGTGGGTGTTGGGGGGCCTTTTATAGGGTGAGGTAGGCGGGGTTTGTAGGTTTGGTTTTCCTGAGTTAGTTTTCGATTTCTGAGGAATGATGTGCCCAGGAGCTTGCACAGAGGGGGTGTTTTTGGTGGGCATGGGCTTTTTTCACGTGCTGAGAGTCTTAGCAGGAAGTGAAGGGCGGAAAGTCCCAACAAAGGGCCTGCGGGAAGTCCTAACAAAGGGCCTGCCATGCCAGGTGATACCGCCATGTTGGGTCTAGATTCCCGCCTAACAGAGGCCTCAAGAAATGTACCATCACGGCATAAGTAGAAGAAAAAGCAAGCACCTTCTTCACAAAGCAGTAGGAGAAAGAGAGGGCAGGGGAAACTGCCACTTTTAAAATCATCAGATCTTGTAAGAACTCCCTCATTATCATAAGAACAGCATGGAGGAAACTGCCCCCATGGGGCCTCCCACCAGGCCCCTCCCTAGACAAGTGGGCTTTACAATTCCAGATGAGATTTGGGTGGGGACACAGAACCAAACCATATCAGCAAGATTAGGCAGTTGAGTAGTTCCTTTGTGTCTGCAGTTCTGCTTTCCATGGTTTCAGTTATCCATTGTCACCCTTGTCTGAAAATATGAAAATATGAAAAACTTCAGAAATAAACAATTCATAAATTTCAAATTGTTAAAATCTATGGTAAGAATAACTTTTCTAGTCGTGAAATTATGAAGAAAAGAAAAAAAATTGTGTTGGTTTTGCTATTGTACCTCAAGCTACAAAAATTATAGGTAAAGTCTGTGGTAAATGCTTAGTTGGAATGAAACAAACATTAAATTTGTGGGTGAAAGGCATGAAGAGAAATATATTCTCATTGACAGCAATCAAGTTCATTACTATCTGCATTTGCTAACATCTGCTGGGGTCTTGGAACCTATTTTTCTCAGATAAGGGGAGACTGTCATATTCAAACCATCCTAACACTTCCATTGAGAGGGGGGAACCTAAACTAACATATGACTTAATGCCTAGAAAACATAAAATAGTTATAATTTTTTTAATGAATTTTGAATTCTAAGAGTATTCAGTGAGAAATCATTCAGTGAGGTATGTGGCTAACAAGAAAAGGTAAATTCTTACACTTGTATTTACAGTGTTGGACAAGTTAGAGATAAGAACCAGAGTAAGAAATACAGGCCCATGGCTTTCCCAGACACCTTATAAAAGTATTTACAAAATCGATATTTTAGGAACCCCTTCCCAAAATAATTTTCTTGTTTACCCTCTGTCATTATGCTTGGCATTCTTTGAGTAAGAGAGCAACATTTTATTTTATCATCATGGGTCTGATAAATTATTGAATAAGAACAGTCTTTGAATTTTAGGTTTCCTGTATTAAACCACATTGCAATTCTTAGTAACTGTGTGACTCTGTGTAACTTCCTTGAATCATCTGTGCCTAAGTTTTGTGATGGGTTAAAACTGTCATGGTGATAGTATCTGTCTCATAGCTAATATTTTATTTGTATTAAATTAAATAACCCTGATGCAAGTTTATATGACTTAAATTTTCATTTTAATAAGAATAAATTGCAACAAATACTTTTATGGGAGCAAGTTTCACTCAGTGAAAATGCAAATCAGAAGTAAAAACTTTTTTTTTCCTGAAATTAGGAGAGATTAGAGGAACAGATAACACACAATGAATTTTGAAGATGCTAAAAGAGATTAAAATACATGTATTCACACATGCTTATATAACATAGTTAGGTGTTGCCTAAGTGCAAACCACAGAACTGTAATATCATACTAGTAAATATTGACTTATTTCTCACATATGTGTAAAGTTTAGTTGATCTTGACTGAGTCTGGTTGGGTTGTTCTAAGAGCTTAGTCTCTATCTTGAATCTCAAGCTGGCATTTCAGCTGTAGTCTAAGCTTGGCTGAGGCATCATTTCTGAAGCATCAGCATGCTTCCCTCTTACTATCACTAGGGAGGGATCATAAAAATATGTGCTTTTCATAGACATGGCACAATTGTGAGAAGAAAAGGTCTAGTCTCACAAGTTCTATGTCACACTACATCTGCAAACCTCTAATTGGTCAAAGCAGATGTAATGGTTTGAATATTGGCCTACAAAAAACATATGTCCATCACCAAGAACCTGTGAGTTTGAGCTTATTTGGAAAAAAAAAGAGTATTACAGATATGATTCAGTTAAGGAACTCTAGGTTAGATCTGACTGGGCCTTAAATCCAGTAACAAGTGCCCTGAAACAGAGAGGAGACACAGACATAGAGGGGAAGAGCAGGTGAAGACAGATACAGGGATTGCAATGATGCACCAACAAATCAATGAATGCCTGCAGCCACGAGAAAGGCAGAGATACGAGAAAATCCTCTTCTAGAGCCTCTGCAGGTATGCAACACTACCAACACCTTGATTTTGGATTTATACCATCCAGAACTTGAGAGAATAACTTTTTGATATTTTAAGTCCCTGAATATGTGGTCATGTGTTATGGCAGCCCTAAGAAACAAATACAGTAAGTAACATTTTGAACTTAGTTTCAAGTAGTTAGGGTAGTAGGCTCTGTTTACAGGGAGCACTGCAAAGTTGTACAGCAAAGGGATAGTCAGCAAAGTTGCATGGCAAAGGGAGGCTTGTAGAATTGAGGTAATTAACTCAATCCACCATGTCTACCAGCACTCAGACGCCACTCCCAAGGAAATGGAAAAACCTCATAGCACTTACAGTGTTTACAAAGTTCTATGGAGCATTAAAAATAAACTTCTATCATATACTACAATGCAATGTCACTTGATGCTCTTTTGATTCATTATATATTTGGTAGAAAGACTCAAAGGGGTCCCCTATGACACTTGCCTCTTGGGAATTCTATTTCTTTTCATCTTCTTCCTTTGAATTTAGGTGGAATCTGTGACTTGTTTCTAACCAATAAAAGATGGCAAATATGACAGGTTGTACTTCCATGATTATGTTACTTTATATAAGTGTCCATCTTGCTAGCAGATTTCATCTAGAGATTTCTCCCTTGTTGACTTTGAAGAAGTAAGCATTCTTGTTAGGAAACTTACATGGTATATGCTGAGTTCAGCATCTAAGACCCTGGGGAAGCCTCTAGCCATCAGCCAGAAAGAAGTCAGGACAGTTCCATAACCACATGGAGATGAACTCTGCCAATAACCTGAGTGACTCTGGAAGTGGTTCTTCCCAGCCTCCAGATGAGGACACAGTTCAGGTGACACCTTCATGGCAGCCCAACCTGAGGACTCAGCTTAGCTGATCCCTGGGTTTCTGACTCAGAAACTGTGAGACAAAGTGTTCTGGTTTTTTGTTTGTTTGTTTTTTATAATTAGATTTTTTTGTTTTGTTTTTAGTTCTGTTTTTAACTGTAAGTTCTTGGATATATGCTCAGAACGTGCAGTTTTGTTACATAGGTATACACATGCCATGGTGGTTTGCTGTGCCCATCAACCCGTCATCTACATTAGGTATTTCTCCTAATACTATCCCTCCCCTAGACCCTCACCCCGTGACAGGTTCTGGTGTGTGATTTTACCCTCCCTGTGTCCATGTGTTCTCAATGTTCAACTCCCACTTGTGAGTAAGAATATGCAGTGTTTGATTTTCTGTTCTTGCGTTAGTTTGCTGAGGATGATGATTTCCAGGTTCACCCATGTACCTTCAAAGGACATGAACTCATCCTTTTTATTGCTACTTAGTATTAGATGGTATATATATGCCACATTTTCTTTATACAGTCTATCATTGATGGGCATTTGGGTTGGTTCCAAGTCTTTGCTATTGTGAATAGTGCTGCCATAAATGTACGTGTGCATGTGTCTTTATAGTAGAATAATTTATAATCCTTTGAATATATACCCAGTAATGGGATTGCTGGGCCAAATGGTATTTCTGGTTCTAGATCCTTGATGAATCACCCCACACTGTCTTCCCTAATGATTGAACTAATTTATACTCCCACCAACAATGTAAAAGCATTCCTATTTCTGCACATCCTCTCCAGCATGTGTTGTTTCATGACTTTTTAATGATCACCATTCTGACTGATGTGAGATGGTATCTTCATTATGATTTTGATTTGCATCTAATGACCAGTGATGATGAGCTTTTTTTTTATGTGTTTGTTGGCCACATAAATGTCTTCTTTTGAGAAGCGTCTGTTCATATCTTTCGCCCACTTTTTGATGGGGTTGTTTGTTTTTTTCTTGTAAATTTGTTTCAGTTCCATGATGAAAACACTGAAAGCAATGGCAACAGAAGCCAAAAATGACAAATGAGATCTAATTAAACTAAAGAGCTTCTGCACAGCAAAAGAAACTATCATCAGAGTGAACAGGCAACTTACAGAATGGGAAAAAATTTGCAACTCTCCATCGAATGAAGAGCTAATATGCAGAATCTACAAGGAACGTGTTCTTTTTTAAGCTGCTAAGTTTGTAGCTATTTACTAAGGAGTAATAAACAAATGATATGACATGGAAAGGGCTATTTTCAAATTTTTAAATCATATGATATTAGTGTTACTATGTAGGAAATGAGTATAGCATAAGTAATAGATTTAAGACCTCTTCTTTTCTAAATCTGGCACAGTAATTTAAGTTAAAAAAGCAATGATACACCTAGCAAGTGTGCAAGAGAGGATCATTGAACTTCATCATTAGAAAAATACATCCTGATAAAAACAGGTTTATTTAGGCTAGTTAATAAAAGGCTTGGAGAAAAAATAATTAGCTCTCTTCAAAAATCTGGAGATATCTTCAGTGGAAAGTGTAAAATCTTATTTTGTACTATTCTTGATAGCAAAGCTGTAACTAATGAATAAAGATCATAGAAATGCAGTTAACTTTCTAAGTGCTAGATCTGAACAATTAGAGAATTGTATATAAGGTCAAATGATAAGTCTTTTGTTCCTGGAGAAGTTTAAGCAATAACTGAATGAACACCTATCCTTGATATCAAAAGGGGATATAATAGAGGGAGAAAGAGAGAGAGAAAAAGACTAGAGATAGATAGATTAGATAGATAGATAGATAGATAGATAATGGGTGAATGAATGAATGGACAGATAGATAGGTAAACAGGGGATAATTAGATACAGGGAAGTATAACAGGTAGTCCTATAGTTGGAGAGGTGAATGACAGTTGGGTAAATTGGCAGGTGGAGTTGTGGATAGATGGACACAACAGATAAATAGGTGATAGATAGACAAACAGATCTGCATAGATACATAGATGAAGTAGATTTTCTGTTCTTTTTGTCCTTGAGCCCTGAAAAATTTCAAGTATTTTTTCATACTGGTTCTTGCTGGGGGGATGCAAACCCTGCAATTGGTACAAACTACTTTTCTAAAAGCCTCAGAAGTACACTCTGTACCATAAGTAGGAGGGAGTGATAGACCCTTTTATCAATCAATCTCATTCCTCTCAATGGCTGATATATTTCTTTTCTAAACTAATTTGTTTGTTGGATGGTGAGTGAATTACAAGCAGCACACATTGGAATGCTTACTCTATCAAAACAGAAGTCAGCTGCTCTCTACAATGATGGCTCGTGCCAGCTGGCTAAAGATTGACATTGGCTCCAGCTGTGTTTTGAAGCCACACATTTCATGTTTTGCAGTCCAATCAGATGCACTGGCAGTGAATAAAATGGGTCCAGAAAATATAAGAAAGGATGAAATGAATAGAAGAAAAAGCATAATGCTAAGCACTGATATAAATTCCATTCAGCATTCGACTTAACCAATCACATCACAGACACATATTTACTTAATAGAATGAAAGTGTTATTTCAGTTTCTATGTAGCTTTTCATATGTAGATTTCAATGTCATATATATGTATATATATATGTGTGTGTGTGTTCATTTATTTATTTATGATAAGTTGAGCAAGTTAAAGTATGACATGAAAAGATGCCATGTTTGTATTTTAGTCTCACTTGAATTTTAGAAAATTACTCTGATATTTAATTAGGGTTTAAAAATGCATTCAACTTCTAATTTTAATTAAGTTAATGTTATAAAAACAGCATGATGCCTTTATATTTTTGAGAAAGTAAATATGACTGTAAAATATGTATGTCCACCAACTCTGTACTCTCTCCATTCCCTAATATTTTCATTCAGGTTCTCAAATATGGAGCACCTACAATGTGCCAGGAACTATGGATACTAACAGTGACGTGCTATGATCATTAATCTCCTGAAGTTACAATCTTAAAGAAGCACCAAAAGAAATATCAGTGATAGGTGATATGTGGTAGAATAGAGATCTTCGTTACATGGCAAAAGTTTAAATGAAGGGAATGATCAATTTACTCTTCTGGTACTGGGGAACACTGGTTAGAGAAAGTAATTTTGCCATGCTCTGTAGCTTGAGAAGGCATGACAAAGGAGAAAAAAAATAAGCATAGCAGGTAGAAATGTCAGATCAAACAGACAGCATAACAAGTAGTTTAGATGTCATGGTTATTTGAAGGGAAAGTGAGTAAAATAGTATGTCTTCCTGTCTACGGAGATCTTTTTATAAAGTTATGAATGAAATGGAGAGAGATGGAATATGAAGAGGGAGAGGAGAACAATGACAGAAGAGGAAAAGTAAGTAGACTAAGTTAGAAAGTGAGCAAGTGGGAATGAAGAGAACTAAGAATAGGGAGAAGGCTTGGATAGATGTGCAGAATTGAAAAAATTTGTTTATCTCTTCCTTAGGGTGTTTTCCTCAATTTAGATAAAAGGGCAATGCAGTCATATGTTTCCTCTAGCGGGTATGTGTTAATGTTTCATTTTTTCACTAAAAATAAATCATTAGAAACATAACACCTAGTAATGTGATTTCTAGGCTTAATTTGATGGAATCCCTTACTGATACTACAAGATTTTCAAGAGAACCCTTAAGACTTCAATTATTTATTGCTTGTATTCACTTATACATTCATTTATTCACCTGTTACATATTCATCCATTCATTAAAAAATGTTTTATGAGCCTTTTTGAATCCAGGAAAAATGCCAAATTCTAGGGATATGTCAGTGAACATAATGATCCAAGTCCCTGCCTTCTAACTAAATTGTCTTTTATAACGAAAATGATATCAGACTTAAGAAGATGGAAATAAAGAATACAAAGTTTCAGATCCCTTTGCTTGCCATTTGAAATTATCATCACTTCTTGCTGTACTTACTTTCACAGGCACTGGTTCTTACTTTTGCTCTGAGAATTCTGATTTGATCAGGATGACTATGTTCCATCTTTCTGAATGCAAATTCAGACATTTGTATAATATGGCGTTGTGGGTTCATTCTCTTTGTGGCTTAGTTTAGGTCACTTTGCCAAAACCCTTAATTGAATAAAATTGTTATCCCTATATTTATCTAATTATTATAATCAGTGCTCTTAATTTTTACACTATTCTCCATAAGCTGCCACAGGAGAGTAATGGCAATTGAAAAGCTACAAAGAGGTGGGAATAATTATTGTGACCTGCTTGTCACTGGAGCAAATTCTATTAATCCTCAGAGAAACTTCTGCCAATCCAGCAACGTTTTCTTCCCCACAGAGAGGGTAAAGCTCCTCATCCTTTTTCCTGCCTCCTCTAAAGTTCTGCCCCATATTTACTGTTGCAAATGCGTTGTTGGCCACTGATGTGATGTTTTTCTCCTGCCTGCCAAATGGTTAGGAAACCACAGGCAGGCTGTGTCCTTTTCTGGAAGCAAAATTACCCGACGCAAACATCCGGCTGAGAATAAGTAAATTACCTTGGTCAATTGATTTACAATTTATCTGGGGGAAGGTTTTGATAGAGATATTAAAAGGGAAGTAAAATTTATCACATTGACATAAAGCCCAGACCTCACTGCTTCTGCCAAAAGTGGCCACGTTCCGCACTCCACTAGGCAGGTTAACTCAGCCTTTCGGCTTATTGGGCTTTTCTGTTTCTAACAGTTTTGTTTATGCTTAGAGATTTAAATAACCTTCTACTTAAGGCCCCAAGTCTCCAACAGAGTAGTGCCTGCTGCACATGACAACAGTAGTTCCATAGTCTCCTGGGTGTGCTTTGGAATCCTAGAAGCCAGCCCCTTCCTTTGATTCCTCCTGTTCTCCAGCAGGTGGTAGACAAGCAGTGTCATGCCTACTTATTTCACCTGCCAGAATATGTGGAAATGGGAACCTGGACTTGTTTTTCCTCAGGCACAGAATAGATGAGGATGCATTAGACTTTTGCTGCTCTCTTCCTAACTTTTTCTGGCCATCACTTCCCCTTTTAAAAGTAAAATATTAAATTACTTTTTTTTTTTTTTTTGCAAAACATTACAAGTCTGGTCCAGTAGAATTATTTTTAAATACAAATACTTTGCCATAATACAAATAGAAAATGGTTTTCTGATAGATGGACATTTTTTGGCTGTGAAGAACGTATATACTTTGAGTAATTCAAGTAGAAAGAACACAATGCTACATGATAGAGTGTAAGACCATGTCCTTTCTCTTACATCTTATCTTTATTTAACTGTGCTTAACAATGCATGACAGGTATAGATGCTTGCTAAATGTATGTTAAATTTACCTTGTAAATTTTTTTGCTGGGATTAGAGAGAGAGAAAAAGAGACCAATAAGATATGGCGTATTTAGAAATGTAACCATGGATTGTCTTTACATTTTAAACTTTACAGCTTTACTATGGAGAATGGAATTTCCATATTGTTCAGACAGACCTTTTTCTCCTGGAAAAAATGGAGTCATACACTTCTTATTAAGAAGAGGCAAACAAATCAAACCAAAATCCTTTTGGTTAACACCTATTACGCTAAAAATAATTCTTGATATTGTATGATAAATCATCATGCAACTTTCTTTTACTTGAAAACATAAGATTAAGTGTCTGAAAGATTAAAAAGCAAAGATTTAAATAATTTGCAGTAAGGCAAATTTGACATCTCCCAACATCCCCCCAGACTGTTCTGACTTCTCTGTAATTAAGATTCACTAAAAACCCTTACTCTATCTAGAGAGTAGTAAAATCGTTATTAACAATGAAAAAGAGAACACAAACAATTGTCTTGACCATAATCATTCTTTGCCCTCTGTAGCTGTGTTTCAATCTATTCCAAATCTTCAACCCCCATCACACTCCTTATATCAGTTATTTGGCTCCCATCTATTTTTTGTGTACAAGTTTGACCTTAACTGAAATGTGTGCCTATATCCTTAAATTACATTTTTATGTATGATTTCATTGTCAGTTTAAAAATCTGGACTTTAACTTCACCTTCCAACGGCCTAAGAATTTCTTGCAAATGATATGCACTTAGCATCCCATTATATTAAAATGTGTTTATCCTATATCTGCCATGCTTTATAACAAAATTATGCGTGACTCTGTCTTACCTTCTCAGATTTAGCCTTTTCTCTTGATTGTTAGCTGATATTCTGGAATGTGACCTAACTTTGTTGGCAGGAACTGTGGTACTTCCATAGCAAATTTATACGTGCAAACCATCTGTTTATGCTCTCTAGTCTGCGTCCATGCTGTTGATTTCATCTCCAAGTTATACCACCCACCTTCCTTCAAATGTCTGTTAAGTCAATAATCCATATGGCATAAGAGAGGACATATTAATGAGGAAATTATTTTTCTTGAATTTAACCTCAGTAAATTGGATTGCAGGCAGTAAGATTTAAGAGAAAGGAATTTCCTTAAGATGTATCTGTCTGTTGGTAAAATCAGGGCATTCTTTAATAACTTAAGTGCCCATTTTATCTCTCTTGTTCTAATAGACATGTAAAGTTCACTGCTTGACAGAAAAAAGAAAAACAATGCAGGTGGCTCAGTAGCAACAGCATCTGTGGTGATAGGAATGAGGGTGACAATGTTGAGCTTTACTAAGCCTTGTGATCCTAGAAAACAATGAAGGTTAATAAAACTCTCCCACCTTTTTTTGTGTTCTTGATCAAGGTTTACAGAAGGTAAACACTCTTTTCCATATTACTTAGGTAAGACTCATGGATGCCCACTTTGTTTACCTATGACAAGGGCAGACACACACACATCACACACACACTCCAAATTCCCATTTTTAAAATAATGAGTGAACAATTGAACTGAACGGTTTGGTCCCACTGATCAACTAAACATTGGTTTAAATTCATGAATTTAACACATCTTTAATATCCTTTCCCAAAATAGACTGTCTCAGGGTATTATCTTCACTGACCTCCCATCCAATTTTTCCACCCTTGTTTGTACCACTTCCCCAATCCGGTTTCCTAGTCTTATTATTCTTCTTTACAAAACAAAAGCTCCTTTTTGTCTCTCCTTTTCAATACTGGCAGATCTCTCAGTCAGAACATTCTCCCTACTACTTACAATAGCTTTTTTTTTTCTCTGTTGCAGGAGTCTTTTTTCCATGTTTGCAACAAGCCCCGCTAAGGTCTAGAGTCTGATTTTTATCTGATAGTTTTGGGTGCTGGGACTCAGATTAAGATTGGGACTCACCATGGAACACCACCACCTCATACTGATGATGGTGCCCTGTCACACCTTTGAACTCCTTTCCTGCTAGACTATTTGAGGATCTTTTAATGCTATCAACTCTGAAAGCAATGCTACAGGCATCTTGTCTGTTATAAAGGAATTACTTCAATTTTTTCAAGCAAACTGGTTATTCTTCTTGCCCCGTATATGAGGCCTCTTCTGATTGTCTCTGGCTCCTCGCACCTGGGGGCATGCAAGGGAATCTCTTCTTTCCTTTGACCCCACGATTTTCAGAGGGGTTCCTTGGCTCTTGGACCTGGGGATCCTGTGAGGAAATTAACCAAGTGGGATTATTCCCCCACTTTAAAGTCTCCCTATCCCTTTGGTTTAACTGTTAATCCCTCCGGTAATTCTCTTTCAGGCATCTTCTCCCACTGACTTTGTGCTTTGATATAATATGCTTTTGCTCTGACTATATTTGCTTTACAGCACTAATTCAGTTAAATGTCTTCAGAAATGGTGAATTATTTACAAAAGACAAATCAGAACTAAAATAGCCCTTTTGGTAAACTTGGGATCTCCTTGAACTGGCTTATCTAACAGCCCCAGCCCTCTAGCTTCTTCTTCCTCCTTTACTCCATCTGCCATCTTCCACGCGTCCCTTTGAGTCTGTTGATCTGACCTTTTCAACACCTACTTCTGCCTCCTCCACCACTCTATCCACCTTTGCCAGATTTTTCTCTACCTACTCTAGTTCCTCAATTCCCTATAATCATTTGGGTTTAAGTTCTCTCCCCCTGTGAGTGTCTCTTAGGGGATTAGATAATCCCAAAAGTAACCACCAGAGGCTGATAAAGCCAGTTGGAAAGAGTGTAGATGTTTTACTCACTTAGGTGGGCTTTGGAGACACCCAGATGACCAGCTGATCTCTCTTCAGTCCCTTGACTGAAATTTAATTAATATATTCCGTAAGATTATACATCATGGCCAATTGGTGAGAGCAGGTAAAATCAATTTGTCACATGCTTCCAAAAAACAGTTCTGGTAACAAATATAAAGATGGTGAAAGGACAAGAGTCAGTTTTATTACATAAACCAGTGATTATGTATTTCTGTGTGTATGACTGAAACATCATAAAGACAGAAATACAAGTTTTTAGAATTGAAACTATAAGTTCTTTATGTATGTACGTATATAGGCATATTTAGTATTTTTCTACCTTCAGATGGCATTAACAAATTCAATTATACAATACCTCAAAGAGTTTTATTATGACTTGTTTAGACACAATTAGGTACTTATATAAGTTGAATATTCTGAAAATTCCAGAAAGTAATAAAAGTAAACATATTTTGACATTTTATTTCAATAGTAAGTATGTATTATACTATTGTAACGAAGCCGTTTAGCTTCAAAACGCATTTAATTGTTTTCTTCTATCTTATTTCTCCTTCCACCCTACTTTCAAGATATAACCTTGAAGCAAACTGCAGAAACCTTTTTTCCTTCTTAGTCTTAAAATATAGGCTTGAAGTGTACTTTGAAACTCCATGTCCCTCCCTTTCACACCATATACTCCCTAATATCACGCACATTATCTAACTATATGCTTGTTAAGTTTACACCATACACGCTTAACTTTGTTCTTGCTTAGAAATTCCAGGGGCTAATTTTGAGACAGACTAAGCATGGAGACACAGTTGCAAAATTCCAGGTAACCTGGACATTGTTGATATGATACTAGCCTGTGTTCCGGGTGGACCATGACTCAAAATAGCCACTGCGACATACAGCCAGGTACCCAGCACCATTCCTGCATGCCTCCCATTCCAAGTTCCCTTTGTGAGCCCCTGTTCAGCCTCAGGTACAAAACAGTTTCTTTAAGAAAGTAGACTTTGCCATTTCCTCACTGCTAACTCTGGAATGAGGTTACTTACCTTCCACTGTACTTCCTCCTTGTTTATTGGCTTTACAAGTGGCAGCAGCCAAGTTTTCTTTTGGTTACAGTATGTCAGCTTAGAGATAGTTTCCAAGAGGTTTTAGCAACTTAAGGGCTTGGACTTATGTTAAATTAAGTATGTAAGTTATGCAGGATGTGTCTTTGATAATCAGAAAAAAAAAAAGGGTATTTTTTTCAGTTAAATAACTGTTAACTCAGGAATCAAAAAGAGGAATGTATAGAACAATACCTGAGTGGATATGAAACATGGTAGATTATTTGCAGAAAGGGAATTTCATTTGGCATGGTCAAAGATGGCTAAAGTTTGATAGGTTTGTTTATAAAAAAAATTAAAACAAAATTTAGTATGAAATAGTTTTTTCTTAACCTTCTGAATAATCTGCCTGGAAGGCAAAGATTCTGGGTCTTATCAAAATAATTTATTGTGCTTTATGTTGACTTTATCATGTCCTTCATTATTTAAGGGAACAAAATATTTGCAATTTTAAAAATAAGTGTCTATATTTTCAATTATGTTACTTCCTATTTATTTTTAAAATTTGTTATTGTCACTTTGGTAATCCCATTTAACAACTTTTGACATTTTACCTTCCCAAAATAAAATCTCAAATGATATTATTTGCACTTAAAACTGTCTTTGAGGTTTCCTAGAGGAGCCCTGCAAAATCACAAATCATTTTTTCTTTCACTTTGCAAAACAAGAAGTGTAAAAATAATTAGATTTATTTAATATGTTATGAGATGCATGGGATGTTTTGTCACATCAGAGATGCTTAACCTTTTCTAGGTTAAATTTGTACAGATAAAATATTGGTATCATAAATATTTCAGAAATTGTATAAAATTCCTAGAGATTTGACAGTGTCCTTGTTGACCATTATATGTTTTTATTTATCAGAATCTTCATGCTGTTTTGCCTGATATTAGACCACTATAGTACAATGTTTCAGTCATAATTTCTGTTAGTTTTTAAAATGTTGCACATCGTAGAAGCAAACAAATGTTTCTGTCAATTGTCTTATTTTGTAATACTTTTTTTAGTGCTTTAAATTTGTTAGTAATCTAGAGATAGTTTTTGTTTGGATTTGTCTTACTCTAATCCTTTCCTGAGTGTTCTGGTAACCAATAATAGGCCATTGTGATGCATCTTCAAAATAAAACTAAAAAAAACAAAAACAAAAACAAAAACAAAACAAAACAAAAAAAACCATCTCAGGGATCCAGGTAAAGACTATGCCGGGTTCACTCAGGCCCAGGCTTCTTGATGGCAATGCTTAAATAATTTTGAGAATCTACAGCTAAATGGAATCAGGATTTTCAGAATTCTAGTTGAAAAGCTAGTGGATTCATTAGACTGATAGCCCAAGATGGAGTGGAACAAGAGTCAATTGAATAAACAAATGAGAGACAATTATGAATTTTGTTTGAAATACTACTGATGCTTTCATGTTCATTTTTGTTGGATATAAGGAATCTCTTTGTCTTTTCTCTTGAGCCATCTGTAACTTATAATAATTTAGTCTACTATGCTTTTGTAAATTAAGTGAAACATTTATGTTCTCCCTCTGCCAGCTTCTTCCACAATTTAGAATCTCTTATATTCTTATTTAGATGGCAATATAATTATTTGAATATGTTGGGAAAGAATCTAGTTTTCTTGTTAACTGAACATAATTGGAAACCTTAGTTATGCAACCAAGGCTTTGAATGGAATCTCTTATTTGTGAATGATACTTGATTCAAATATGACTAGACACTTTGAGAAACCCAGGATGACTTTCTGCAGTCAACGCTTACCAAGCCTTCTTAGAAAAACTGACCTAGCACCTGAACTTACATGGCTTCCAGCATTACAAAGTAAGCAAGTAACATCTCGGCATGCTTAGTTAGAGATTTTATGATATCTTAAGCCATTGAGAAAAAGGATTTTTTTTCTGAGCTTCTCCATGAAAACCTCCAACAAAGTAAAATGTAAAATGTCCATATGTTAAATTACTATTATTCTTCTGCTTATTTAAATAATTAGACCAAATATAATAAGATCAGACTTATTCTATGATAAAGAATAATCATTCTTTGGTACTACCTTTGATCAAAATAGTGGGAGACTATAGGGAGGAATTTTGTATTTTAATGGAAAACTATAGCATAGTTTATTGGATTCTCAAATCCTCGCCCTGTCCATTGTCTTTGAGCTATTTTGCCCGTCTTGTAATTTTCCAGTTAACTGATGAATAGTTGGGGGAAAAAAGAAAACAGTTTTATAACTTAAGTGTAAATTAGACTGAGTCTTGTCATATTGCACACATTGTCTATTCTTACCCGAACTTCAATTCTTCTAGTTTCTTTCAATATCTGACTACAACCCTCCAAACAAACATGTCTAATTTTTCTTTCTCTCTCCTGACTTGATGACACTAAAAACTAAAACCTGACTGTTCAGATCCTAATTGAAACTTTAGGTTGCCTTGTAACTTAACTTTTCCACCAGATCTGAAAAAGCATAACAAAAAGCCCAATAAGTAAATATATACTTTCAACGACTCATCACTGCAGTGGATCATGCGTGGGCTTGACTTGTCCCTGGAGAAGCTGCTGCCTGAAAAAAAATGAAGGTTAATACAATTTTCCCCAAAGCTTTTGTGTTTAAAAACAAAAAACAAAAAACAAAACAAAACAAAAAAAACAAGGCTTGATGCAAATAAACCCCCCATCATTTATAATCCATGAATGCCCCCTTGGTTACCTATGACAATGCCAGACACAGACCTCCATATTCCTATTGTTTACCTGGTACACAAAGAGCTGAACTATTTTGTCTTCACTGATGAATTGTAGCAAAATGCTTGTTAACCAGACATTTATTAAGTATATCTCCTCAAACAGAACTCTTAGTTTTGATTCATTCTTCTCTGACCCAACATACTATAGTACCTTACTGACTTCTCCAGAAACAGAGCTGATTTCAGGGAAATTTATTCTCTGATCAACTATCCCATCTATCACTATTTATACTACTTTTCCAAATATGTCTTTTTTTTTTCCTGTCTTTTTTACTCCTTCTCACAAGAAAATCTTTTTTTCTGCCTTACCACTGAGAATATTGCAGATCTCATCTTCATTGCATTTTGTCTATTGTGATAATTCCTTCCTTACTCATTCCTTCTATTCTTTTGCATATAATTTCTCCTTACCTAAGCCTAGAGCTTGTTTTATATTTGATAAGAGAAATGGAATATGTATTAATCTTAGGATTGGGTATGACTTCAAGTTTGGTCTGTTACAATAATCAAAATTGTCCTAAAAATCTGTTAATAGATCTGCTTTTCAGATCAATACATTTTTTAATAAACAGCATAATCAATTGTTCTACATTATTGGATAGTTTGTCATTTCTTCCATTATGCATTAGTGGGTTGGCATGAATAGAGAGGCCATGTGAAAATGTATTTCTTCAAATTTAAAAATCATACTCAGTACTATAAAATGGCCACAGGAAAAAATAGTCCATGAATACTTAGAAAAACAACCTCTTAATATTTTCCATCTCACTCTGGATATGTGTTCACTGACTAAAATATAACTTTAAATAAGTTAAACACAGTTCGTGATGTAATTCCAGTGTATGGGAAGCTGCTTTTGCTGAAATATGGGACTATAGGTTCATAGTTCCAACTACTAAACTTTCCTGCTTCATCTTAATGCCTATGAATTTCTAAACTCTATTAAGCATAAATTCATACTCTCTAGTCTAGCTCAGCTACTCTTTCAATAATCCAATATTACCTTTCAGACATGAGGGAAAATGCATCCTCACTTTTCAGGTGTCATACATATTCTGTTTATTATTTTTTTTAAGTCATATGAGCTTCATTATATACAAAACTTATACAATGGTGCTGCTTTGGGGCCTACTGAAAACTGCTTTAAGCAAGGCTTAGAATTGTCAAGTTATTGTGAAGAAAGTCAGTATGTCCCAGAATTAGAAATAAGTAAAGGTTGTATTTCTCCTTTTGTATATTTTGCTAGGAGGTGACATACTGCAACGATAATACTTAGACTAAATTATTTCAAAACAACAAGCATTAATTAGCAACCAAAAACTTCTGATATAAGCTCAGGGAGGTCCCTGTTCTCTGTCCTCAAACACTCTAATAAAAACTTTCATTAGGGTGAAATTCTGGCACACCCAGCGAAATGAAACTCAGGAACTAAGAACACCACAGTGAAATCTTTTACAGGGCATACTGAATTATCTTATCTTATTTGTAAAGTGGAATTTTCTAGAAAATCTCATAACTTAAAGAAAACTCACTTTGTCAATGGACAATTGTTTCTAACATCCCTTATGGCACTGAGTAAATCCCTAGGCACAGATTTGGTTTGTAAAATATATAATTTTGCCTATCCAACCTCGATGAAGATATGTGATTGGGTCTTTCAAAAACTGCTGTAAGAGTCTTGCACTCTATATTTCTGATTAGGATGCTAACTTCCTTACCTTATACAATAATTTATTCAGAATTATTTTAAAGTGATCTAGACACAGTTAAAACAATAGTCTCAGTGAATCTAATATTAAATTAACAGATATCCCAAGTGTCAGAAAATTACTTTAGCAGGCATCAGGTATAAATTCCAATTATGCTTTAAAAAGTTAGCCTACTTTTTTTCACATATTGATTTCATTATAGTTAACCACATAGGTTTCCCTAGAGAAAGGAATGGAGCCTAAGTAACAAGAAATTCTCTTCAGGGATATTTTACACCATTTAAATATCTTGTTTCTCAAATCTTAGTTGCACCCTCACAATCTATAGTTTAAGTCTAAAATTTGTTAGTTTCTTAAAAAAATCCAAATTTTTATAAATTAATGGAAGTTATAATGAAATTTATAATGTGTCCTTAACTTCTGCCTCACTAGTAAAATGATACTTTAAGGGTCTAATGAATCTTTGAGAATTTTTGGCAAAATATTAATTATTTATAAGAAGAAAAATAATGCCAGCATATTATAATTTGAGTAATTACATTTTCAAGTCTGATTTTTCTTATCTTTTTTGGCATCTACACTCTGTTTTTGATTTGTGACCATTTAGACTTTATGTTCACAAGTTACATGATTTCAGAATGTTGTATATTTGTTCTCACTGAATAAATATTAAGGATATTTTTTGTTTATTAAGTGAAGTGCAAATTAGTTTCTATTTCTGTAAAATAAATAATGCATTTTAACTCAGTGTATATTGTTTAGTTTTTATGTTCCATTGCAAAAAATAAGAAAAAATTGCAATTGCTATCTTGAATATATAGATATTGATTATTTTAGAGTATCAAATTGTTATGAAATTTTCAAAATATTTTGTGCTAAAAAAATAGCAATTTGTATCTGGGAGGAGTAACATAGTCTATACTATATGTCATGAACACTGCTGATTTCTAAGTAAACACCATTGAAACAAATTTATGAATATTTTAAGATTTGTATTTATAAACATTTTGATCTGTAAGCACACATTGAGCACCCAAAAAACTGCAGCACTTGATAAGGCAAATATTTATCGGGAGACTTGTTTTCTGTGTGCATTATTTATTTTCAGATAAGTAAGATTATCATGCTTTGAAGGAACTCATCATAAAGTGTCAAGGCACTAGGTAACAAATCAATGGCTGTTTAAATGATTGTTTTTCCCTGAGGGAAAGTATATTTTGGTTTGGAGACCTAACTTCATTATGCTTCAGTACATACTGAGTGAAAAACACTATTTCCGTCATTAATGTGTTTATAAAAGCTTTTTTGTTGTCTGCACTGAAAAGTCAGTCGGTTGACTTATTTTCTTGTGATGTATTGTCTGGCAGTAAAAGCTAATGCACTCTATAGCATTGGTAGGCTTTCACATTTTAACTAAATTTTTAAAGAGGAGCACATCTAGCTCTATTATTAATTATTATAAATTATATTACCATACATCAGTCAGAAATGGATATGAATTTGTTTTTGTAAACTAAGAACAGCAATATCTCTTCACACATACTGCACACTAGTCAAGGAGAGATTTCAATGATTCACTACATTGATTTCTGCTATTTGTGCTTTTCAATTTCTACTGAATTTTCCTATTATTTTGTTTTCAGTAAAGATACTTATAGGTAAGTTAGAACAACTAATATTCAAATTACTAATATTGGTACATTTTTCCTATAATAAGGTAAACAAAGATTTTTAGCTAATTATTCATAAACACTGTTAAATATATGTATTTTTCCTAGCTATGATTACATATGTAAGATTATATACCTTGTGAACCATGTTACAATTTAAGTTAACCCTTCCTTTTAATATGTCCACAACACACACAAATTAGAAAACCTTAAGATACTAATCATTGACGTGATTAGTGCCTATGCTGACTCTGCTACCTATACCTATCTTGTGTTTTATTCATGTGCAACTTAAAAATCCCCAGTATATTGAACTTAGAAGATGTTCTCGCAAGGATGTAGGCATCCCTTGAGATTTGGATTGAAATTGTTCTGGGACCAGAACACATACACACATGCAAACACCCAGACTTCTTTTTGATAGAGGTTCAAGACTATAGTATCTTTTTTTGTTTGTTTGTTTTGTTTTGTTTTGTTTTGTTTTGTTTTGAGACAAAATGTCTTTCTATCCCCTAGACTGGAGTGCAGCGGCACAATTTTGGCTCACTGCAACCTCTGTCTTCCAAGTTTAAGTGATTCTCATGCCTCAGCCTCCCAACTAGCTGTGATTACAGGGGTATGCCACCTCACCTGTTAATTTTTGTATTTTTAGTAGGGACTTGGTTTCACCATATTGGCCAGGCTGGTCTCAAACTCCTGACCTCAGGTTAAGATTGCAGTATCTTAACCTCTAGTTGGGTTCTTTGGTCACCTGATTGGTATGGTTGCTTTTCAAGCTATGAAGCCTTAGAAAATGGAACAGTGTGTACCCTGCAATGAAAGGAAGTGTCATGGCGTATGAAAACTTGGGATCTTTATTTATGGTAATGAGGAACTCCCTTTCCGTGATTAGTTTCCTTAGTGGTATTACTGTTCATACTCTATGTGTGAATGGCTGTATATAAATTAGAAAACCTTAAGATGCTAATCATTGACATGATTAGTGCCTATGCTGACTCTGCTACCTATGCCTATCTTGTGTTTTATTGATGTGCAACTTAAAAATCCCCAGTACATTGAATTTATAAGATGTTCTCACAAGGATGTAGGTATCCCTTGAGATTTGGATTGAAATTGTTCTGGGACCAGAACTTGGACTGGAGTTAAAATTAACCTACTCTAATGCTCTACAAGTAGGTATAATTAGAATTTAAAATATTCTCTTTCTGTACTTGCCCTTAATAACCTCTAAGTGGGTTACTTGATTTCCACACATTTAACCTACGTGCATTATGTCTGGAAAGAGAAGACTACCTGCTTTGCATTTCCCCAATTAGTTTGTAAATGTTGTGACTGCAGAGGGCTAATCTCATGCTCCATTTTACCATTCCCTTCAATAAACAAGTTTTAATTTATCAAATAATATTATTTTATTTATTTATTATTATTATTATTTTTTGACAGAATCTTGCTCTGTTGCCCAGGCTGGAGTACAGTGGCATTATTTCAGCTCACTGCAACCTCTGCCTCCCAGGTTCATGCCATTCTCCTGCCTCAGCCTCTCGAATAGCTGGGACTACAGGCATCTGCCACCACACCCGGCTAATTTTTTTAATATTTTTATTAGAGACGGGGTTTTACCATGTTAGCCAGGATGGTCTCGATCTCCTGACCTCGTGATCCACCCACCCTGGACTCCCAAAGTGTTGGGATTACAGGCGTGAGCCATCACGCCCGACCAAGAATATTATTTTACTTGAGATTGCATTGGTCCAATATGGCATATTTTCTCTTTTATTCTAGATTTCACTATATTTCCACATGAAGGATGCATCTGTTATCACTCACATTCGTTTCAGATATTAAAAGCTCTGACTTACAAATGGGAGTATTTTGGAAAGACCAAATAACTTATGGGATGACAAACTAGGGACCCACGAAAAACACTAAATAGATGTAAACTAAAAATAGAATTCTAAGCCCCACAACTGTCAAAAAGACCCCTTGTCTCAGCCAAGGGCATTCCAATGTTAACCTGAAAAACTAGTTCAGACCATCGTGGGAAGTGGGATCAAACATACCTCATTATATCCTCCTCCATTTGTAATTCAGGCACAAATGACCAGCATTAACATTACAACGGAGATTTTAAGATTTTTTTTTGAGCAATGAAACACTCAATTCCAGACTGACTATTATAGCATCATATGACAGATAGCAAGCCCTGAAAGAAATTGAAGTATTTTACCCCAAAATATGTGGGGGTTTTTTTTGACATATTTTGAAATGGCCCTGCAAAGCTGTCTTTGTGGGGAAAATCTACATTCTCCAGATAATCACATTTCTGCAGGTCTTTTCCCTGATACAGGGGAGAATTAACATAAGAATCTGGCATGTTTTTAGGTCTGATAAGAAACATTTACAATCTATTCTCTCTGAAGCCTGATATATGAAGAATTCATCAGCATAATAAGAATCTTGTTCTTCACAACCTCTTATCTTAATCCAGAAACTTCATTCTATAGATTCCAGGTCTTTAGATAATCTCCTTCAACCAATTGCCAATCAGAATATCTTTGAATCCACTTACAACCTGGAAGCCACCGTTTTAAATTGTCCTGACTTTCCAGACCAAACCAACGTACATCTTACAGGTATTGATTGATGTCTTATGTTTCTCTAACATGTAAAAACAATCTGTAGCATAAACAACTGGGGCACATGTCATCAGGACCTCTTGAGGCTGTGACATGGGCATGTCCTTAACCTCAGCAAAATAAACTTCTAACTTGGTAGAGACTTTTCTCAGATATTTTTTGGTTTGTGTACCTATGCAATTTTACTTTAATATGCATTACCATAGTTCTTTTAAAAAATATTTTATAAAGGGCCATATTTATATCTTGCCACTTTTGAGATATTTGAATACAGATATGAGCTCACATGCACATTTTTAGAAGCCTATAAACTGGTTAAGTGCAATCATGTGGGTAATAAAAAGCTACATAACTTATTATTCATAATATTTGATAATTTATGGGTTTTTAATGACTGAAAAAACTTATGGATGGGGAAATCACTTTTGCAGTCATCTGTCTTTTGATCCTAAAGAAATTATAAAAACTAACAAATATTCAACAATATCCCATGAATGAGTCAGATTGAAGATTCAAGAGTCAATTCCACATTTACTTATAAACAGAATATCACTCCTAATCTTTTATGGAGATAGAAATGCACATCAAAATAGCCATCTGTATTGAGCATATATTACAAATAACTTCACACATATTATCTTAATGTATCTTCGTTAAAATTCTTGACCAAGAGAATATAGGTATGTTGTTCCCCTCTATGGGTCCATGTGTTCTTATCATTTAACTCCCACTTATAAGTGAGAACATGTGGTATGTGGTATTCTGTTCCTGTGTCCGTTTGCTAAGAATAATGGCCTCCAACTTCATCCATGTCCCTGCAAAGAATATGATCTCATTCTTTTTTATGGCTACATAGTATTCCATGATGTATACGTAACACATTTTCTTTATTCAGTCTATCATTGATGAGCATTTAGGTTGATTCCATGGCTTTGCTATTGTGAATAGTGCTGCAGTGAACATAGGCATGCATGTGTCTTTTTAATATAATGGTGTATATATTCCTTTGGGTATATAATTCCATAATGGGATTGCTGGGTCAAATGGCATTTCTGTCTTTAGGTCTTTGAAAAATCACAACACTATCTTCCACAATAGTCAAACTAATTTTCTCTCCCACCAACAGTGTACAAGCATTTCTTTTACTCCACATACTCCACAACCTCACCAGCATCTGTTATTTTTTAACTTTTTAATAATAACCATCTGGTGTGAGATGGTATCTCACTGTGGTTTTGATTACATTTCTCTAATAATCAATGATGTTAAGCTTTTTTCATATGATTGGTGGCTGCATGTGTGTCTTCTTTCAAAAACTGTCTGTTCATGTTCCTAGACCACTTTTAATGGGGTTGTTTGAGTTTCTCTTTTTTGTAAAAATATATCTGCTGGATATTAGACCTTTGTCAGATGCATAGTTTGCAAAAATTTTCTCCCATTCTGTATGTTGTCTGTTTTGTCTGTTGATAGTTTCTTTTGCTTTATAGAAACTCTTTAGTTTAATTAGATCCCATTTGTCAATTTTTGCTTTTGTTGCAATTGCTTTTGGCAATTTCATAATAAAATTGTTGCCCATGCCTATGTCCTGAAAGATATTGCTTAGGTTGTCTTCAAGGATGTTTTTTTTTTTTTCAATTTGGGGTTTAACATTTAATTCTTTAATCTATCTTGAGTTGATTTTGGTATGTGGTGCAAAGAAGAGGCAAAGTTATAATCTTCTGCATATGACTAGTCAGTTATCTTGGAACTTACCATCACTAGGAATTGTACCACCTCTTCTTTGTAGATTTTATTGAATTCAGCTATGAATCTATCTGGTCCTGGGGTTTTTTCCCCCTCTTAACACTGCCTTAGGTTGTCCCAGAGTTTCTGGTATGTTGTATCTTTTACCTCATTAGCATCAAAGAACTTCTTGATATCTGCCTTAATTTCGTTATTTACCCAAAAGTCATTTGAGGGGACTTTATTACATTTTCATGTAATTGTATGGTTTTGAGTGAATTTCCTAGCTTTGATTTTTAATTTTATTGTGCTGTGGTCTGAGAGATTGTTATTATTTCAGTTCTTTTCCTTTGCTGAGGAGTGTTTTATTTCAGATTATGTGATCAATTTTAGAGTATATGCCATGCAGCAATGAGAATAATATATATTCTGTTGTTTTGGGTGGAGAGTTCTGTAGATAACTCTCTGATTCATTTAATCCAGTGCTGAGTTCAAGTCCTAAATATCTTTGTTAATTTTCTGTCTCAGTGATCTGCCTACTATTCCCAGTGGGAGTGTTAAAGTCTTCCACTCTTATTGTGTGGGAGTCTAAAGTCTCTTTGAAGGTCTCTAAGAACTACCTTTATGAATCTGGGTGTTCCTGTGTTGGGTGCAAATATATTTAAGATAGCTCTTCTGGTTGAATTGAAACCTTTACCATTACATAATGTTCTTCTTTGTCTTTTTTTATCTTTGTTCGTTTTACATCTGTTTAGTCAGGAACTAGGTTTGAAACCAATGTTTTTATCTGTTTTCCATTTGCTGGAAAGAATATTTTTCATCCCTTTATTTTGAGCCTATGTGAGCCATTGCATGTGAGATAGGTCCCTTGAAGACAGTACACCAATGGGTCTTTGTTGCTTATCCAGCTTGTCACTCTGTCTTTTAATTGGTGCATGTAGTCCATTTAATGTTAATATTGATACGTTGAAGCTCCTTGAAGTTTGGAGTTCATTGAGCTTGGAGAACTGAGGTTCAGCAGAGTGCTAGTGGATGCAGGGATACCTGCTACACTGTAGGCATTCACCACAGTCACAAAGGCACAGCAGCTGGGGGAGAAGTTGGGGGCCCCTGCTGGAGACCATGTGTTCTGCTGCACTGGAGATGGTGTTGGGTTGGGGTGAGTTTGATCCTATCATCAGGATGTTAGCTGGTTATTTTGCAGTTTTGTTTATTTGGTTGCTTTATAGTGTCAATGGTCTGTGTACTTCAGTTTGTAAGTTTTTAATTGACTTCTCCAAGGTTAGGATTTAAAATAGCAAATAGTACATGTATTCCACAGTTTTAGATTTCTTCACATATTTAATTTCATTTAGTTCTCTCAAGCTGTACAAGTGTGTAGATTTTCTTACTTACTTCATGGGACACTAAGGGATGTGATATAGTGTCAGTTATCTTTGCCTTTATCTTTTTTTTAATAACTGCTATATAGATTTATACCATTTTGATATTTATTTTAGCCACTAATGCTACCAATAATAAACAACTTTATGAATGCTTCCAATTCTAGACATATCTGAAAAGCATTTATAATCCATGACTAAGTGGTGTAGATCAACACATGCTGAGTGCTCAAAACATAAAGATTGATGTTCTAAGGCCAAGTTAAGGACAGTCACATTATCATCCTTTTGTTTTTCATTTCTGATTATGTCTGCTACTTTTCTTGAAAGATATTTGTTAAGATTATGGTTAGGTTTACATTGGGACTGAAGCAGAAAGTGTAATATACCACACAAATACTGATTTATAATATTCTTATTATATAAACCTTCTTACTCGTTTATATAATTATTTGTCAAGCTGTTATCTTTAAAATAAGCTAGAGCCTACTGGAATAATATCCTCATATTAATGGTAGTTGCCATTATTTCAGTAAATAATATTGAAATTATAAAAATGAGATACTTTTTATGATGTATAAAGACCCTCACAAAGGGCCTAAATTTATTAAAATGTGAATTAGTGGCTTATAAATAAGATATAGCATTAATATCAAATTGTCTGAAATATAGCTTCTACTGTGAGTTAAAGTTCTCAGAAAAAATTTTGGAGGAATGAGACTTTATTTCAGTGATAAGGTTATGAACCTGGGATATGCAGCCTTCAAGTACAATGATGGTTGATTCCAAGTAATAAATAGAGTGTTTGGGTTTTACAGCAAAATGTGCACCCAGATACCCAATCTAGTCCATTTATGCAAACATGGGATTGAAACTTACTTAGTTCTGATTGGTTGGTGAAGCTACATTTTAATTGGTAAATACAACTGAGCTCTGATTGGTTTGCACAATTGTATTAATCCATTTTCACGCTGCTGATAAAGACATACAAGACACTGGGAATCAAAGGTGGTTTAATTTGACTTATAGTTTTACATGGCTGGGGAGGTCTCACAATCATGGTGGAGAGCAATTGGCTCTTCTTACATGGCGGTGGCAAGAGAGGATGAAGAAGAAGCAAAAATGGAACCCCTTATAAACCCGTCAGATCTCATGAGACATATTCACTATCATGAGAATAGCATGGGAAAGACTGGCCCCCATTATTTAATTACCTCCTACCAGGTCCCTCCCACAACACATGGGAATTCTGGGAGATAAAATTCAATTTGAGATTTGGGTGGGGCACAGCCAAACCATATCAAATATTAAGCCCTGATAAATTGTGTATTAGTCTGCCCTTACGCTGCTAATAAAAACATACCTGAGGCTGGGTAATTTATAAAAGAAAGAGATTTTATTGACTCATAGTTCTACAGGGCTGGGGAGACCTTGCAATTATGGCAGATCATGAATGAGGAGCAAAATCACATCTTACATGATAACAGGAAAGAGTGCTTATGCAGGGGAACTTCCATTTATAAAACCATCAGATTTCATGAGACTTATTCACTAGCATGAGTAAAAGTATAGGGGAAACCACCTATATGATTCAATTGTCTCAACCTGGCTCTGCCCTTGACATGTGATGATTATTACAACTCAAGGTGAGATTTAGGTGGGGAAACAGCCAAACCATATCAAATTGACAACAATTTATTTTGGCATGATAAGGGAAATTAGTTTGGTGTGACTCTAGAGAAGGAGGTCCTGTGATACTTTTACATATTTCTGAAAACACAAAGTACATGATTGCTCCTCAACTGAGTCATAATCTCATGGTTCTGTGTTAACTTTGAGCACCTCAGTTAGGTATGTAGAGTCTATTTTGTCTGTCCAATTGGGCATACCTTAACAGTACTCAATAAATAATAGCTGTCAGTATTACGAAGTTAAAAGTAGACATTTTATATACTGGTGTTACTTATACTTTTTAATCTCATATCCTACTGATGGTTTGGGTCTGATTTTTTGTCTAAGTTTAAGAGAAAAGGACGTTGCATAACTAAAATCACTGAAAATGAAAGATTTAATAACTCACAAATATTTAAATAACTGCATTCATTTTCCATCACTGATGTAATAAGTTACTACAAATCTAATAGCTTTAAAGCACACATTTATTATTTCACTGTTCTATAAGTCAAAATTTCAATATGGGGATCACTGGGCTAAAATCCAGATGTTGGCAATGAAGCAATGTTGTTTTCTGGGGTAATACTTAAGGTTTGTTGCCTCACGCCAGGGAAATAAAGGACACGAACACACACAAGGAGTGAGTTTAAGAGCGGAAGTTTAACGGTCAAAAGAAAGAGAGAGCAAAATAACACTCTCTCCTTAGAAAGAGATGGGTGCCAGAATGGGACATCTGGTCTGTGGCAGAGTGCACAGGATTCACGAGGCAGTGTCTGAGCTACATAGAGCCCAAAGATTGGTTGGACTAATTGTGACATTTACATAGCACACGAGGAAGCTGGAAATCCCACCCTAATCATTTATTATGCAAATGGAGTTTCTACTTCATGGTCATCATGTTACCTGCTCTTTACTGTGCACATGGATGACAAGGAAAGGAAAAAGATGGAGCCACCATGTTACAAATGCCTAGACTCAGGTAGACTTTTACTATTGGCATAGCTGACAATATTCATGGGTACAAACTTCCAGCGTGCTTCTCTATTTGTAGCTTGATTTTACAGGCTGCTCTTTGTTAGAAAATAAATAATTTTGGGGCTACTTTTAATTAAAAGCGAGACTTTGCTGAGGACTGCCTTATGCTATCTGCCTAAATGATTTCTTTCTAATTCCCATATCATTCCCCCCTCAGGAGTGTTAACCCTAACTGCTGTTAGGAAGTGTTGAACAATGAGTCTTTCTCTCTACTTTCTTCTTCTCAGCCTTTTTCCAAAGATCAAGAGAAAAGTGGTATTTTGAGGGGAATAGCAGCTAGAGCTCCTCTTGCAATTGATCTTAGGTCCTCAGAAGAAAGGCCTATGTCTATGTTTAACAGTGACTATGTGTGGTTCTGTCTGCAGTACCATTTGGAGTGTGATCTGTCAGCTGTTTCAATGGGTTGTAATACTAGTTTGCCTAAACTAGATGTTGCTGAAATATTATTATAACAGCAACATTATTTTTAGGATAAGTGGAATTGGATTTGGGTGACCAGAGAAACCTTAGTGTTAACCTTGGCTAAATATCTCCTGCAATTACTAAATTTTTCATGACTTCCACAAACCATCTATGACACGCTTACACTTTCTGACTTATCCTAAACATCTCTTTTTATAAACAACTATTTAGGACAAGAATTTACCATACAAAATCTTTGTTATATAAAATTTTTTTCTTTATAACATTTTTTTCATAGCTAGGGTGTGACATATTCATAAACCCAATAAAAAGTCCTAGCAGACTCAGTGATGGTAAAACTTTCATGCTTACTTCTTGTTGGTAACTACTATCCCTAATATAAGGATAATAACTATACTACAGCAATGGAAACTCTCTGTCTGATATTTTAGTTAGAAGGTGCCACCATGTCTAGCCCTACTGCAAATAGTAGAGTGTGTACAGCAATGCCCACAAGGGTGGCATAGTAGATTATTTCCATCTAAAATTTTACTTGCCAATATATAGAATTTCTTTTGGACGGCCTATGAAATGCTTGGCTTTATTTTCCCAAGCAAATAAATCTCCAAGTATGGACACCCTATTTGCTTTCATTACCTGGTAGGATTTGTAGGATAATGGCCCAGCACTAGAATATTGATCCAGATTTTTACATTACTCATCCCTTTTTGTTTCTTTGGGGATGCTGGAGATCATAACTTGATTCACAGGAATAAGCAGGATTAGCCTAAAACATAGGCTAAAATAATTTAATGACAAATGTATGGTAAGTTTCGTTGCAAAACTTTTCTCTCCATTTTGGTAAAAAAAGGGTCCTCAATTTTGGTAAAAAAAAAATCTATATCTATATCTATCTCTCTCTCTATATATATGATAGAACAATACTTGGCCTGATTATTAGCATAAAGTGCAGCAAGAATGATTATTTCTATGTAGGTTTTTTGTATTGGCTTTGATGGAACTGTGTTCCACAAGAAATCTCAGGTAAGTCCTTTTAAAGCCAAGCCCAGCCATGGGTTTGTATCCTCAAATACCTGTGAGTTAGGTGGTCTTTTCCTCTTAAGGTCCAAAGATAAACTTGCAGCTCCTGGATCTGTTAGAAAGCAACACCCTTTATTGACCACAGACCAGAAACCCTGTAAGGGGACTGCCTAGGCAAGAGTATGAGGCCAGTCTGCCCAAGGAGCTTTTAGTGACTCTACAAATCAAGCTTTATTCCTCAAAGGGAAACACATCCTTCCAGTCAAAGCCTTGGAAAAACAACCAGTTTTGCCTATTGTGTCTTAAGAATACTCACAAATAGTTTCCAAATTTTAGAGGAAACTGGTAGTGGGAAACAAATTTGCTTCAAATTATACCTTACTTACCTTAAAAGAAAGGTTTCCTTGACTTTTAATGCAAAACAAGAATTAACTATGCTATAAGAAAAAGTTAAAAAGATTAGTTCAGACTTCTATTGTGTATTTCATGCAGTTAACTCATGTTTTTATATTCATGAACATTCATGTACATTTAAGCTCTTCATGAGTCCTGTACATGTTTGTCTCTTTCCAAATATTACAACCTTCAAACCCATTAAAACTCCGCATTTGAGAATACCTGTTAAAGTCCTATAGTTTTATTATAAACAATCTTTTGAAAAGGAACAAGTCAAAACAACAATTGTCTGCAAATGATAAATTATTCAGGGTAGTTACAGTTAAAAACACAACTGACAAATATATTTGATTACTTCTATCATTTACAATAACTTTAACCTTAATTATGATTGATAATATATACTTAGACATTAGAATTTCAGAAATCACATACAATCTTGGAACATATATTAGTATTATTCACCAAAATATAACCTAAACAAGACTGGGCATCATTTTGGCAATCCCATGCAACTAAGTATGCTACATAATACTGTTTACCTCTTCTCTGGATGTTCCAGGGACCCTCTGAAACATCCAGAAAACCAGGCATCATGAGTGACATTTGAAACTTGAAGTTTGATTTTGGCAAGTCTGTTAAATATGTCAGAGGTTTAGAACACTTAATGTTATGAAATAGAATTTTAGATTACCATAAATTACGTATTTTGTCAAAATTAGGACTCAAAGAGCAAAATCTTTTTATTAGTCTTAACTATTACAAAAAAATCCTGTTAAAAGTCAAGTTTTACACTTGCATTAATTTATTAATGTTAACCCCAATTTTTAATGAAACCTCATAGACAATTCCATCCAGTCTTAATCAATTTGACATGGAGGTGAAATTTTTACAAACCTTTACAATCTCTTTTGCTATAGGGCAGGTTAGCGTCTTCAGACAACCTAAATGTGCTTTTATGCCAACGCTCAATTTATGAAAAGACCATATAGTACCCTTTTGAATTTAGTTAATGTTTACACATGGGATTTTTGCAAGTTTTTTTTTTTTTTTTAATTTTTACAATCCTTCCACAACTTGCTTAAACTTCCAGCATTATCTTACACAATTAAAGAAAATCCTTCATCTTTAGACAAAATTTACATTTCCATGCCTTCTTAAAATCTTTTAGTAAAAACATGCTTTACTGTTTTTACACACCTGGCATATATATCTATTTTTAGTCTCTTAAATTACATATTATAATGATAACTTTCAGCAAGTTTGAACATTAATGTGAAACCTGCTAAGGTGATTTGGTTATTAGCTAGGCACAGATAAAGTCTGACATTTTCTGACAGAGTTAGGGTGTAGTTAATTTTGTTTGTCCCCAGGCCTTACTGAATTGTAAAGCAGGCAGTATACAACCTTGAAACATTTAGTAAACCTAACATCTGATATATCATTTAGACCATCTATTTATATTTTTATGGCACTTGTCATTTACTAATATTCCTTAAGACTACACTTATTTCTTAAAGATTATAGTCATGTGAACTAAAAAGGCACTACAACTTTTATTTTTCCTTAAAATATATTTAAGTGCTTATGTTTCTTTAATTCAATCAATTAGGACTCTTTTTATAGACATTACACATGACACATATATAATTATACAGAGAAGATTCAGCACTTGTACAGATTTTCATTTGTCAGTTTCTTAATTTGATTACTGGCTTTGAGGTGGAACCCTAGTAGGAAAAAGACCAGGAAAGCAGGCATTTCTAGGGTCTAATAAAGAGGCACAGTCGAAGGCAAAGACAGATCTCTAAAATTAAGGGTGCAATTTTATAGTGGACCCTGCATCTCCAAAACGATGAAACTACTATGAGAGAAGACAGTGCAATGCTTCTACTGTGAATTTCATTGCAAGACAACCCAAAGTCAATCAGCCCATTCTGTAATTAGCCCATTTTCCTTGGGAGTCTCATCTCTCAATGGAGGGAGGGGATGTTTTCATGTCTTCTAGATGGCCAAGAGTATGCTTTTCTGATACAAATATGCAAATAGTTAATAACTCTTCATAACTAGTGTTAACTATTTCTTAAAGTATATGTCCTACCCAGTTATTACACACCCAAATTCTCTCATAATGTGAAGTAATTTGTGATATCCCCAAAATTCAAAATATCAGATAACACAATGCAAAACAGATCAAAGCCTTTAATCTTGAAATGGATTTATTAATTTTTAATACCTGGGGTTTCATGAAAACACAACTTTTTTCAAAATGGGGTCTGTGATGTCTCCTTTGTTTTTTCCAAAGAGTCCCAAGCTATCAGAAGTTATCTTAGGGCCTCTCATGTGTGCATTTAAGAGTAGCAAGACACAGGCATGGTGGCTCACACCTGTAATCCATGCACTTGGGAGGCTGAGGTGGGTGGATCACTTGAGGTCAGGAGTTCAAGACCAGCCTGGCCAATATGCTGAATCCCTGTCTCTACTAAAAATACACACAAATTAGCTGGGCTTGGTGGTGGGTGCCTGTAATCCCAGCTACTCAGGAGGCTGAGGCAGGAGAATTGCTTGAACCTGGGAAGCAGAGGTTGCAGTGAGCCAAGATCGTGCCATTGCCCTCCAGCCTGGGCATTGTAGTGAGACTCCATCTCCAAAAAAAAAAAAAAAAAAAAAAAAAAAAAAAAAAAAAAAAATGGCAAGACAAAAAAAAATAGAGAAAAATAATTCTGTAAACTAAGAAGAAAGCCTTTTTTTCCAGTAAAACAAACCTAAGAAGAGATAAAAATAAAGGCCTTTTAAATATATCTATAATTTGGATATTCATTTTTAATTAAGCTGAGAGCTCTTTTAAAAAATCCTTTTAAATTCCTTCTTACTCAACTTTAGCCATGCCAAGCAGTGAAAATTTTTGTTTTTTAAACTTTATAAAAAGTAAACTCACAGGTGAAACCAACAAGTCTTAATTAGACTATGACTTAGCCATGAGTGTACGAGGTGTTTTCAAAGGGGTGGTAAGCAGCTTTTGAAATTGCCATTTCAAAATTGTGACTGAGACAGTGAAAGAGATCTGACCCAGCCACTCCATCTTGCTTCTAGCCCCCAAGCTGTCCTTGTCCATCCCTGGGCATAGGCTGAACCACCTCTGGGAGGAGCTTAGCTTACAGTTTATAGTACAAAACAAAAATGACAGTGGCATTTTCCCATAATAAGCTTTCCTATTGCCTGGAGACCAGACCAAGAAACTAGCCACAAGATTAGAAGGTATGGCTTAGGAGTCACACAGCTGGACGTTACAACGTTTTGACCCTCCTTAAACTAATCTCAGGATCAGTGCTTAAGACATTTTGAAAACCCTGCCTTTGATGAATCAGCTGATTGATAAACTGGCTTATCTAATTTTCTGGCCCCCATCCAGGAACTGACTTAGTACTAGAAGAAAGCCATCATTGAAAAATAGCAGAGACAAAAGCAAAGTATTATCACATAGTTACAGGTCATGTTCTCAAGGACCTAAAACAAGATGGGGGCCTGTAGCAAAGTTTGTTACTGACCATTTTGTTGGGCTGGCTTGAACAGCAGGCTTATGGGGTCCTGGGCCTGCTTCCTAACCTAAGGTACACTTTCTTTTGACAGAACCATACAGAAAGACATGCAAAATACACCAGACTGGCTACAGCTTAAGACCAACTTCACAAATTCTTTTTCACCAATTAAAACTTTAAAGAGGATAGTGATTCCCATGATCCCTTTTACCAATTTTCACAGGGATAGAGAACCAAAAGCCTGGCTGGTAAAAAACAACAACAACAACAACGACAAAAACACAAACAAACACAAAAAAATCCCTTTTACTCTTTTTCTGATGTGTCAGGCTTCTGCCTTCCCTTCCCCTGAACTCAACTCTAAGCCAAACATTATAAGGTTTGGGGAAATTAACCATTCCCAGGTTGGAGAACATTATAAAAGAAGAGATTGGAGCCATTTTAAACCATGAAATAAGAGGAAAAAATACCATTAAAAAGTTGGGGTTTTGGGTGATAGAACTGGAGGAGTCAATTATGTGGATTGGGGGCCAGGAAGGGCCTGGGTATCTGGATGTTGCATTTGAGGGTTTCAACTAGGGTTATCAAGAGGTACTGCCTCTATACCTATTGAGAATCATGGTTCCCCTATTTCTTTAGTTTCCCTATTTTCTCCTTTTCTTTTTGACTTACTGTAGGAGACATATTATTCATCTCCAAAATACTGTGCTACCTGCAGAGCTGCTTGCTTCTCAACTGCAGCTAGGGTTTAACTTAGGAGCAGCATAACATCCCTCCATGAGAGGTAAAACACCTGAATTACATTTTGGAAAGCTTCTATATAGCTATCAGGGTCATCAGAAAATCAGCCTAGTTTTCCCTTTATTTGCCTGTGGTCCTGCAATGAGATAGGAATTTGAACCCTAGTGACATCACCTCCATTGGGCATTTCCTGTAGGAGTAAGAGTGAAGGTGGGGGAGTGAGAAATTTTGCAGATGGTGGAGGTGGAGGAACCGGTGGCATATTTGAAGGTGAGACCAGATAAGGCGGACTGGAAGGTATGAGATGCTCAATAGCTGCTGCAGATGATTTTTCCAGAAATTACTTTTCTAGTCTTGGAAACTCATTCCTTTTGGGACTGCCTGATATGATTGTTAAAAGGGTTGGATCAACAGTGTAATACTTGCAAAGATCTGGGTTGTCTTGCAGGGCAAAGAAAGCTTGTACATAGGGGACCTTGGACCATTTGCCTTTCCATTTGCAGGAAATATATGATTGTTGAAAAGTGTTAAAATCATAGATCCCTTACACAGTCTAAGCTGTGTCAGAGAGTAAGAAGGCCACACCTTTGCACTAAAGAAAATGAGCTGCCTTTTCTTCAAAGTCTCGGGGTCAAAAGAGTCCCTGTGCTTCAGAATACACTCCAGAAAGGTAGAAGCTGAAGATGGTCTGTTACCCGTCTAGAAAGAGAAGTGAGAAAATTGTATTCCTTTAGTCTCCTATATTTTGATGTGACCCAGGTTGGAGGGGAAGACAGTGGAGGTGTCCCCCCTTCTGTTTTTCCTCCTTCATTCCTCGTTCCCAGCACATTGTTAAACATGCCACCCATGGTTGCAGGCAGGCATGACCCCCAGCCATGGAACCGGAGGAACTAAGAGATTGGGATTATTCACTCTTACCCATGTGACTCTGGTAGGCCTCTTGTGATGTCTCTTTGACTTCCTAGATTTATGTGGCCTGTCTCCTGGAAAGATGGATCTCAGAAAATCTACATAATAGTTGAATTTCAGCAACTATTGCACTACCCTGTTTAATGCAGGTGTGTGTGCTAGATTGAACTTTATATATCCTGCTATTATGGCCTAAGCTAAAGTGTCTGTTCTTAGAGAATGGTTTTGGTTAACTTCCAAACTTTAAATCCCCTGACGATTTAAGTACCATTTTAATTGGAAGAAAAATAGATGCCTTAAAAGAATGGAGAGACTGAATGTAGGTTGTCCTGCTGATTTGACAGTATTGAGGCTAAAATTTCATTTTAGAAGACATTTTTCTTCTTCTTGTTGAAGGCAGAGTTTTCCCATTTACAGAAGCAGGATAAAGCCTGGTCTTTAGTAGAGGTGCACAAAAAGTGGGGAGAAGTGAGAAGCTACAGTGTTTTGGGAAAGGGCCAACAATATGCCTCCTGGACAGGATTCCTATTCCACTAGGTGATGGTGTTGACTTTGAAATACCATGTGGTCTCCAGGCCAAGGACACACAGAGAGAGACACTCACTGTGGAGGGGTGGTGGAGATCCTCTATTCCTAGAAAATCACAAAAAAAATGGCATTCCCTTGAGCTTCATTCCCAGTTTCTATGGCATTTCCTGATCTTGCCTAGCAGGATTACTTCCCTGAACTGTAAAAATGTTGCACATTTCATACAGAAAGAGGATAGGATACATGAAAGGAGGAAATTATAATAAGAAAGTCGGAGGTCCTGTTGCTGACACCTGATCAGGTGGTTGGAGGCTGGGGTCAGTCCAGAAGCCTTTGAATAACACCAGGGAGTAGCCCCAGACAGAAATCTTCAGTGGCTCCAGGATTCTTTCTAACCTCACACAATGGCTATCTCCTCTATGAAAAGAAGCTGGTTTAAACAAGGCCAATATGCTCAGCAACCCATGGGTACTGGTGGATTCTCCATGTTCTTCCCAGTAAGCCTGTCCTCTAAGTCTTGTAAGGCTTGCAGCCATGCTAATTGTTTTTAAATGTCTGATGGGGGCCCAGTATTTGGTATGCTTTGATTCTAAAATGGAAGATGAAAGTCTCAAAATGAAAGGACAGTGTTGGGGTCCACTCACGGACTCACTGTTTCAATGAATGTATCTTGGGATTCTGGACAAAGTCCCCAAAATGAAGTGATGGTGTTGTCTAGGGTAATACCTGAGCTTTGTTGCCTCATGTCAAGGAAATCAAGGACATGGAAACACACAAGGAGTGATCTTATGAGCGGAAGTTTAATAGGTGAAAGAAAGAGAGAGGAGAATAGCTCTCTCTCCTTTGAGAAAGGGAGTACCTGAATGGGAATTCCGGCCTGTGGGGGAGTACATAGGGTTTTATAGACAGACTTGAGGAGGCAGTGTCTGATAAATATAGGTCCTAAGCTTGGTTGGGCCAGGTGTGACATTTACATAGTGCATGATGAAGTTGGCCACCCTATCCAAATCTTTTATTATGCAAATGGGGATCTCCACTTGGTTGGTGTCATGTCCTTACTGTGGACATGGTTGACAAGGAAAAAGGAAGATTGAGTCACCATATTGGACATACCTAGTCCCAGGTAGACTTTTGCTATTGACACAGCTGCCAGCATTCACTCGTGCAAGCTTCCAGCTTGCTTGTCTATGTCTGCAGCTCAATTTTTCAGACTGCTATTTGTTAGAAAAGGAATGATCTGGGGGCTGCTTTTCTTTAAAAGGGAAACTTTCCTGAGAACTTCCTTATCCTTGCTATTTGCCTAAATAATTTCTTTTTAACTCCTATATCAGCAGGGCCTCATTCTCTCTGGAAGCTCTAGATGAGGTCTGTTTCCTTGCAGTTGACACATTCTAGAGTCTGCATTCTTTGTTTTTTTGCCCCCTCATCCGTCATCAAAACCAACAATAGTAGATTGAGTCCTCCTATATTTTTATCTCTCCTTTTCTTCTTCTGTCTCATCTCTCTAACACAACTGGAATAAAGTCTTTATTTATAAATGTTCACATTATTTGATTAAGCACACCCACATAATCCAGGAAAATCTCCACCTTTCAAATTCAGTACAATCTGCCCTCCATTTCTGCTATTCATATTTGGATTTCACGTCTTTAGACTCTACCAAACATGAATAGAAATACAGAGTGTCAATTGTGGAGGGTCAATTGTACTATGCCATCTTATATAAAGTGCATGAGCATCTGTAAATTTTGATATCCAAGGTGGGATCTGAAAAGAGACCTCTCTAATCATATTTGCACATTCACAGGTTCTGGGGTTAGAGTACGGATGTCTTTGGGAGCCATTGTTCTGACAACCACAAAACACCTTAAAAATTTTAAGTGCTTTTTAGACAGTAGAGTTTTCAGCTGAATTTTGATTTTATCCCACATTTATCACTATACTAGACTCCATTTCAGTCTATTTTTTTCCTTAACTATATTAGGTGTTTATTTTTACTGATCTACTACTTTATTAACAGCAAACATCAATAAAAATAAGTATCTGAACAAGACTTCTGACCATTTAAAATAAACTATTCCTTCCTTTCATGCTGAATTCTATTTCCTTAATAAAATTTCTCATTATTTCTCACATTGATTTAGTAAAAGAGCCAATTATTTTTTGTTTCCATGTTGTTCTCCAGTTAGCCTTTCCTCCATTCTGTTACTGTAGCTGTCTTCCTAATATCAAAGTCTTATCATGAAATTTTTCAATTCATATCATATCATTGTTACTCTTATCCAAATGAAAAATTCATATTCATTAACACAAAAAGGGCCTTCAAAATCTTTGTCCTTTCCTTCAGTCTTGACATTCCTCAACATCGTTTCAGTCCTTTCACGCTGTTGACGTTTTTCTTTCTTTCTTTTCTTCTTTCTTGCGTTCTCTGTTTCCATCTACAGATATATGATTTTCCAACACCTACCCATCTTGCAAACCTTACCTAATCACTGAGATGAAGTTCAAATATGTTTTTGAGAAAGTATATCTGATTAAACTGAGCACACATAGCTACCCTGTCTTCTGTAATTCCATACCAGTTGCTCATATTGCATTGCATTATCAAACTCACAGTCCAATTATCTGTTTAATAGTCTGTCTTCTTTCCTAAAATGTGTGATTACTTAAGTCAGAGACATGGTATAGACATGGTTTCTATGGTCATTTGTATCTCCTTTGTGTTTTCTTACTTAATAAATGATATTAAGTAACTAACTATAATAATAAAGTAAGTAAGTAGCTAATCGTTCACATAGGACTTAATAACATGTATAAATATATTTAATGCATAATATACAGAAAGATTATATTCTACCTCGGGGCAAGTCTTCAGCTTTCTCTTCTACAATATAATTAGAACAGATTATGAGCTGAAATATTTGTAAGTGTAGACCAAAAATAATAAGAAACAGCAAAACAGTAAAAAAGAAAATAATATTCGTAAAATTACTTGATATTTCTTCTATAACAACAGGTGTGTCTTTTGCCTTGAAATTAATAAATATAATTGCTTATATAATGTTTCTAACTCAAAAATAAATTCTAGAAGTTAAACAATTTTATATTCCTTTTGCCTCTATATTAAAAAAAAAGTACTTTATATATAATATGTGTTTTAAAGTCAGTAAAATGTTACAGATAAATTATGTTTTCTCAACATAGCCATCAAAACGACTGCAACAGAATCATTATGCATTACATATTTAAGGTTATTGCTAATGATCACTAATCACTAATTTGTATGTCACAGATAATTAACATCCATGCACTCAAAGATGCAACTTCAGAATAAATTTAGTGCGTTTCACACACAGAGACATGATTCCTAAGCAAATGGCATAGTCCCAAAGATGATAGCAAAGTTAGTTGTCACTTCTATGAAAGTGGTGAATTAAAAATTTTTTAATTTGAATTTGCCTTTTCACATCAGAAGGAGATATGGCAACAAGATTAATTGAAAACCTCAGTATATTGTGGTCATTCTGAGTATAAATGAGATCAGGGATGTTGCTTAAAGCTGTGAAGATTTAAAGATGATTGGATTAAATAGCAGAAAGAAACCTGGCCTAGGAATCTAAAGGTATAGAGTTTGAAGGTTTATTTCTCACTTGAATATTAGCCAGCTGTGCTAGCTGTCTTAGACAAGTTATTAAAATATTCTGAGCAAAATATGAAGGCCAGAGCAAATTATCTTTAATTTTTTTCTCCAGCATTAATAATTCTATTATTCTTTTCAAATCTATAAAGTCAGAATTAAGTATTCACAGTAAAGAAGTTATTTTTTTCATAGCAGGGGAATTATATTACCAAAAAGAGCATGCACTTCACATTAAACAAAGATGTAATTCTTCCTTTCTCCTTCCTTTCTTTTCTTTTCCTCTCTCTCCCTTTCTTCTCTCTCTCCCTCTTTCCTTTCTTCTGAATTGGATAATTTAAAGTAATGAGAACTTAAAAATAGATAGAAGAGAACAAACTTAATACAGATACATCAGGTAAGAATCATGTACCAGGGAAAATCATATGAATAATTTTGTTAAAGTCTCTCCCAATAATAGTACCAGAAACAAGAGTAGAGTTTTAGAAATTGCACAACTCCCATTATTAAAAGGAAGAATTTCGAATAATCACATCTTAATTATTATTATTTTCTCCTATAACAAAATTAGATAGATTTCCCATCAAGATATTTCTATGAAGTTTGGGAATAACAATAAAATATTGAAAATTATTTATTACTGACATTTGCAATTTTAATTAATGCAGAAACATTTAAAAATGAGCATGTTGTTACTTTGAAAACTAGGAGCAAAATTTTGAATTGTTATTTTGTGAATGTAACTTTACAAGGATCATGTATAATACTGGCTAAGTATATTGCGTGATGGAATCTTAGATATAACTGGGAAGAGTTAATGATCTAAAGCAGAAGTTTTAAATACCAATGCTAATAGCAAAGAGGCAGGTAACAATATGTGAAATGATTAGGTGTATAAACCAGCACTTTGGGAATGACAGTTACAGAGTAGATCTGGAGGGCATCAATTCAGAGTGATTAGCAACAACTTAACTTCAGATAATTTGTGTTGATGTGACCTGGTCATTCTTTAGAAAAAGCTTGAACAAAGAAATAAATCACAAAAATATTTTAATTAAAAAAATTTGTAATGATAAAAATTCTAATATATTGTCTTTAGTTTCTCTACACATTTACTTACATTTTTTTACTTTGAAGAAAAAGTGTGAGGTCAGAATAAAAAACATTATTGCCATTTTACAGTAAAGGCGATTAAATGCATTTAAGTGACTTGATCAACATTATTCTTGGAATTCAAATAAAAGTTGTCAGATACCTCTAATCATAAACATTCGTTTAACACAATGCTTCCTGATTTAGACTCAGGATTTTACAAATACTGAGTCAATATGTGCAGAAAACAAAAAGGCACAAAAATAAAAAGCTGCCATCATTATTTAAACTTTGGCCCACATTGAAGACATAATGTCAATAAAGAGACATACGTCCCATTAACAGGTTATAGCACATTGGTATAGAAAAATTATATAGATGGAGAGAATTAGATATAAGAAAATTCCAAAGAGCATGTAACTGAAATAATTTTAAGTGTTATAGGCAGAAAACACATTTACTTCATTGTATTATCTATTATACATTTTATTATATACTTTATTATAATATATACCTTATTATTATGGTATACACACACACACATAGACACACTTAAAGAATAAATTTAAAATTTGGATGACATTAAAGGATAGCTTCAAATGGCATATCTTTAATGCCAGGAATCAGCCATAGCAGATGAACCTACCTGGTATACAGCATTAAGAAACCGCAAGTTCATAAGGAAAAAAAAAGATAAAATGAGGAAAACAGGAAGGCATTCTCCATTTCTTTTTGCCTGAGGAACCTCATAATATAGTAATTCAGAACACATATTTTAATATGTGTTGACTCCTTGGATATATATAATAAATGTCTTTCTGCCTTGCAAACATTTCTGCATTCCAGGAGCTTATGACCCACAAAAAGCTTCCCCTTATCTTATCTCTATATTCCTAAAGATGGAAATGGAATTTAGAATTTAGTAAAAAGAAATGTTTTCAGGAAGCACTAATGGAAAGCACTGTTGCAAAGTATAATTAAATGGTGGCTCTTAAAATAAACTCCAATCTTGTAGGTGTGCTACCTACATGCTGACAGCTTGGATAGGATTATTAATTTCTTAGCCTCAGAGACATAAACTAAAATATACATGCTAAGCATTGAGCACAGGGATGAAACATAGTATATAATAAATGGCAGACAATGTGAAGGATGCCATGATGACTCCCCAAGTCCCCTTCAAAATGGAGTAACATATTCCCCCAAATGCTGACTGACAGCTCAATGGTCAGCCTTTTCCAAGGTTAACCTCAACTGAAAACAGATGCCTCAGCTAAGTCATGCCCTCTCTCCAGGGGTATCTAAATCCTTTGACTGCTTATCACAGGGATATATAAAGGCCTGGTTTCTTGGCCGGCAAGGGAACTCTCTGAAGAGCCATCACCACTCAAGAATACTGTGTACAATTAGTTGAGGCTACACTGCAGTCTAATTTCTTTTTCTGCCCAATCCTGTCTCCTTCTGTTCCCCAACAAGTCTTGATCCCCAGCAAACCCTAAATAACTTTCTGTAAAATAATCTATGTCTTAGAGTCTGTTTCCCCCAGCACTCAATCTTCAACACATATAACTTTGACTTTGTGAGTTTTAAAATTATGTTTTATTAAATATTAAAATTAATTAATTTTAAATATGCTATACATGACTATTTAATACACAAATATATAATATGTATCTTTAAGCCATGAAATATGAAATCGATTTTTTAATTTAATAGTCTCATTTTATCATTTAAACTCTTCAGAATGAGATAATTTACATAATTATGCTTTTAGGAAGTCCATAAAGCAAGACAGCAAGACTACTAGTATAAACTAGCTCAAGGCTCCCACGCAGATTGAACAGGGAAAATCAATTAGGTATTTACTGCCCTCAGAATATCCTACAATATTTATTTAGAATTTAATAGTTCAGATCATCCATTACTTCAGCTTCCCTTACACATATCTCTACAACATTGCTATTAAAAATATTTTACATATCAAAATATTTCATGTACACCATAAAATAGATACCTGTTATTTACTCATAAAATACAAAACATATTTTAAAAATATTTTGAAATTAGTATTTCTCTTAAACCACATTTGTTCCTGTCATTTTCTGACATGAATTAAAAAATAAAATTTTACCAGCACTTTGGGAGGCCGAGGCGGGCGGATCACAAGGTCAGGAGATCGAGACCACAGTGAAACCCCGTCTCTACTAAAAATACAAAAAATTAGCCGGGCGCGGTGGCGGGCGCCTGTAGTCCCAGCTACTCAGGAGGCTGAGGCAGGAGAATGGCGGGAACCCGGGAGGCGGAGCTTGCAGTGAGCCGAGATCGCGCCACTGCACTCCAGCCTGGGCAACAGCGTGAGACTCCGTCTCAAAAAAAAAAAATAAATAAATAAAATAAAATAAAATAAAATAAAATAAAATTTTAGACTTCTGGTTTCAGTTAGAAAACTTATACATTTTAAGTAAACACAATTTTGTTCTGATGAAAACAGCAAACATAATAAATTATAAATCATTCATTCACATTCAGTTTATTCCATGACACAGACAAAAACGTAAGCCCATTTTTATGGGCCATCAAATAAGGAACTTGATTAAAATTATTAGTTCAACCAATGAAGTGAATGCTTGGCTAAATTGCCAAGTTTAAAAGAAAAAAAAAGAAAACCACTCTTGTAGAAATTTAAATCTTTGTTTTTTGTTTTTTGTTTTTTGTTTTTCTGAAAGTTGTCCTAGAATTGTCAGTATCCTCGGAAAATAAAGAAAGCATTCTCTTCTCAAGCTGGACTCTAAATATTCTGCATGTCATCTGTCCATGAAACTCTGTCAGAACAATACACTTACTTACATATATTTTATATATCATTTAAAAATACATACTTGCTCATTTTAAATTTTTTTAAAAAGTAACTAAAATATCAATATATGAAATTCTTTAGAAATATTTTTATATATTCTATAACTATTTGTAGACAATGTCATATTTTCTGTAAATAATTCAATCTTTTTTCTTAGTAAAAATTAACGTAAATAGAATGGTATGCTGTTAACGAAAATTTAGTCAAATTAAATTTGGCAGCATTAATTTGAGAAAAAATAATTCATGAATCAGGTAGGCCTCTGAACCAGTTGAGGTTCACAAAGGTTCATCAAATAACATAGGCAGGCAGCATTTATAGATAGAAAAAGGAAATGAAATATAGAAACATAGATTGATTATAGCTCAGAATTTACCTGATTCAGGCATGGTGTGATGAAGCACTTGCCTTAGATAGATACATGTCTGATCAGTGGTCAGCCCATGACCGGTTAAAGCCCAGCTGCTATGATTAACTGAGTCTCAGTTATTTGTTACAGAATATGTTACAGTTGTAGATTGTTTTTGTACAAAGTTAAGTTTCAGTTTGCTACCTAGGGACTAAAAAAACAGAGACAGCTCTAGGCCGAATTTAATCTAATTTAACAATATTAATTTAAATTTTTTGGTTGACATAATTCTTCAAAGAGCATTGGAATACATCTCCTAGACCATTACTAATAAAAGTGATTTTTGTTTACCTCAAGAATGTTCAATTAATTATTTATAAATTTTATTCATAAGTTTCCATTTGTACTCTGCAAGAACAGAATTTTATGTTGATGATTACCAGAATGACTGTGACAACAACAAGAAAAAATCAATTATTTGTTCATTTAAAAATACTGGAATATTTCCAGTAACATTTTGACAACTGTAGTTTTTATAGTTTTTACGTCTACATGGCAAAATCAGACAATGAGAATAAGCACTGGAGATAGATTAAAACATACATTGTTCTTTGATAGTGTATTTTAACAGCTAAAATATAATAAGACTAATAACCATGTTATAAAGATATATACACCAGACTAAATATCCAGAATAACATTTCCAGATAAATTTTTTTTAAACTGAAATATTACAGTCAGAATTGTCCCACATTTGTGTTTGTATCCAAAGACACTACCTATGGGATCCAAAAAGCCTCAAACAGAACATTTTTAATTTTTTTAAGTCAATGATGCCCTCAGGTGACAGGGAATAAGTAATCTTCATTTCCCTCTTTAGGTTTTAAACATTTTCCAAAGATAAAATTTCAAGGAATATTAGCTTCTTACATTTTTAAAGAATGCACAGGAGTCAATATATCAAGGGTGAAACAACAGAAGTAACAGCAGGATTCAATTCTTAGAGGATTATGGTTTTTTAAAAAATTGTCATTTCTACAATATATGTATTTATGCTTAATACATTTAAATTTTAAAAGTTCAGCTTGAAAAATAAAAAAAAAGACTACATAAAACTCTAAGTGGTATAAAAGCACGACTATAGAACTTAAAGAATTAAATAAGTAAAATGTGAAATTCAGAGAACCGATTAATATTACAGACAGTTGAGAAGGAGTAGAAGCTACACAGGAAACATAATAACCAAAATGTGCCTCAGAGACAAAGGTAAGTAAAACCTGAAAAAGAGGTTAGGGAATTTACAGGCTAGCATAATAAGGCCATCAACAGTTATCACTGGGTTTTCTGAAGGGGATCATAGAAATAATGGAGGAAAATGGAATATTTAATAATATATTACTAAGAAATTTCTATAATGGTATAAAAATAATTCTTAGAATCTCAAAAATACCCAAGAAAACCCACACTCTAACACATCAGAATAAATTTGCTAAACTCCAAAAGAAAAAAAGTCTTAGAACAGAAAAATCAACAAAACAAAAAAATTATGTGCAAAAATGTCACTGAAACTAAAAACCAACTTAGTAAAAGCAACAATATCTAGAAAATATTAGAATAAATGTCTTTATCGTACTAAGAAAATATTTCTGACCAAAATTTTAATCCCAGATTATAACTAAAACAAAATCATTATCAGATAAACAAAATCAAGAAACTTTATTATAAGAATATAAAAAATTGATTAAGAATGTATGTAAGTAAAAAAAAGATAATTCCAGATAGACAATCTGAGATGATAAATAAGTAAATAAAATGATTAGCAAAGATATGTTTAACATGTGAGTACATTTAGACAAATCTTGTGCAAGTAAACAATAGTAATACATACATTTAAAAAAATAGAATTCTATAAGATTCTATCCAGCAAATATTTTGTAAAGCAGTTGTTTTATTTCATACTCCATCAGCAATATGTATGACTTTCAGTTGTTACATATCCTTCCAGTATTTAGGTTTTTCTTTTTTTAAAAAATTTCTGAACTATAGTAATTATTGTATAATGATATATTGTTTTGTTTTTAATTTGAATTTCCCAGTTTCTAACAACATCGAGTATTTTTTCATTTTCTTAATTGTCATTCTTATCTCTTCCTTGACTTTCTTGTCCTGATATTTTGCCAATTTTTTTAATTGGACATTAAATTGGATTGCCTGTTTTCTAATGGAGTTTTGGATGTTCTTGACATATTGTGGTTATAATTATTATGTGGAATATATCATTTCATATCATTTGTCCAATATATATCAAGTATGTCATTTGTAGCTTGTTTTTCCATTTCCTTTTTGAGTATCTTTCAAATCTCAAAAGTTTTTATTTCTTATGAAGTCTAATTTTCATCTTTTTTTTTCTATTTTGTGGTTTATATTTCCAGTGTCCTACTTAAGAAAATTTTGCCAAATCTCTTTGATGAATTCTCAATATTTTTGTTCTTTTTTCTTGCTATAATTCAAGTTAAATACTCCACTCTTTTGGGACACCTAATTTGCTTTTAATGGCATGTAGTGAAATGTTATCTCACAAACTGTACTTTCTGTTTTCTGAGGTTTAATTTCTCCATGCTTTCGATGTCTCTCCATAACATAGTAATAATGTCTTCTACTTTTTTGCACATAGGAAATATATATTTTAATAACTGTGTCAGGTCATTATCTATAAATTTGACCATTTCTTTCATTCCAGGGTCGCATTTTGTTGATTTATTTTACTCTTTGCTCTAGTTCACATTTTCCTACCTTTAGGGGCATACTTGGCTATTGTGATTGCATGCCAGGAGTTATTAATTTACATTGTTTTATACTGATATAAAATTATTAACTTTATATTATTTTATATTAAATGTTAAAAGTTTCTATTAATATATTATTGACACACAATACAATATCTTGGGAATGGTTTGGCCATTCTGAGACTTGCATTTATACTTTATTAGTTGGGACAAGAGCAGCCTTTAGTCTAGGGCTAATTTTGTGCCTCAGTGAGGAAATTTTATTCTTAGTACTCCATTCAATGTCCAGTACATTAAGGATTTTTTTTTTTTTCATTTTGCCTGGTGAAATATGGAATATCTCAACTCTGTGGGAGCTTTGGAGATTGTTTTATTTGCCCCTTTTCAGTAGTTCTTTTCTCATCCTCAGATATTTTCCTCATGAACTGCACTAATCAATAGTTAGATGAAGATCCAAGGAGGAAGCTCTGTAGATTTCCAAAAGTTTCTCTCTATATAGCTCTCTCCTCCGTGGTGATCTGCCCTAGAAATACTAGACACTTTCGCCTTTATACATTGTTTCTCATCAACTCATGTTAACAGCTGGACTCTTTTTGGTCCTTCACCTTGCCCCCTCACATAATGTCTTGGAAACTCTTCAGACAGTAAGCTGAGGCAGTGATGAATTCTCAATTGATTTATTCTTGCAAGTATGACTGTCATGTGACTGTTTACTATGTGATATGTAAAGTATATTGTTTCATATATATATTTTGTCTTTAAGGCAAGAGAATAGATCCAATTCATATTTATTCATCATGGCTAGAAGTAAGGATTCCTTACATATTCAATACTTTTAAAAATTAAAATGTTAAAAACAAAATAAAATCATGTGTTTTTTTCAGCTCCTATTAGTTTTTCTTTCTCCTCTCCAAATTTTATGAGTATTATTAATAAAATATATATGTTTTAATATGTAAACTCTACTCTCTGCTTATTTATTTAGTATATCAACCCATACTTATTAATATTTACCCAATTCATATAAACACATTTCAAAAATTATTTTGAGCAACTACCACGTATGTAAAGATAAGATTAGAAAGGAACGTAAATAAGTATAACATGTGATTTTCTTTCCCTCTCAGTATTCACAAGTTATTGGCCAGGCTTGGTGGCTCACACCTGTAATCCCAGCAATTTGGGAAGCTGAGGCAGGCAGATGGCTTTAACCCAGGAGTTTGAGGCCAGCCTGGGCAACACAGGGAAAATCTATATCTACAGAAAAAATAAAATAAAATTAGCCAGGCATGGTAGCATGTGCCTGTGGTGTCAAGTGGGGGGTCCTAGGTGGGGGGATTGCTTGAGCTCTGGAGGGAGAGGTTGTAGTGAGCCAAGGTCACACCATTGCACCCCAGCCTGGGCAACAGATTGAGACTCTATCTCAAAACCAACACCAAAAACAGAAACAAAGAAAAAACCATAGTCACAAGTTGTTATGATGATAAAACAACTTTCGCAGTCTAATATATCTTGTTAAATGTGCTTCCTGTTGCTTGATTTTTGTTATAACCCTCCATTTCTTTTTCAACTATATATGGGACTCTGAAGCTAGTGACAAAACAGCCCAAACCCTCAACTTCCCCACTAAAACTCATACTAATGATTTTAACATTTCTTAAGCCCAAATGAAACAAAACAAAAACAAAATTTAAAAAAAAATGGCAAATTACTATAAACCAATTACTTTGATTACATGTGAAAACAATCTTGTCAATTTTCAATTTTTAAACTATGAGTTACATCACTAAAGCTGACTAGAAGGACTATCCAATTATTTGGAGAGGACCCTTGCCCTCACCACAGTCTCAGGCCTCTGTGTCCCTATCTTCTACAGCCTAGTTTTCCCATCCTGAGCTCTCATGCTGTTCAGTACCTCAGATTTGCTGCTAACTTCACTGGCACCTTAAATTAGACAGTTTATCGTTTGTGTTATGTATCCTTGGTTCCTGAAGTCTGACTTCATAACAAAAATGGAAAACACGCAAAATAAACCAGTTCAAAATAAGCAAACATATTTTAAAAAAACAGCCCTAAGGGGAAGTATAAGAAAGAAACTTCATTTCCTAAGTTACTGACATGCTTCTCACCTCCTTCTTCTTTTTGTTTTGTTTTGGGACAGGATCTCACTCTGTTGTCCAGGCTGGTGTGCAGTGGTGTGATGTCAGCTCACCACGACCTCTGCCTCCTGAGTTCAAGCCATGCTCCCAGCTCAGCCTCCAGAGTAGCTGGGACTACAGACTCATGCCACCATGCCTGGCTAACTTTTGTATTTTGTGTAAAGATGGGGTTTCACCATGTTACCCAGGCTGGACTCGAGCTCCTGAGTTCAAGCAGTCCACCTGCTTCAGCCTCCTAAAATAATCGGATCACAGGCATGAGTCACTGCACCCAGCCTCCTTTCCTTTTCCTTAAAGAGAATACGGAAGATAAACTATCTCATTTTTCCAATGATCATAGTTAAAAAATATATATTCTCACCGTCCTAAGGAATGTTCTGATATCGGCATCTGCAAGTAATTGCATGGAACAGCAAAACAGTGCAAGGAAGTAAACAGCATGTGTCAAGTGGTGATGCAGCTTCTAAATTATGTGAATTAATAAGATAAAGAAGTTGCCTTCAACAGCAATGGTCAGGGAAGGCTTTATCTTCAGGAAGAGCTTGAGCTAACCAAAAAATTTGACAATACATAATGATTTACTGAAAAGGCAAAAACATTTCAAATAGGAGAAAGATTACAGTTAATGCAAAGGAAATAAAAGACAACAATTTGAATGTGTATCAATGTTGATATAACTAGTAAGTCAGTGACACTGACACTTACATAGAAAATAGAATGAAGTGTCCTTAATCTCCACACATCAACTATTCTGAATTCATCAACAAATATTTTACTGTCCCAAAATTGCCATATTCTGAAATATTTTGTCACTTAATTAAATTTATGACCTGAAGGAAAATTTTTCACAGTTACCAGGAATCTTGTTGCAGTAAAATAAGTACATTAATTTCACATCTTTTCTGGATACAAATATAAGTGTTAACTTTATTTCTTAATAAAGGACCTGCTGATACCCTGAATACAGAAATGAAAGAAATAATTACAAGTTGGAATAACTTCTTTCACTCTTTTCCTCTTAATTGCCAATGAAACAAAAGCAATCCGATAGGTTACATAATACAAAGTAGACAATGAAGCTGGATTGAAGCATTAGGGTTTCTCTCTCGAATACACACTTTTTAACTAATGTGAAGAACTGGTTCTATTTTATCTGATCATATTGGCTGTATTTCTGTTACAGTGGGTAGCTAGTCTGGTGTGAACAAGGCAGGAGAGGGCTACCCCCTCCAACCAAAAGTATTGGGCGACCATCAGGTGATAGTCAAACTGTTGTTGACTGTCTCTCTAAAGAAATAATTGGTCACAGCCGGTGCCAGGGAAAGGCCGGCTCCTAGTTGATAGAGAACACCTGAACTGATGAGCAGCTTCCGTATAAGATCTCAGGAGACGGTCCAGTGGAGAGGAGAAATGCAAGGCCTCGGAGGTATACCTAAGTGTAAAGCCCCCGTCCAAAGGTCAGACTGTGAGCTTATCTTTCAAGTCGCCCATTTGGCCCTCTTGCAAGTGTACTTTCTTTCTTTTCATCTCTGTTTCAAAGCTTTTTAATACACTTTCGCTCTTGCTCTAAAACGCTCCTCGGTCTCTTCTTTTGTCTCATGCCTTTTGGTCGAATTCTTTATTCTGAAGGGACAAGAATTGAGGTTACTGCAGGTGAGGGTTCACGACCACTAGTATATATATGTGTGTGTGTGTATGTGTGTGTATGTGTGTGTATATATATATATATATATATATATACATTTTTTTTTTTTTTCGAAGGAGTCTCACTCTGTTGCCCAGGCTGGAGTGCAGTGGCCGGATCTCAGCTCACTGCAAGCTCCGCCTCCTGGGTCCACGCCATTCTCCCGCCTCAGCCTCCCGAGTAGCTGGGACTACGGGCGCCCGCCACCTCGCCCGGCTAGTTTTTGCATTTTTTTTAGTAGAGACGGTATTTTTATAACTGAAGAGAATTTTTTTAACTACTATTTTTATAACTGAAGAGAATCGATTTGAAATTGACCAAGATAGCCTGAATGTTTCCCTCAACCGACTAAACTGTAGATAGGCTTCTACCTACCACTAATTGCCTGATCTCAGTTTTATTATTTACTTTACAATACTTACAGTTGTAGATTTTTTTCTCTGCTCCTTTGGAATGTAAATCTTCTATGACCCAGAAATGTCTTTCTTAAAAACCTTGGAGTCAACCCTTTAAAACACAATAATCTAAGGGGATAGTGCTCCTTTCTTCCAGGTTCTGTGGGTAGATAGGATAGTGGTCTAATTCTACTTACATACCGTTAACAAACAGAGATGAACTAACCACATTGACCAACCTCCCTGCAATGTCCTCTAGTACTTTTTCATTAGTTTACTCAATGTTGCCAGTATTAAAAAATTATCTCACCTTTATTTTTTGTTCTCTCAAAAGTCTTTAATCTTTCTCTCCTTTCAGTAGTCTCAAGTAATGTCTTTCTTGCCTGTTTCACCTGTGAAGTAAAATTTTTCTTTGAAAAAAGTCTATTAAGCTGGTGGGTAAAAAGCCTGGAAGTCACTAAGTCACTGCTCCATTGTAATAAACAGTAAATGGCTGAACAAACTGAAAAATCAATATCTCTTCTTAGATTTATCAGAGAAATGAGGTAACAGGGCAAACTGCTATCCCCAAAGTTGAATAGACAAACCGCACCTATAGAGTGTCCCAACTTAGTGGAACAGAGACTTATGAGCAGAAGCTGTCTTGGGTATCAGTCCCGGGATAGGATAATCTATCTGTAGTTGATTAATTGCTGAAGGCTCAGAATGCACAAGTCTGAAAGTTAAAAACTCTAGAGGATCTAGTCGTAGTTTACACTTTTGTGAGTTTCACCTCCAGGATCTTTATCAAGTCTTAAGAATGTCAGGGAAAAATCCTTTCACACTTCCAGCAGTGAAAGGGAAAGGTGCCACTTTTAAATACACCACAACATGCTGTTCCTAACAAGACCTGCCTTCGGGAGAAAACATTTTTACCAAAGCAATTTTACCAACGGTGTTTTATTAGATCCTAATCTAGCTCGGGGAAAGGAAAAACCTGACTCCAGCTCCCTGTGGCACCCCTGTTCCACCTAAAGTGGGGCAATAGGGAAATTGAGAAGCATCTTTTCAGCTTATCGTCCAGGGGCACAGAAGACTGTGACATAATTATATAACTTTAGAACACTTCCCTTTCCCACACCTTACCTCTTCATTACTAAAGGTTTATTAACCACAGTTTTTTAAACTCGGGTTCATCATATCCTCCATTCAACAAAAATTACAATCCATAGTAAGACAAAAAATACACATTGTGAAGAGACAGAATAAGCATAAAAAGGCTAACTGACTTACATAAGGTAAAATATTGAAATTATCAAATCAGGAATTTAAAAATACATATCTGATAAATGTCCTATGAACTTTAATAGAAAAACTAAGCAATATGCAAAAATGAAGTATAATGTATGCAGAGAGATGAAATTTTTGAGAAAAAAACAAAAAGAAATGCTATAGATAAAAACACTATAACAGAAGTGAAGAATGCCTTTGATGGGCTAGCTGATACACTGAACAAGCCTGAGGAAAGAATCTCTTCACTTCAAGATGTGACAATACAAAATTCCCAAACTGAAATACAAAGAGAAAACAAGACCTAAAACTTAGAACAAAATATCCGGGAATTGTGAGACAACTACAAAATGTATACCATGTATGCATAACAGGATTACCACAAAGAGAAGAAAAAGTGAAAGGAACAGAATAAATAATTGAAGCAATTATGATTAAGAATTTCTCCAAAGTAATGTCGGACACCAAACCACAAACCCAAAATCTCAGAGAACAGCAACCAGGATAAATGCCAAACAAACAAACCTCCACCTAGTCATATCATATTCAAATTTCAGAAAATCAAAGATGAAGAAAAAATCTTGAAAGAAGCCTGAAGGGAGAGAAAATAAATCTTACATATATATGAAAAAAAATGAAAATTACATCTAACTTCTTAGAAATCAAGCAAGCAAGAAGTTAGTGCAGTGAAATATTTAGTTTTGAGACACAAAAAACAAAACAAAACAAAAAGTAAAACAAATAAACCTAGAATGCTACACCCTACATCATTATCCTTTAAACATGAAGGAGAAATAAAGACTTTCTCAAAGAAACAAAAATACAGGGAATCTGCTGTCAGTAGATTGCCTTCTTAGAAATGTTAAAATAAGTTGTTCAGAGAATGAAAATAGTACAGATAAGAAACTTCCATCTACATAAAGAAAGGAAGAGCATCAGATAATTAATAAGTGAAGGTAAAATTTTTGAACAGCAATGTTTCACCATGAGTTAGAAACAGTCACTCAAAAGAAGATAGTTATTGTGAATAGTGCTGCAATGAGCATTCATGTACATGTGTCTTTACGATAAAATGATTTCTATTCCTCTGGGAATATATACCCTGGTGATGGGATTGCTGGGTTAAATGGTAGCTCTGCTTTCAGCAATTTGAGATATTGCCATACTGCTTTCCACAATGGTTAAACTAATTTACACTCCCACCAATAGTGTATAAGCGTTCCCATTTCTCCACAACCTTGCCAGCATCTGTAATTTCTTGACTTTTTAATAGTAGCCATTCTGACTGGTGTGGATGATGTCTCATTGTGGTTTTGATTTCCATTTCTCTAAATATAAATGATAATGATCTTTTTTCTTATGGCTGAAAGGCCCATCAGTGACAGATTGGATAAAGAAAATGTGGTACATATACACCATGAAATACTATGCAGCCATAAAAAAGAAAATGATAATGTCTTTTGCAGGAACATGGATGGAACTGGAGGCTATTATCCTTAGCAAACTAATGCAGAAATAGAAAACAAAATACTACAAGTTCTCATTTATAAATGGGAGCTAAATGATAAGAACTTATGAACACAAAGAGGAAAAAACCAGACACTGGGTCTACTTGATGGGGGAGGATGTGAGGAGGGAGCAGAGCAGAAAAAAATAGCTATTGGATACTTGGGTTTAATACCTGGGTGATAAAATGGTATCTACCAGAAACTACCATGACACATGTTTGCCTATGAAACAAACCTTCACCTGTACCCCCAAACCTAAAATAAAAGTTTAAAAAAGAAGGCATTTGTTATGACACATTGCTACGTCCTTGGGAGAAATATTGTTGCCTGCTAACTCTTCAACTAGTTTGTCTGTGTTTTTTTTTATTTTAATCATATAAAAGACAAGACAGATTTTTTGCGTCCCAACTGATTTTTATTTTCTCAGTCTCCTCTTGCCCAAATTCTGATGTCATTATTTTGTGAGACAAAGATCTTCATCATTGTCCATGTTGCTTTGATTAGATGGCTGATTGGACAGGTGGACTAAAGTCAATCCTTCATATATTTTTCATTGTAAGATTATTGAATCGTTGGATATGACAGTGGGTTCACAGTAGCTTTAAAGATTATGTACAACACATATTTGAGTGGAATAGCACAGATAAATACAAAGAAAAAGATTTGGAGTTTGCAGTTTATTTTATCTTAACTATCACATAGGTTGACGTATATAATTCATGTAGCAGACAAATAAGATTTGTCATAATTTTTAATATGGGAATATTCACTTTTAAATATAATTATGTATTCTGTGCATAAGTTGGAATGAAAAACTTCATGTGTGCTTCACACCTTGAAATTCTACCAGCCTGCTAAAATTTAAACATATATTTATTTTCTAAGAATAAAATGACACAATAATTAATATGGTTACATAGGTGTATAGAGCTCACCAGATTGTACACTGAGATTGAATGTTTTATTTTTGCTACACCTCAATTAAAAATATTTTTTAGAAGATAAAGAGTGTCAGTGAAGATAATTTTCTTCCCTGAGGTTATGTAGCATTTGGTTACAAGGATAAGATGCAGCAAAAATTGTCATGAAACTAGTTGTGAAAATACACTGATCTTGGAAATTTTTTAACTATTTGTTTACATAAAATAATAGAGTTAAGAATATTCAAATATAAATAAATAACAAAATATGCCAGGCATGGTGGCTTATGCCTGTAATCCCAGCACTTTGGGAGGCCAGGCGTGTGTATCACCTGAAGTCAGGAGTTCGAGACCAGCCTGGCCAATATGGTGAAACCCAATCTCTACCAAAAATAAAAGAATTAGTCAAGTATGGAAGATCACGTCTATAAGTAGTCCCAGCTACTCAGTAGGCTGAGCAGGAGAATCATTTGAACCTGGGAGGCAGTGGTTTTAGTGAGCCGAAATTGTGTCACTACACTCCATCATGGGCAACAGAGCAAGACTCTGTCTCAAAAAAAATAAATAAAAGGAAGGAAGGAAGGAAGGAAGGAAGGAAGGAAGGAAGGAAGGAAGGAAGGAAGGAAGGAAGGAAGGAAGGAAGGAAGGAAGGAAGGAAGGAAGGAAGGAAGGAAGGAAGGAAGGAAGGAAGGAAGGAAAAGAAAGAAAGAAAGAAAGAAAGAAAGAAAGAAAGAAAGAAAGAAAGAAAGAAAGAGAAAGAAAAAGAAAATACATTGGCAGTATATTACAATTTTAAGAGAAAATATGAAATATGGCTAAGTAGTTAAGTTATTATCTGTATGCAAGTTGCCTGACTCGACAGCCTACATATGAAACCACAAAATTCCCTTAAATGAATACAATATCTAATTGTCTGCCTGGTAAACTGTGAATATTTTACACACAGTCAGCCTTTTGGGAAAACTGACTTTCCAGTGTTACTGGTATAAGATGGTAGCCCAAATTCATTGGCGGGGTGGTGGAGGGGGTGGGGCAAGAATCTTACATCCAGTGAACAAACTCTGAAAAGAAAGCTTAATGTTTCTCGTAGTTTTTATGATCCTCAAAAAAAATAAAATAAAAAAATAAAAAATAATAAGGAGGTAACTAAGAGGTGTGATGAGCACCTTTAAATATTTGAAGGTTCCCCAAATACCAAATCAGGGAATGTCATACCGAAGTCTGTAGTTGGCAGATGAAAAAACACTACTGCTCCCGTGGGGACACATAATTAAATATAAAAACATAACAACCACACCATCAGTCCTGGAAAATAATACATATGATTGCCACATATCACTTAATCACCACATTTTCCTCTTCCTAGACTAAGAATTTAGCCTGCTTTTACTTGGTTATTAGCAAATACATAATAGCTTTGTTTAAAATTTCTTAATTAATTATAAGGCATCAATACATCTTTGTGATTAATTGCTTTGACAACAAACATACAAATGAAAACATATAGAGAAAGACTGATACAGGCATTAAGTGAAGATTTACAATTAGACAGTTTAAAAGAAACAAACAAAACTCTTATGTTTCCTATGTAGTTTACACTGAAGGAAAATACATGGAAGTGAGGCAGGTTTAGGCCTTGATCACCTAATAGGGATCCTGTTTACACTTGGCCTTTTCCAAGAAGCCTTCATAGATTTTCAAGTCTAGACTTACAGCCACACATATGTGTTCCAAGAGTATGTCTTTAGGAGGATTTTTATTCTGTTCACTGCAGTGGTTTGGTTTACATTCAAGTCCCAGAATATAGTAGGTGCTGAATCATTATTTGTTGAATGAATGATTAGATATGTTATAGAAAAAATGGATGCCTTCAGTTAATAGACTATGATAAATTTCAAAGTTGAATGAAGTAAACTCTTCAATCCTATATTTTTAAGGAAAAATTTGAAAGGTTTTGTATGTGTTGATGTGTTTCACCGTTCCTTTAAGTGCACATTATAAAAATAAAAAATGAAGGGAATTTCTTCCTGTGTCTTTCCTTTTTTAATTCTAAAGGGATTTCAACTGATATTTTTCTTCATAGGAATAATATAGTGGTAACATTATTTATATATAATTTAATAGTTATAATTATATAAAGAATCATGATTGTGAGGATGTAAGTGCTTTACTGTGTATAAAGTTAATCACAAGTAAGTGATATTTTATTGGTGATAGTGCTACATGCTGTTCAACTAAGAAGAGGGTGCAACTCATGAAAAGGCTCAGCTGGTATTATGAAAAATGAAATGTCAGTACTACTGCTCATGAATAGCATACCAAGTACTGAATTTTAACTTAAGTATTATACTTTATTGTATTTTTATAAGCATTCTGTATTCTTAAACAAGAGAGTACAAAGGTAAAATGTTATTTTATCATAAGTTACAGAAATTACAGATTTTAAATAACAATACAATAAAATCAGCTTCTGATAAACTTTTAGAATGAATCATAACTTCATATATATGACATACATGTATGTGTATGTATCACACATAAAATAATAATCAGAAAAAACATACCAGGCACATATTTCTTAACACATAATAAATTTATTACTTCATGTAATCCTCAAAATATCAATTATGAGGCACGATTTCTATCTTGGTTTTATCTTTAAAAAAAACAAAATACGAAGAGGTTGAACCATCTCCCAAGGTCACACAACTAAAAAGAAAAAAAAAAAAAAACAAAAGGGATTTAGACACCAACTTTCAGGCACAAAAATAAGGCCTGAAATAAGGTACTTTTTCTCAAAATGATTTTGAACTTTGAAATCTAGCAATTAATACAGGACTTTTTCTCTTGGGCAGCAAAGCAAATTATGTACAGAAGTTATCATCACCACTGTTAAGAATAAGTAAGTATTTTAGTGCGCCTAGTTAGGATTAGGGATGCATTAGAGAGATATACAAAATTATTCTATATTTCAATAGGTTTATATTTCATTTCTTATAACTATGAAAATTATTTCTTCTAAGGAAAAGAATACATACGCTAAACATTTATTTAAAACAATAACCTTACAAATTGAATATTGGTAACCTAAAAACTTGATATAAAAGAAGAATTTCAAACATTCTCCATGACAGACTAACTAAATAAGCATGTTTATTTTAACATGATTCTCAGTTGATTCCTTTATCTATTACAGTTTGAGAAGAGATGAAATAGAACTTGCATTGCATTATATTATAGCATATTTCTATTTTTAGTTATAATACTATTTTCTAAATAATGATATATCATAAAAATATTTAGTCATAACTTTCTTCTGCCATAATTCCTTCTTTTTCAACCCTAATCATGGCAAAGATGGTAAAAATACTAATTTTCTCCATGAAATAGCATAGAACTATAATAAATAAAATTTCAGTTCTATGCATGCATCTAGTGTGTAACTGAAGTGGGATCATCCAGATTTTTTTTTTTTTTTTTTTTTTTGGTGGGGGGGAACAAGGTTTCACTCTTGTTGCCCAGGGTGGAGTGCCATGGCACGATCTCAACTTGCTGCAACCTCCACTTCTCAGTTTCAAGCAATTCTCCTGCCTCAACCTCCTGAGTAGCTGGGACTACAGGCATGTGCCATTACGTCCAACTACTTTTGTTTTTATTTTTAATAGAGATTGGGTTTCACCATGTTGGCCTGTCTGTTCTTGAACTCCTGACCTCAAGTGATCCACATGCTTCGGCCTCCTAAAGTGCTGGGATTACAGGAATGAGCCACCATACCTGGCCCACAAAAAGTTTAGTAATTCTTCTATGGGTCATATACAGTGATGAACTACTCTGACAATCCAGAATATAGTCAACAATTGATATTTATATTTTATATTTGATAGAATTAAAAGAATATCACCAGTTTTATTTTCACATTAACATGTTAACATTGCCGTTGAAACATATTCAGGACAACATCATTCTTATCAGGGTTTATAATACAAAATAAACCTAATGCATTTGACTAGCTACTCTAAAATCCAGATGTTTGTCTGCTGTATTTTGAGCTCTCCACTAAATTGGAGTGACCAGATGATAATAGCCGATACTTCTTTCCCAGATTTTTTTTTTCTCTCTTCTCTTTTCTTCTTTCTCCTCTTCCTAAGTATAGGGACACTTAGAAGATTCCATATAAGAGTTCTATGTAAAATTCATTAACTCCATTGTTTAATTCCTTTTCTCATTATGAATTATTGAGGACAGCATGATTTCACCTCCAGAATCTAGAATAATCTGTCGTTCACCAGAATCATAACTACACAGTCTCCATTATAATCAATAATAATAATTATTATTTGCAGAGTCCTAGCACTGGAATAGAATAGTCCAATTTAGAATAATTAAGTGAAATTAAAGAGATAAGTTGCTAAATTATTAACACTCTGAGTGTGTTAGTCATAAATCATCATGGTGCATATGCACAAAGGTACTTGTTGATTGCTCCTTAGGCAAATAGTTCCTTTTGGCAGGATGAGTACTATTTTTGGATTTGGTCAAATTTTATGTGGACTTATTTATTATTTGATGAAATACAAACCACACAAAGTAAGTTTGCACTTTTGAATAATGAAATGTGTGCTAGACTTCCAAAGCTAATGAAATTGTTTCCTAGGCATATCCTCTCTTATTTCCACTGCATTTCCTGGCAAATTAACCTGTTGTTCTAATGCCAAATTTATTTGTCTAGATAGACCTAATGGCATTATGATATTTCTCCTGCTCAGAAGCATACAAGACAGTATTTTCTTCTGAAGTAGAGTCCAGCTTCTTAGTTAGCCTTTCAAGGCTCTAAATTGTGCATTCATCTAATTCATTTGCTACTTTCGGGCATTAAAATGATTATGTCTCAAATATACTGATCATTTCAGCTGACCAGTTCAGGATCTACATATTTGTTATATACTCCCATATCATTTTATGCCATATTGAGCTACCAGGCCTGTGAAATTTGGTAACATTTTGTTGCATGTATCACTGATCTTAGGTTATTTGCTTTAATTTGTGTCACTACTTGACTGCTACATGTGTTTGTTTCTTATGTTTTAGTTTTTAATTTACATTAGAGTTTAACAGTATACTAAGCACATAATAGATAAATATTTATCAAAATTTATGTTATGCCATATAGAGCACTTTAACATGAACTCATAATATTACTTGATTTATGCACATATGTGAAATCAACTTTATTGTATACTATTTTGTAGGTAACATACATGAGACTCAGGGACATTAAAGAATCGCAAGCTAAAGAATTAAAAGGTAGCTTTTCAAAGAATCAAAAAAAAAAAAATAAAGCTAGTTAAAATATCAAAGCTAGTAATTTACAGAGCCAATATTCAAACCTAGTGACTCTAATTTTATGTTTGGGCTCAAAGACTGCTGTAGCTAATTGTAAGCTATTTACAATAAATATGGTGTATTTCAAAAATTACAAAAAATTCAAGGGATTGCATTATCAAGGGGTGTGTGTGTGTGTGTGTGTGTGTGTGTGTGTGTGTGTGTGTGTGTGTGGATGAAGAGGAGATGATTAAAAACATAGACATTTTCATAAACTTAAAAGTGTTAACATTGTTTTAATGTGATTTATGTGTCACACAAACTAAAAACTTCAGCTTTCAAATGAGTAATACCATTTGAGGTTGACAACAAAGTTGTGTAATTTTTCCCCCAACATTTCTAAGAAAATACTGTAACTTTATGTATTTAGTATATTTTATTTTAGTCAGAACATTATTAACTTTACATTTAAAAGAGTAATTTATTTTTGCATTGCATATTACATACAGCTAATTAACTTCCTGTTATATATTTCCCAATATATATGCCTGATATACAAATATTAATTATAAAATGAGATTCACTTAGCAAGTTATTTTCAGTCTCTTACTCATTGAGTGTTAATTTCAAAATAACATTTTAAAAATGCAATTATTATGTGTACAAAAACATTTTAAAACACTCATAATTTTAGGAAAAATATGTACTACTACACTGAGATAAATATCTGTTAGTAGCCATCATGTTTTCTAAGTTACCTAAAAGAAAAAAAAAAAAATCTTAATTCTGATTCTTTGACACACCATAACTCTTGTAACAGGCTCCAGAAAAAATGCTTTTTGAGACAAACCAACATGAGAAAACAAATCCTGGAAAAGCCCCAGGTTTTACAAAAACAATACCTGAGGCTTTTTTGAGAAACCTGTGAGCTTTTCCAAGATTGTTATAAGCTGGCTGCTCACCCAGATGGAACTCAGTCACAACTCAGGCATTGCTACACTCTGATGAAATTGCCACAGTTTTCTCCCAAAATTTGACCGTAGAAATATGACAATGAAGCTCAGTGATCAATTGATTAATTATGCAAGGTCCTGTTACCAGGTTCTTCTTCCTGGTTCCCTTTGAAAGAAGGAAGGAGAAACACTAGAATGATCACATTTAAAAAAAAAAAAAAATGTATGAGGAAATTGATTCTAAAATCCTTTTTTGGAAAATATGCCATGACAGAAAACTCACTCTAGGACTCTTAATCTGCTTCTAATTAATAGGAAAAAGTGTCTTTTTAACAGGCTATATACCTGATTCAAGTTTATTCTGGTATCTTTTCCACAAAGAAAAGACATGTGCATATTAACATGATAGAATGTCAAGTCTTTTTTTCTTTATATACTACAAATTTCTCTGTAGCAGGATGTCCTCAGATCAAAGGTCAAAGACAAGAATATGCAGGAAAGATATTACAGTGTTCCAAAAAAAAAAAAAAATACAATTAAAAACCAAGTTCTGCTTTCATAAATGCCTTGGGTCTTGATGGCTTCCAATCTGTATATAGAATACATTTTCCCATAGTAATTTGTTGGTTTTTTAAGTAAAACTCCAGGAACAAGCTTTCTTGTTTTGCTGTTCTGCTTTCTCCCTGGTGGGCACCTTGAGAAGTGAAATTATGTCTTATTTATGCCTCTTATCAATGCAGCACTTGCAGGCCCTTTGCTCACACTGAACACTGCATAACTGTATTCAACATTAGATGGGGGATGATACTGTAAACTAGTAAACAATACTAAAAATAAGTTTCATAGAACTCCCAAACAACACTACTGCATTTTAATAACTTTCATGATATGTTTTATGAATCTTCCTATTTTGGGATTTACAATTCCATCCTTGAAACCAATATGTACTTGATTACTTCATTCCAAAAATGGATTCAAAATTGAAAAGAAAATGTCAATTTACCTGCTTTTCTCAAAAGAGACTGGTTGGTTGAAAAATAAATAAATTTGATTTTCACATGATTTTTGTATGGTAATCTAAAATTAATTTTAATTAAAGTTGATTTTCACATTATTTTTGTATGGTAAACTAGAATTAATCTAGTTTAATTATGATACTGAAGCAATCAGATGTTGGATATAATATGTGCATATTTATTGATAATTCAAAAATATAGTCTTTGGATTATATAGAAATTAACTTATTACATATCCATACTCAATATATCTATTTCAGAATAACACTTGGTTTACTTGTGTGTTTATTTACTTATTTATGTTAAAATGGGTACATAAGTTCAAGTTCCTATATTAAATTATTTGGAGTTAGGGAAAAACATGTTTCGTTTTCAACTCAGAATTTCATGCAGGTGGCCAAATAATTTATAAACATGTATTACTTCAGACGTTGATGTGTACAACAAACCCCAAACCATTTAAGAGATTTTTAGTATCACCTTTTGAATTTGTATCACTTGAACAATTTGAAAATCCTTAACAAATGAAGCTAAGACATTACTTTTCTCTGTTTTATTTTCATTTATCTTTTAATAATGTTATGACCTATGAACCAATAATCCAAAACAAAAATTAGAACTTCTGCAAAAACCTACATCCAAACACGTGCTCTATGCATTCCATCTTTTTGCCTTTCTTTAAAGACTTATTGTATCTATGTGTGATGTTGAAAAATACATGAGGTTTTAAATATTATTATATTAATAAAAAGCCATCTTTTGGAGACTTAATTTTTAATTTAATTGTATATGCTCAAGCTTCCTCCATGTTGCCCCACGATGCCATGTAGTTCATTTGCTTTCTTTGTTGTGTAACATTCTATTGTATAAATATATCACAGTGCTCATATTAGAGAACACTGGGTGTTCCCTAAGTTTTTTCCATTGTAAATACTACTGTGAACAGCCTTTTACACATCTTCTACTAAACATGTGAAAGAGTTTTCTTATATATATGCCTAGAATTTGAAGTGCTTGGTTATAAGTTATATGAATGTTCAACTTAATCAGTTAATGCCAAACTGTTTTCCAAAGTATTTGTGCCAATTTGTACCCCACATACCTTGTGAATCCAATGCTTATTATTGACTTATTTCATTTTTAATTTATAGTTTTTTCTATCAGTTAAATGATTGGAAAATTGAATCTCAGATTAATTTTAACCATTTTTCTAATTACTAATAAGGTTGAACATCTAGCTTCACGTATTTCCTTTTCTCTGAAGGTCTATCCACAGTTTCCAACATAGGAGAGTGCCTCTGAATTTATGTTTTCTTCATTGGATAGTTGTCATGTTTGCACTGATTTCATCACTAAATATTATTAAATAGTTTGTTTCAGCCTAAGTGTTACAATGTCACATAGTTATATGGTATATATAACATATATACATTTAGAGTACTTGTATCATTAGAACAATCATTTTAATAAAACAATGTTTTATCTAGTAAACGACTTAATATTCAGTCTTCTATAGATGATTGTCAGTGTTGGAACAATATACACAGAATTCTAGACCTCATTTTGATATAAGATCATTATATCGCATTAATACATGTAACCATTGCACTTCAGAATAACATAAATCATCTCTATTCAATATTTAGAAAACAAAGCAGTAATTTCTCTTTCTTATTGTGTATTACTCATACATATATGTATGAATTAATGGAACATTTAGAAAAATAGATTTGTGAACATTCATATGTACTTTGTTGTATAACACTCCATTGTGTGAATATACCACAGTGTATGTATCTACTTTTCTGTGGCTATACATTTGTACTTATATATACATCAACAAATCACGTTATGCTTTTGCTGTTTATATTTCTTTACAAGATTTAGCAACTTGAGTTCTTAATGTTATTGTTTCTGGAAACTTCACTGTATCATGAAATGATTGCTCTGATACCTAGAATTGATTGCAGTAATTTTACACAGTCTGTACCATGATGATAAATACAAGTATATAATTTACATTACACTTTCTTTACATTACACTTAACATATTTATTTATGTAATTAAGGACATACATATCACTACACTAAGAGATATTATCTTAAATGTTAAGATTTTTAAAAACAATTTTACACTATTCTCACAGAGCTTGTAGCTTAATGAGCAATATTGTCAAAATATATTTTAAAGCATACAATTAAGACTCTCATGCAAATAAACAAGAACACAGGTGATAAGATTTTATTCAACTATTTCATGAAGGAAATAGCAAGAGCTTAAAACCAACTCAAAAAGCATTTGAAAAGCTTGAGTATAGGAGGATCAGATTGCTGGGTAAGCTACATCAATGATTATAATACAGCAAGGTAAAAAATATACATATTTGGGATTGTATGTTTTGCTTAACCAAAATTATTTGTCTTTATACTAGCCAAAAATGTATAAATTAAATGCCCTACCAAGTTGCAAAATGGTTTAGCCAAGAGAAAATAAAGTCCAGGATAGCACTGTCAAGAAGCCTAATAATGTCTTTTGCCTATTTCCAAATTTCCGATCAATTTTCTAGTAGTATTAATAAGACAAAAAGTAATCATAGGCAGGAACATTATAATTAATGTGACTATGATGACAATCTACCTTTATTAAAAATGTTTAAGGATAAAAGTTAGAGTTGTAGCTAAGAGTAATTTTGTGATTGGTTATGAAAGACAAAATGATGTACAACAGATCAAGCAGCTTAGATGTTAAGAGTGAGAGGGTAGAAGGAAAAGTCTATTGTCACAGAAACAAGCAAATGATGCTGATTATAAATCATAATGCAATCAAAAACATCTCAACAGACCTTTCTACTTTATTAGGTACAAAAATAAAGTTACATGTTATTGTTTACCTGTACTCTAGAGGTCATTTTAGGATTCAGTGCCCTGGACTTCTCTTTCTTTATTCTGAAAACATCATCTCTTTACCTGTCAAATTTAATAGGCACTATGAAAATACAACTGACTTTATTTGACACAGAAAGCTCTATCACTTCCCTTAGTTAAGGCAAGAAGACCATATGTAAATTAAGCACTGATGAAGACTGAATCAAGAGACACATCCATCTATTTTGAACTTCGATATTCTTCTCCATTGTAGTAACTTCATGAATGCCACACAAAAACTTCCTACGGAATATGGGAGCATTTGTTTCACATCCAGAAAAGATAGTAAATGAGTTAGAAGATCTTGAGGTTATGAATGTCAATGAGTGAAAAACCTCAATGTTTTTGCAACCAGTCGCCAGTATCTATTGTTTTTCACCCTAAATATTTCTTGAAACTTTTTTCACTCCTAGGGTTTTATTAAATTAAAATCATCTTTGGACTGCATGTCTCCCACAGTCTCTGTCTTAGCACTCCCACTTTTGGTCTCATCACCCTCAAAGTGATCTCTCGTGCCACCACCAGATTCTGGTCCATTGACTTAAGAGTCTGACAGAGAAGGAGGGGGTGTGGGGGAGTAGGGAAAAAGAGAGGGGGAGGGAAGAGAGAGAGAGAGAGAAAGAGAGAGAGAGAGAGAGAGGGAGAGAGAATATCAAGTGAGCCAACGAGATCAAGGTGGTTAACGGTTAACAACATGCTTAGGGTATTTCATCTTGCAAAACAGGGGTGACTATTTCATGGAAGATAGTTCTGTGGCAAAATACCACTGCTGCTGTGAAAGGAAGAACAGAAATTGATAAAATGTGTATGATACTAATATGAGTGATATAAACAAGTTAAAGTATTACAACAATAACATTTTGAGCTGAAGATTTTTATTTTTATGTATGTATTTATGTATTTATTTATTTTTTTGAGACGGAGTCTCTCTGTCCCCCTAGCTGGAGTGCAGTGGTGCAATCTTGGCTCACTGCAAGCTCCGCCTCCCGGGTTCACGCCATTCTCCTGCCTCAGCCTCCCCAGTAGCTGGGACTACAGGCACCAGCCACCTTGCCCGGTTATTTTATTTATTTATTTATTTATTTTTTTGTATTTTTAGTAGGAAAGGAGTTTCACCGTGTTAGCCAGGATGGTCTCGATTTCCTAACCTAGTTATCCGCCCACCTTGGCCTCCCAAAGTTCTGGGATTACCGGCGTGAGCCAGGGCGCCCTGCTTGAGCTGAAGATTTTACTGCTAATTTCAAATATGAATTCCTCCTTTATATCATAATGTCTGTAGTTGTTTTGAACATTGGTGTTTTTAGCAAAATATGTGGCAGAAAATATAGCCGTATGTATTTTAAGAATAGCAGATCTCTGTCAGGGGTACAATACTACATGAATATTTTCTCTTCAAAACTTCTGAAAGTGAAATGCTGACTAAGTATCCTAAGTCTTTTATGCTTGCAACAGAATTCTGGATATTGGAAACATCTGGCTTTTTAATGCCTTCTGAAAAAAATTCAGATGGATGAAAAATTTATTACCTAGAAGTTATGAATTTTTCCCAAAACAGAAGGGCAAATATAAGTGCCTACTGATAAGCTCATCCACCTCCATTCAAAGCACTTCCTTAACTATTCTATTGTTATCTAACTCTGACATTTGTCCAGCTTGCTACAGGTGTGTTTGCAAAAATCACCTCTAGGTTTGTGTATTGGTTTGTTTCCAATAACTTGTAATCGATTATCTTGTCGTTCTATTTAATGTGAAGTGTGACTTGTAGGTGCCACTGATAGAACTATTCAAAAATTCATGAGTGACTTTGGTAACAGATTAAACATTATCTTTAATTATGTAATCTGTGAGAAGAAAATAAAATTTAAAGCTATAAGATCCTTATATCCTAGACACAGGCAACTTGACATTTGCATTAAAATCCCTTCATTTTGTCTTTTACAGAATAATACCTTCACATTATGCTTTAAATTAAACAATGTATAATGTTCATTGAAGAAAAAAATCAGATCTCTGTAAAAGACGTATTTTAAAATATGCTGCAGAATGTTAAGTGTAGGCAAAGACACTTGTTGAAGTAGAATAAAACCAGTTCAAAAAACCAATATGTTTTTGGTTCTCATACAAAGCTATCAACAATTATAACACATTATTTTATTTTCTTTATATTAATTTAATTTTATATTCTTTCTTTTTTTTTTTTTTTTTTTAAGGCAGAATCTCACTTTGTCACTCAGGCTGTAGTGCAGTGGTGCTATCTCACTGCAGCCTTGAACTCTGGGCCTCAAGTGGTGGTCCTCCCATTTCACCCTCCAGATTGGGCATGCTTAGCTACTGGTTTTCTTGTTGTTGTTGTTTGATTGGTTGGTTTTTGGGTTTTGGTTTTGTCTGTAGAGACAAGGTCTTACTATGTTGCCCAGGCTAGGTCTCAAACTCCTGGCCTCAAGGGATCCTCTTGTCTTGGCCTCCCAAAGTGCTGGAATTACAGGCGTGAGTCACCATGCCCGGCCTTCATAGTTAAATAAATGTCTAATTACTACTGTAAATGTCTCTTTAACACAGACTTTAAAAATATGTCTTCTAAAAATTTTCTAAGATTATAGGCTTTGAGCTTGGGATTTCTATTGCTGACAACTCAAAACATTTCTGCTGATTACACTAAATAAAATATTACAAAATCATGGAGTCAAGAATTCATGGAATCATAAAATAAAATATCTCATCATTAGCTAAAGTTTGGATTAACATGTATGAACATTTTTATATATAACCTTACTAAATATGTATAAATTATACACCTATGTACACATAGCTCTCTCTATATATGTGTGTGTACATATATACACACATATAATTGTGTACCTATAGTTACATATGTACTGTATGGAATTTTTATTTCCTTAAAAACAACCGTCTTCACATAACTTTTATAACAAATATTTTAACTTATCTAATTACTAAGGATATAAAATTTAAAATGGATGATACAAATTTTTTGTTTGCATTTATGATGTCTAATGCATAATTTGGTAGCACGTTCTTGACTGGGCAATTTGGAATTAGTATTTTTAATTACTAACCTAATTTGCTGTTTAACTTGAGGCAAATGTCTGGAGGTTATAGTTTTTGGCATAACTGGAGAAATAAATGAGAAAGTAACCATATAAAATAATAATAAATGATTGGAAGGAAGCTTGAAAGATGAATCAACTAATCCTCACATTAAATTTAACTCTTCTGTCTTGAAACCACTGATGGTGTAGAGGAGATATTTATATGGGGTAGGACAAGGTATAGCCAATTTATACTTTGTATTTCCAGTTAAAAAAATTCTGTATGTGTGATAATATGGGACTCTGGTTTGTCATCAATATGAATCTGATAATAATATAGTAATTCAGAGAATGAAAAGCCCTATAATCTGTATTTTTATTTTAAATAGCAACTAGACATTTTAGCTCATTCTGCAAATGAAATATTATGTTCAGTTTACTAACATTTATATGAATTTAATGTAAGTAACATATAGTCATTTCAGAAAAATTAGAAAATACAGAAAAAACATAGAAAAACTTTTAAAAAGTAGTATAATTTTGACAGGCACAGTAGATCCATTACCAATAATACTCAAGAGTCTTGCTAAATAGAGATTATTGTATTATCCCTGTATAACATGAGTTGACTGAGGTTCCAGATTTGGGGTTAAGTAAATTGACCATATAGTGGAATTAGTATGTAATGTAAATTCAGACTGACTTTAGACTTTTTATTTGTATTATACAAGTTGTTTCTAAACTAATGGATTTCAAAGTCTATTCATATTTGATTATTATAATCATTAATTTTTGGCAAGGGAATCCTAGTTATAAGAGGCAGGATAGGGTAGTAAACAAGAACACATTCTCTGAAGCCCAGATTTGAATCTTAGCCCTTTCATGTTTTTACTCTGTGACTTTAAACAGGTTAGTTAACTTGTGTCTCCATTTACTCATCATTAGCAGTATGTACTTCATAAAATTCTCTGAAAAGTACAGTGTTAATAATGGTGAAGATTTCAGAACACTGTCTAGCACACATATTATATACTCAATAAGAGTTAGCTATAAGCATAGTCATTGTCATTAGCATCATCTTTATAATGGTAATTATATCACAATAATTGTTATTATTACCAGATGGAGGCAGAAAATGACAACATTAAATTAAACAAGGAAAGAAAGAGTCTTCAAAGTTAACAGCATTTATAATTATGGAAAATACATTTTAAAACCAGAAGGAATATTAATATGAGAAAAATAGATTATTTCTTCCCACTAGAAGACTTTTGATTCACTTTTGTTTTTAATGTAGCTACTGATTTCCTTAAATGTAGAAATATTATGAAAAACAGAGTAACTTTACATTATATTTTTTTTGTTTTCTGAGTGACATGCATTTTACAATGTGACTTGAAGTATATATTGGACAGTACAATCTTCTGGGGTTTCATTTTCAAAAATGTTTTCTGTTGAATACACAGGTTTAGTCTTTATTAACAAATCTTCCTCTGTGTGTGTGTGTGTGTGTGTGTATGTGTGTGTGTGTGCATGTGCATACATTGTTCTGTTCTGCTATGCCTTTACTGGAAAAGAAACAGTACTAAGAGGAAGCCCAGATGACAAAAGCTTATTTGTTTAATATTAATGCTTACTTAGCATTCCACTTAAATATCATTGAGCAAAGAGAAACAGCAATACAGTTGTTCTTGAAATCTGTCCTTTAAAAAAATTTAGACAAGTATGTGTATTAGCTCATCTTTGCATTTTAAAGACATTAATATTTGCATTTGCTTTGCAAAATATCTAGCATTCTCTTATAAATAAGCTTATTTAAACTAGCTCAATGGAAAAACTGCAGTAAAGGGTTGTGATACAGGGACACCTTTTCAGCTGTTCCTTCGTGGATCTTCCATCTCTTCACTTCACCCACTACCCTCAGCTATGCTATTTATTTCCTAAATCCTACCATACAAAGAAAATCAGAAGTATAATGAAAGAGAAAAATAGATCATTCTAGAAAGTCAGGGATTCTATTGTGTCTTAAGGGCTCTTCTTTTCTTCTAAGAATAGAAAATTTGAAAGACCAAAACAGCATGGTACTGGTACCAAAACAGATATATAGACCAATGGAATAGTATAGAGGCCTCAGAAATAACACCACACATCTACAACCATCTGATCTTTGACAAACCTGACAAAAACAAGCAATAGAGACAGGATTCCCTATTGAATAAATGGTACTGGGAAAACTGGCTAGCCATATGTAGAAAGCTGAAACTGGATCCCTTCCTTACACCATATACAAAAATTAACTCAAGACTTAAATTGGATCAAGACTAAAATGTCAGACCTAACACCTTAAAAACCCTAGAAGAAAACCTAAGCAATATCATTCAGGATGTAGGCATGGGCAAAGACTTTATGACTAAAACACCAAAAGCAATGGCAACAAAAGCCAAAATTGACAAATGGGATCTAATTAAACTAAAGGGCTTCTGCACAGCAAAAGAAACTATCATCAGAGTGAAAAGGCAACCTACAGAATGGGAGAAAATCTTTGCAATCTACCTATCTGATAAAGGGCTAATAACCCAAATATACAAAGAACTTAAACAAATTTACAAGAAACAAGAATCCCATCAAAAGGTGGGCAAAGAATATGAACAGATACTTCTCAAAAGAAGACATTTATGCAGCCAACAGACACGAGAAAACACTCATGATCACTGGTCATTAGAGAAATGAAAATCAAAATCACAATGAGATACCATCTCACTCCAGTTAGAATGGCGATCATTAAAAAGTCAGGAAACAACAGATGCTGGAGAGGATGTGGAGAAAAAGGCATGTTTTTACACTGTTGGTGGGAGTGTAAATTAGTTCAATCATTGTAGAAGACAGTGTGGTGATTCCTCAAGGATCTAGAACTAGAAATACCATTTGATCCAACAATCCCATTACTGGGTATATACTCAAAGGATTATAAATCATGCTACTATAAAGACACATGCACACCTATGTTTATTATGGCACTATTCACAATAGTAAAGACTTGGAACCAATCCATATGTCCATCAATGATAGATTGGATTAAGAAAATGTGTCAGATATACACCATGGAATACCATGAAGCCATAAAAAAGGATCAGTTAATGTCCTTTGGAGGGACATGGATGAAGATGGAAACTATCATTCTAAGCAAACTATCACAAGAATAGAAAACCAAACACTGCATGTTCTCACTCATAGGTGGGAGCTGAACAATTAGAACACATGGACACAGGGAGAGGAACTTCAGACACTGGGGCCTGTTGGGTGGTGGGGGGCTGGGAGAGGGATAGGATTAGAAGAAATACCTAATATAAATGACAAGCTGATGGGTGCAGCAAACCAACATGGCACATCTGTACCTATGGTAACAAACCTGCACCTTGTGTACATGTACCCTAGAACTTAAAGTATAATTAAAAAAAGAGTATCATTACAGATCAAAGAAAATGAAACTATTCCCAATCCTATCAAAATATAGTTTTCCTTGAAACCAATTCCTACCATCAAGTCAATTTGCATGTATTTACTAGAAATGCTTTCTACATATTATATATATGTTAATATATATACTTAATAGAAATATATTTTTATGTTTAGAAAAAATGGTAATTTACTCAAAAGGAGGGAGCTGGATATATATAGTTCCTGCTGTTAGTGCTCATAGTTATTATTCCTGATGACAGTTCTATTTGGAAGAGACATGATAATGAAAGTAAGATTTAATTTAAAGTTATTTGCAAATTATGAGTAAATGGAATCACTTTTGTGAAGATGACAAAATCAAAAGTTTATTTATTGCAACCTTATGAATAAAGTGCTGTTTACACTGCTAACATATTTCCTAATCAAATTCCTATAAGGAAATAGAGTCTTAAAAGCCTTAAAATTCTCAGCTTTATATGTAAATTATTACACATAAATATGGGTACTTACCAATATTTAAATGTAACATCATTATCAAGATGAATATACAATGAACTGTTTCTGGTACAGTTGATTAACCTCAGTCTTCTTGTTTGAATACAATTGTGCTATTGACTAACAATTAACTAGCTACTCAATTTTTAAAATTTACTTGCTAGTATCTACATAATTATCAACAGAATGACTGAACTAGTATTATGTGTCTATACTATTATATTTTAGGTTTTCAAATAACAATCATTATTTACATCACATCAATTCAAATATGAGAAAGATTGTGATTATTTAGTTATATGTAAATTCTGAAAAGTATCAATTTTATACTTTTCATTCAACATATTTTATTTAATATTGACTATGGTCTAGGCACTCTACTAGGTACTATATTTAAAAAGGCTGAGGATTGATGTGTCTGTTATTAAATAACAAAATGTTCTATAGACAATGGTTTATACCATTGAAGTTATTTATATTTTATTTGGTAGGAAGCCCAAGGCTAATAATTTTGTGCTGGTGGCTCAACAATTTATTCAAAGATCTCAGAAAATCTCTTCTTCCTTGTATTAGCATAGTTGCTTTTGTCCTCCTGAGTGAGTATCATCCCAGATTTATAACATGGATGCTTGGTTAGATTTTGGCATGGAGATAAGAAATTTTAAACAAATTTGTCTGTGTCTTGGCAAGGATAAGAAAATTGGGTTCCTGTTGGTTTAAACATAAGATCTGTTATATTAGCTAATTTTGCTCTAAACCAGAAGTATCCAGCATCTTGCCTTCATTTGATATCCATCTAATGAATATTAACTATCCATTTTATCATTTATGAATAGTGCTGAACTAAATGTGAAAAATATAGTGCTGATCCAATAGAAATGGCTCTTGTCATGATGACAAATAGGAAATTACAAAACAGTACAAAACTAGGCATACCACAATCCATACAAGCCTATGGTAAGATGATTAACAGGCACCACACTTAAAAAGAGCAATTTAAAAATCATTTCCAGAAGAAAGGAATGTCTAATCATAAACCTGAAAATAAATAGAGATTAGTTAGGTTAGACTGAGATTTCTACAAAATATTCCTAGCAATCACAAAGATAGAGAGAAAAAGAAAATAGGACTTCTTCACTGGAAGGACCGCCATAGTCACAGAGGTGTGTAGTGGGGATGAGGGTAAGAGGAGGGGAAGAGAGAGGGAGAGAGAGAGAATGTATGTGTCATTTGAGCCATGGCTGAGTGGACAACAGAGAGGTAAGCAGTGGCTAAACTTATAGGGTAAGATAAATTGTGCAAAGTGATTTAAACTTTGATCTAAAAGTGAGGGAGACCATTGCAAGGGTTTAAGCAGACAAACTAAATGTTTAGCTTTCCATTCTGGGAAGATTCCAGAGGTTCCAGAAAGAATTTGGCAAGGAATAGGACATAAAAATGAAATAATGGTTAATTAGTTATTAAAATAATGATGGTGGACACATTTGTTGAAACATGTGATGAGGAAGAGAAGCATATGACTAGGACCAAAGAAGATGAGCTCAATGTTAGAGATTTGATATCACCTATACTGGACATATACAAGAAGTTAAATCTATAGAATCTAAATGATATGGCTTTAATTTGAGATTTAGAGTTGAGGATAATCAGTGTATAGAATATAATTAAATTCAAGAGAGTAAATGAGAGAGCTCAGAGAGATGTAGACAGTAAAGACAGAAAAGAGACTAAATTACAACCCAGAGGGTGGGCAATATGTAAGAAGCAGAACCAGGAAACTCATTCATCATCCCTGTTGGCTATAACATTACTAAAATATGGGAAAACACTATCTCTTGTCAAAGTGAAATTGAATGAGCAAGATAAAGTGACACATTATGAGACAAAATGACAGTGATTAAGTACTGATCATTCACTGAAACACTTGATCCAATTACTTACTGTATACAGAGTTAGAGTATCTTTTGTTGTGAGACTATCTACAGTAGAACAGCCTACATTTGAAAGTTTTCTTTTCCTAGAACTTCACAGAGATGTAGGAAAGGTTTCAATACCTAAAGAAAGTAAAACATGATTGCTATCAGACATAAAATGGCTGCTGACCACAGGACCTGAGATTCCATAATTTTAGAAGTTATATTTTAAATTAATTTAATTATCTCATTCTGATGAATCAGAGATCAGTTGCCTAAATGTGTAAATTATCTACTTGATCCTCCCTGACTAAAGATAAACTACATTTTATTTTTTTGCCACATATTCTTTCTTTTTAAAATATTTGTTATTTCAGGCATTGTGCTAGGTCCTCAGGATGAATAGATTAATAATAATCTATTAATAATTAATAGATTAATCTTGATATACATGCTTGCCATCCAGCTAAAGAGTCATAAATGTGGATAACTAATTTAAAATGCAATATGATAAATTCCATAATACAGGTATGTAAGATTGCTTCATTAGAATCAACTCTTTCATAGTATGAATCGACCTATTTATTCATAATTGAAATCTCTGCAATAAGAACAATGTCTCTGTAGGCACTGAATATTAGCAATATTTTTATATTTCATCTTGTTTGAGTGAACTCCCATTCACAATTGCTACAAAGAGAATAAAATACCTAGGAATACAACTTACAAGGGATATGAAGGACCTCTTCAAGAAGAACTACAAGCCACTGCTCTAGGAAATAAAAGAGGACATAAACAAATGGAAATACATTCCATGCTCATGGATAGAAAGAATTAGTGTTGTAAAAGTGGCCATACTGGCCAAAGTAATTTATAGATTCAGTGCTCTCCTCATCAAACTACCATTGACTTTCTTCACAGAATTAGAAAAAGCTACTTTAAATTTCATATGGAACCAAAAAAGAGCCCGTATAGCCAAGACAATCCTAAGCAAAAAGAACAAAGCTGGAGGCATCACACTATTTGACTTCAAACTATATTACAAATCTACAGTAACCAAAACAGCCTGATACTGGTAACAAAACAGATATATAGACCAATGAAGCAGTACAGAGGCCTCAGAAATAACACCACACATCTACAACCATCTGATCTTTGACAAACCTGACAAAAACAAGCAATAGGGAAAGGATTCCCTATTTAATAAATGGTGTTGGGAAACCTGGCTAGTCATAATGAGAAAACTGAAACTGGACCCCTTCCTTATACCTTATACAAAAATTAACTCAAGATGGATTAAAGACTTAAACACAAGACCTAAAACCATAAGAATCTTGGAAGAAAACCTAGGCAGTACCATTCAGGACATAGGCATGGGCAGAAACTTCGTAAATAAAACACCAAAAGCAAATGCAACAAAGCCAAAATTGACAAATGGGATCTAATTAAACTAAAGAGCTCCTGCACAGCAAAAGAAACTATCATCAGAGTGAGCAGGAAACCTACAGAATGGGAGAAAATTTCTGCAATGGATCCATCTGACAAAGGGCTAATATTCAGGATCTACAAGGAACTTAAACAAATTTATAAGAAAAAAACAAACTAACCCATCAAAAAGTGGGTGAAGGATATGAAACCACACGTCTCAAAAGAAGACATTTATGCAGCCAAGAAATGTATGAAAAAAAAGCCCATCATGACTGGTTATTAGAGAAACGCAAATCAAAACCAGTGAGATATCATCTCAGGCCAAGTAGATTGGTGATCATTAAAAAGTCAAGAAACAACAGATGCTGGAGAGGGTGTGGAGAAATAGGATTACTTTTCTACTGTTGGTGGGAGTGTAAATTAGTTAAACCATTGTGGAAGATAGTTGTGATGATTTCTCAAGAATCTAGAATCAGGAATACCATTTGACCCAGTAATTCCATTACTGGATATTTAACCAAAGAATTATAAATTATTCTACCAGAAAGACACATGCACATGTATGTTTATTGCAGCACTATTCACAATAGCAAAGACTTGGAACCAACCCAAATGCCCATCAATGATAGACTGGATAAAGAGAATGTGGCACATATACACCATGGAATGCTATGCAGCCATAAAAAAGGATGAGTTTGTGTCCTTTGTAGGGACATGGATGCAGCTGGAAACCATCATTCTCAGCAAACTATTGCAAGAATAGAAAACCAAATACCTCATGTTCTCACTCATAGGTGGAAATTGAACAATGAGATCACTTGGACACAGGAAGGGGAATATCACACAGTGGGTCCTATTGTGGGGAGGGGGTAGGGATAGCATTAGGATATATACCTAATGTAAATGACGAGTTAATGGGTGGAGCACACCAACATGGCACATGTATACATATGTAACAAACCTGCACATTGTGCACATGTACCCTAGAACTTAAAATATAATAATAAAAAAAAAGAAAGAAAAATAAATTCCTTCTCCTGGCTCAGAAGCTCCCCCACTGAGCACCTTGTGACTTCTGCCCCTGCCCACAAGAGAAAAACCCCCTTTGACTGTCATTTTCCACTACCCCCCAAATCTTATAAAACGGCCCCACTCCTATCTCCCTTCGCTGACTCTGTTTTTGGACTCAGCCTCCTGCACCCAGGTGAAATAAACAGCGTTATTGCTCACACAAAGCCTGTTTGGTGGTCTCTTTACACAGACACGCTGATATTTAGGTAGAAAAAATGCTCATCATCACTTGCCATCAGAGAAATGCAAATCAAAACCACAATGAGATACCATCTCACACCAGTTAGAATGGCAATCATTAAAAAATCAGGAAACAACAGGTGCTGGAGAGGATATGGAGAAATAGGAACACTTTTACACTGTTGGTGGGACGGTAAACTAGTTCCACCATTGTGGAAAACAGTGTGGCAATTCCTCAAGGATCTAGAACTAGAAATACCATTTGACCCAGCCATCCCATTACTGGGTATATACCCAAAGGATTATAAGTCATGCTGCTATAAAGACACATGTACATGCATGTTTATTGCAGTGCTATTAACAATAGCAAAGACTTGGAACCAACCCAAATGCCCATCAATGATAGACTGGATAAAGAGAATGTGGCACATATACACCATGGAATGCTATGCAGTCATAAAAAAGGATGAGTTCATGCCCTTTGCAGGACATGGATGAAGCTGGAAACCATCATTTTCAGCAAACTAACAGAGAAAGAGAAAACCAAACACCACATGTTCTCACTCATAAGTGGATGCTGAGCAATGAGAACACATGGGCACAGGAAGGGGAACATCACACACCAGGACCTGTTGGGGAATAGGGAGATAGGGGAGGGATAGCATTAGTAAAAATACCTAATGTAGATGACGGGTTGATGAGTGCAGCAAAATAGCCTGGCATGCGTATACCTATAAAACAAACCTGCACGTTTGGCACATGTATCCCAGAACTTAAAGTATAACAAAAATAATTAAAAATTAAGTATTTAATTAACTTTAGAAGGATACATGTAACAAGATAGCATAAAACCAAAGTGGACCAACAGAAGAGTGGAGAAAGGAGATACAAAATGAGGTAAGAATAAGGCCAGCTTTTAATACTTTAATTACATTTGACTCCATACTTTACTCTCCACATAAACAAATGCATTGTTTCCATAAAAGTGGAATCATATAGGAGATAATATTTGAGAATGATTTTGCAGAAAGACCAGATATTTCTTATGTGGAGTATTGATAAAGGCACGTCAGATAGAAGCAGTTCTACTGACTTTCAACTAGTTGTAGGTGAATGCAGTGGGATAGATCGTCAAAAGATGAGACTAAACAGATGCATTAGAACTAGACTGGAAAGGCCACATATACTTGGGAAAAAAACTGGGCATTGTTATGGGCTGACTTGTGTCTCTTCATAATTCAGAAGTTAAAGTCTTAACCCACAATAAATAAGAATGTTAATGTATTTGGAGTTAGAAGTTGTCACAAATTTGTTTAATATAGTTGCTGATTAGGCATCCATTATTAGGTCTGACATTGGTTATTTGAAACCCAGTCCCTTTCACCTTTGACTTTGTCAAAACTTCCCCTCTCTGTGTGTGTTTATTGTTTTGCAATATATCTGAGGTGTTTTTTCTTCCTAATCCCACAGAACCAAAACCCAACACATCACTTAGCTGCTATGACAAATTCTAATAACTAACACCAGTCATGCAAATAATTTTCTCCCTTAGAGAGTATTTTCTTTAAACTAGACAATTTACAATCTATACGGAAAGCCTAGAGGATAATCTCCATGGACTTTAAAAAAGGCATAGATGGCATAGTTCCATAGTTTCTTACTCATTATCTCTCTCTCTCTATCTTCCTCCCCATCCTCTGGTTGAGCTCTCTGATGCTTCCCATCAGCCCACATGGACATCCTTATTCTCTTTGGATCTGTAATTAATATGGTACTTCTGTTTTAAGCTTTTTGGTTCTACCTCTACCTGATCAATACAACCAAACCTAACTCCCCCCATCAGGACTCTTATGGCCACTTATAGACTTACAGTCACCCTTGACAGAGATACCACAAGACCAAATTAGAGAAAGTCACAACAGAGGTAATGAAGGAAAATATGAGGTTATATTGATAAACTCTAATCCAATCTCTTCTTATAAGAAGAGGAGATTAGGACACAGACAACACACAGACCCAAGCAAGAACATGTGAGGACATAGCAAGAAGGCAGTCATCTATAAGTCAAGAAGAGAGATCTCAGAAGAAACCCAACTTAATCTTGTACTTCCAGCTTTCAGAGTGATGAGAAAATAGATTTGTGGTGTTTAAGCTACCTAGGGTTTGGTATTTTATTATGCAGCCGTAGCGAACTAATACAATTCCCAAGAAAATGAAGCTACTGTTTTATGAAGATTAATTATGTAGGCAATATGGAATATGGGCTAGAGTTAAGAGAGATGAGTTAATCTCTCAATGGGCTATAGAGAAAAAAGGAAGTACTAACCTAAATTTATGACTGCAAGAATGGAAAGGAAAAGTAAGATTCCAAAGATATTGTTGAGGGATAATTGATTGCCTGAAGAGTTTGATGGGGGATGGGTTTCACTAATCTATAGATTTTTCATAGATTCTAAATTATAATACTAAGTTGAAAGCATTAACCAAGATCAGAAATAATTGTTTAAATGCTGCATTATTTATTTGAAAATAGGTTTATTTTTTGTTTTTGTTTTATTTTTTTATTGTGTGTGTGTGTGTAAGGGAAGGTGGTAATGAGTTTGGTTTTAGACAAATTGAGCTTCTGGAATCTTTCAGACATTTTCTTGAATCCTTTCATTTGAATATGCCATCAGGGTCTTGGACTTGGAACAATTGTCTTAATTAACATTCTGATAAAGAAAATGGCTGATTAACATGAAAGATGAGCAATCCATAATCTTGGGGCTGATCCTATAGGGTTAATTGAAAAAATCCACAAATCGTTCTGTCCTCAAAAATATCTTTGTTCTTTGAATTTTCTCAACAATTGACTTTCTTACTTCATTCTACAGAAATAATAAAATTTGACACCATTATCTCCTCAATATTTCTGTTAAAAGGAATTAGTCCCCTATGGGCAGACTATGACCAGACCGCTAACTGTCACAATCATATTTCATGATAGATTCTGTTAATTTGAAGCTAAGAATACAGTAAAAGATCATATAGAACAATGAGGTTCTCAGAGTTTGTGTGTTGGAAAAAAAAAAGAAAATGAAAGAAAGAAAAAATACTTCTAAGAAGATATTGACTGGGTTGTATCAACAGCACCAAACTATGTTTTGCTTGACATAATGGAAGCTCTCTCTCAATAAAGGCTTGTTAAAATAATGCAATATCCTTTTGACTTAGAACTTTAAGCACATAGGCAAAAGAAAATAGGTAATTATTTGAAAAGACAATTTTCTAAGTCTCTGAGAAAGTATTAGATTAGTTATGCAAGCATAATTATTTTCTCTCCCTGGTAGAAATACAACAGGATTAGGAATACATTCCTCTTTAGTCCCACTTTCAGATGTTAGTGGCCATAATGCAAAGGCCGCACCAAAGTCCCAAAAAGTATTTGTGGAGAAAATGGTTTCCATGTCCTTTTTGCTAAAAATCTCTGTGTGTTGATGCTAGTCTTAGGAAAGAATATCTTCAAAGAAATTCTAGCATGTCCCTCAAAATGTTCTATTTTTTCCTCTGTGCTGAGAGAGAAAAACTCACTCTTAATAATTTTAAATAAAAATGGAAGTTTAAAAAGCACAACAGATCTCATTGGTGAATATGCAGAGTAAAAAGCGAATATGGTAGTTTTATTTTGTTATTCTGTCAGGAACAAATGTCATTCAAGAAGTGTTCTCAGAGAGCTAAGAACAGAGAAAAGATAATTAAATCTAGAGATTCAATGAGTGGTAGTAGAGCCTATGACATAATTAAGAGTTTTCAAAGTACTTTTTTTTTTTAAATTTTATGTGGCAGTGTAGACACCTGTAAGCTCCCATGAAAAATTATTTTAAAATATTGACCTTTTTGGCCGGGTGCAGTGGCCCAGCACTTTGGGAGACCAAGGTGGGGGGATCACGATGTCAAGAGATTGAGACCATCTGGGCCAAAATGATGAAACCACGTCTCTACCAAAAATAAAAATTAGCTGGGCATGTTGGTGTGTGCCTATAGTCCCAGCTACTTGGGAGGCTGAGGCAAGAGAATCACTTGAACCAGGGAGGTGGAGGTTGCAGTGAGCCGAGATCGTGCCACTGCACTCCAGCCTGGTGACAGAGTGAGAATCTGTCAAAAAAAAAACCAAAAAAAACCAAAAAAACTTCTGTGATAAGCATGGAAATATTATGGGAAAAAATTTAAATGAGGTAAAGTTATCCATCTTTGTTTTGTTTTGTTTTTTGTCAGTATTTATTTATTGAAGAAATTGAAAACAGAGTTGAGAAATTTGAGATTATGTAAAGGAATTAACATCTACTAAAATGCTTTTTTATCTACCTTGAAGATTTGCAAAAGATGAACATTTTAAGTAAGTCAGCCATGAAAACACGCACTGTACCGTGAGCACAACTCCTAAAAGGAAATCAAAAGAGGGAGGACCAATGAGAGAAAAGCAGCAGGCAAATGAAAAATGCAGTATCTTTACTGTATACTCCTTTTTGTACAGTCTTTATTTTAATGGGAAACTATGGAGAAGGACAAACCTATTTATGGGAGAAAAAACTTCTGCTCAAGAAGTCTAATGGAATCAAAGGGAGAGAAGACAGATAAAGACTGACGCAAGGGGCAACATTAGAAAATGCGTTGAAGGCACAGACTTTTGGAAGATCAGTGATTAGGAAAGTAATTTACGAAGTTGAATTGCCACATTCATTATGATTACAATCATATTATGTTCTTGACTTTATTTTTCCTAATTAAATGAATAATTTTATTATTTTGAACGGTTTTATTTTCCCACAAAAATGGCAATAAAGCTTCCTTTAAATAAATATTTTCATTCACCAACAATGCAAAACAATGCCAGCATTATGGCCAAAAATTATGTATTTTAACAATATTTTAAAATATAGATAATCTAATGAAGCTACCAAACCATATTGCTGTAAACATATGGTAGGGCTTTAAAAACTACTTCAAAATATACAGTTTATGTGACATATTTCAATGAATACAAAATAATGTACAATTAAAAAAATCTGCATCATAAAATTTATGACAATTGGCTAAACATTTTGTCTAACTTGACATTGATAATTTCCCCAAATTTAAGAAACGAATGCTCTCATATAGTAAGCAAGAATTTCCAATACCATTTACAGCTTATTTCATTATTTAACATAAAATGTTCAAGAACCTTACAAAAACGTTTAGGAATGTACATTCACAATAATTACATAGTCGTGATTTTAAAATCAAGTTCTTATTTCATAAATATGAGGTTATCCTTATGGTCAGGTCATTCCAGACACTTACTAAAATTTTTTCTGCTTTATACAAGTCAAAAATATTCACCTATTTTTAGGACTCTGGGAGAATAGCTAGATCAGAAAATAATCATAAATTTTCAGGTTATTCTAAATTTGGACAGGTTAACAAAGTGAAGGGAGGAAAAATAATACAGCTGCACTAAAACAGGTTAGAAATATGGAAAAAATTGTTCAAACTCAGAGTTAGCTTGTAAAAATGCAAACCACATAAGGCATCCAGGGGAAAATAACCTGGCACATTCAAGGGGCAGGTAAAACTTGTGTTCAGTGCCAAAAGAGACCCAGAGGTGATAATAGAAGGCAAATTATATACAAGCTTGCAGTGCAATGTTGCAATAGAACTGAATAAGCTATTTTGTGATCCCTAGAAGTAGAAATAATATTCAGAAACATGGATGTGATAATTCTTCCTATATTCACAACCAAAAAAAAATTACAATTTCAAGCATTTCAATTCAAACAATTTCACTATATTTTTAGTTTTAATTTATAAGTATAATTATTTAAAATTATATTAATATTGTTGTGATAAACTCTAATAGGTCCATGGAAGTTATGATGGGCATTGAAAAACATTTATCAGGGCAATGTAAAAAAATGTTATCAGATTTTGTTAGAATAGGTTATAATCTTTTGATTTTTGAAACACAATTTTGGGGAAATTAAACATCATATAATGAAAGAGTAACTTTTCATGGAGCAAATCAGAGAGGCCTAAACATACAAAAGACAATAAAACAGGTAGAGTCATGCATTGCTTAATGTTGTAGATATGTTCTGAGAAATACATCCCTAAGCAACTTTGTCATTAAGCCAACACCGGAGTGTACTTACAAAAACCTGGATGATACAGCCTACTATACACCTTCACTATATTGTACAGCCTATTTTTCCTAGTCTACAAATCTCTAGAGCATGTTACTGTACTGAATACTGCAGGCATTGTTACATAATGGTGTTTGAGTATTCAAACATAACTAAACATAGAAAAGGTACAGTAAAAATACAGGAGAAACTATAAAAAATAGTACAGTTGTCTAGGTCACTGACCATGAATGGAGCACACAGGATTAGATGCTCTGGGTGAGCCCATGAGTCTTGAATGAATGTGAACGCCTAGGACATTATAGTACACTATTGTTGACTTTATAAATGCTGTGCACTTAGGCTACACTAATTTATATTTTTTCTCTAATAATAAATTAACTTTATATTACTATAACTTTGTACTTAAGAAAATTTTCAATTTTTAAAAACTTTTTGACTTAGTATACTGTACAGCTATTTCTTAATATCCTTCTTCTAAAAGGCTTTTCCTATTTTAACTTATAACTTTTAGAATACCCTTATTCCAAAAAGTTTTTTCTATTTTAACTACTTTTTTTATTTTTACTCTTTAAACTTTTTAATTGAAAACTAAGAGACACACACACACATTAACCTCAGTCCACACAAGGTCAGGATCATCAATATCAATGTCTTCTACCTTCGTATCTTGTCCCACTGGAAGGTCTTCAGGGCAATAACACATGGATCTGTCATCTATGATAAGAATAACTTTGTCTAGAAAACGTTCTGAAGGACATGACATAAGCTGTTTTATAGCTAACTTTACTTTTTAATACGTAGAAGTAATATACCCTAAAATAGTGATAAGAAGCACAGTAAACACATAAACCAGCATTGCAGACATTTTTATCATTATCAAGTATTATGTACGGCACAAAATTTTGCATGCTATATACTTTTATAGCTCTGGCAGTACAATAGGTTTGTTTACACCAGCATCACCACAAATACAAAAATAATCATTGTACTAAGACTTTACAATGACTGTGATGTCAGTAGGCAACGGGGAACTTTTCAGCTTTGTTATAATTTTGTTGTACCATCATTGATATATGATTCATTATTGTCTGAAATGTCATTATGTAACACATGACTATAATTTAGATTTACCCAATACCAGAACAGGTTCTCAAAGATGTAGAAGAAAGCTTCCATATAATTTTAGAGAAGGTACTTATAATGTTTCTACATTTTCACAGAAGAAAAGTCATTTTGTTCCCTTTAGGTCATTAGTAAAGATGATTTCATAAAGCTTATTTTTGAGTCTTACAAACAGAGTAGAATTTAAAATTAGAGTCATGTAAAAAATGGTTTTGAAGATTAAGTGTTTCCTGTTTCTTTAGATGATCAGGTTGTAAATCTACTCTTAGTTCTATTTTATCATATCTTTTAATCTTCTACGGGATGGTACACTCCACATTCCAGGAAGTTTTCATGAATTAAGGTCAGTTGTATTAAGTAAGAGATGTTTCCTTTGAGGAATGACAAAGTATACTGAGCAAAATTAGACACTCCTCATAAATTATTCATTTTTGTATTTCAAAACCTTTAACAGTATTCAAACTTCTAGAAAGTATAACACTAAATTTTATAAAATAAAGACAAGTAGATAAAAAGCTATCAGTATGAGTTTCTCTGGGATTACAAAATGAGAGTGTGAAAAGAGAAGCAGAATTATTAGCAAACCAAATTTGGGTTTGTTTTCTCATTCACAACAGAAGTCAAACAACAAAGCACTGGGTTTTTGTAGAGAAAAAGGTTTAATAGCTTGGCAGCCAAGCAAGGAGACAGGAGTTAGGTTTAAATTTTTCTTCTCCAAGCTGAGGTTGGGGCAGATTTTATTGTCAGAGAGTAAAGCATGATCTGATTGGACCTTGCAGTGAAGTGATGCTGGGAGGTATGATCTATCTGGATCTTGCCATGAAGGAATGTCAGGGCTTGATCTGGTTGTATCCTAAATCTTCCCATGGGATGTCTACTACTTTTTTTTTTTAATTGTATAAATTTAATTTATTTTCCTTGATATATATTTTTATACATTCCTATTTTTTTAAATTGTTATTATTTTTAATTATACTTTAAGTTCTAGGGTACATGTGCACAACGTGCAGACTTGTTACATATGTATACATGTGCCATGCTGGTGTGCTGCACCCATTAACTCCCCATCTACATTAGGTATATCTCCTATACTACTTCTACTTCTTAGTTCAGTCCTTGTTCCTCAGTTCAAGCACTTACGTTCTGCCTGTGGCTGATGCTTGGTTCATCTGGGATCGCTCCATCTAGGTGACTTCAGTTTGAACATCCACCCGAACTGAAAATCACTAACAATTTTGTGACATAAAATTTAAACCAGGTCTGGTGTGGCTATACAATCCAATTTGCATATCGCAAACTTCCATCCAAGGACAATTCAGCATCAAAATAAAATATCACTCTAGAGTTATAAACTTTAGGTAGGCCCCAAACCAAATTAGAGCTTCAGGGTGAGATGACGCAAAAATTACCCAATCTATGAGGGGAGCAGTCTGTAAATTACACTGAGACTTATGATTTCTGAAGGACAGTTTAGTTAATTACCATGGCCATTTAGGGATTTGAGTAAAACATCACATTCAGATTTCTTTGAAGTTTATCCGCTGAAACACCCTCAAGGCATGTAAATGCGGATGTTCACAGGAACGTTGCATGAAACTGAAGAGAGCCGGTAAGCAGCCCCTTCCTCTGGCCTTCACCATTCCTTCATCATCGTCCACATTTTCTTGGCCTATGTAATATTTTCCTTTAAAAAATATAATTTTTAATAAATGTATTTTCATGACCTTTTTATCACTTTAAACTATTTTCCAAAAATAAAATTACTTAGTGTAAGGCACCATGATTTTAGAACTAGAAACTCCTATGAACACCATTTTGTTTGATGGTATGAAGCTTAAGAAAATAAACGTATCTCCTTGAAATTACTATTTTTTTTTTTTTTTTTTTTGGTTAATGACGGGAACTGCTTCAACTAGATTTTATTTTTAAATTTAAATTCTTAACAATAGTTTCAGAAAGATTTTTAAATTTTGTTCTCATTGCTTATTTGTTTCTGTTTATATTGTTTTCTTGCAAACTATATAAACCATCATTATATATAAACTACCACTGTAGATGATAGAAAAAAAAAATAGAGCATGTGTATTATATTTGTAAGAAACCAGGAGAACTGTATAAACAGACCTGTAATTTAGCTCCTAGTAGCACTGAAGCAAGCTATTGGAATTAGATAGGAACACTGTCAGAATAACCAATTTACTGTAGGAAGCATTAGGGCAAAGATGATTCTTACTCCTCTCAAGAATGCATTTTGGTAAAAATTATGTTGTCAAGAGCCAATTGTAAGCTCTTTCAGGTTGGAGTTTAACTTGTATTCACTTTTTTAATCCCTAACATCAAAAGCCAAACCTAATGCCTGATACGTGGTAGGAACTCAAAATGAATTTAATCAGTTTGGGAAACTGTACTCATTGAAACTGATTAAACGTTTTATTGCAGCTTTTAACTATATTTTTTTCAACATCAGCCACATATCATTGTCTATTTAATACAAATCAGACTGATTTTTAAAACTGCTTATTTTGGATTTTGCATTGGAATACACACTTTTCAAATATGTATTCCTTAAGCGACTTGATAGTGAAATTGATCTATGCCAATATTCAAAACCAATTAAAAGGCATTTATATTTTCTTACTTTATTAAGTGAACTTTTTATCAAGAATATTTATTGAACACTATAGATGCAAACAACTCCTTGCACATGAGAATTAGTTACTAAATATTTAGAAACAATTATGTTATAATTGTTAAGCTAGATTATGTAATTTGATAGCTGTGAGAAACATTTATTCTGATTTTCTGAAATAATTGACAACAGATTTACATATTTGTATTGTTGGAAGATTTTTAAAATTGACAATAACAAATTACTATGTAATTGAAAGTGACCTCCTTTCACCTTTTTACCGCAATCAGATATACCTGGTTTCTTTCTTCATGGCATTTCAATCTGCATTAACATTGAACATACACCAAAATATGAATGTTTACAAAAGAGTAAATGTTTAGATTAGGAGAGGAATGAGAGGTCTTGGAGCTAATACAATTTGCCGCATTCTACAGTTTTGCAGCTTTCTATCTGTGAAGGGTTAGTGACCTCGCAAATCTACTGTTCTCTCTGTTCTTCTCATTGGGCTCATGTGAAGGTACCTGGTTCAAGAAAAGGTGCATTTTTCTAATTTATACAAAGAAGAGGATAGGCTGGAATTGGTCTGAGATTCTGGAAAGCAAGATTTTTTTTTTTTGGGGGGGGGAAAACCAATTCTTTAACGACTGAGGTCTGCTTCTAACCTATTCTCCTTTTCTCCCCATGTGATGGTTTTTTAGGGAAGTTTTCATTCCAGTTTGAATTCCAGTAATATGGTGAAGCTGTTATTTCTCTGTCCCATACTGAATCCTTACAAAGGGAGAAAATAAGTGTGTTCTACAAATATCTGTCACAGCGATTGTATAGAAGACTTGTTTTATTAAAATAACTAGGCATAAAACAATTTTTTGTTTGGACAGTTCATAATGTATGACTCCTTAATTTCTGTGTGTCTGTGTTGCAAATTATATAGTAGGGTAAATCAGTAGGCAAGCAATGCTCATTTTTTAATGTTCTCTGTAAAATTCTGAATACCGGAATTAAGTTCTCCTTCCTCCTTTCCTTCTTACACTAAGTATTCCTACAGAATAAAATTATACTGGAAATTTTTTGTATTCATCAATTTGTTGCTCTTCTTAGATTCCCTCTTAATTTCTGCCACATTTTCCATAAATGAGACTGCCCCAGTATTGTACTTAGACTTGTAAGTAACGATGACGATAGATCAGTAGTAGCTGATACTGTGTCTTTTTTTTTCTCTCCATTTTACATTTTGTAGAGGACCAGCTTATTAATCATGGTGTCTCATCATTTTTACATAAAAAGTCAAAACAATATTGTATTGCATTACTCTTCATTCAACTTACTTGTAGCAGGTAAAAAAGATTTGTTAAGTAACCTTTGCTGCCAACTAAGATGCACAGTGAGATGCATAAGCACTTCAACATAGGTAACGGAATACTGTGAATAACACATTATACTGAATAATAATTTAGCATGAAGTAACCAGTTTTAATGCCAAGAAAATGTGTGCTTATTTTGATAGTAAATTTACCAAAACACAGAATTACAACAAGGTAGCTGAGAAGACACTAAAATAGTTGTCTCATATATAATACAGTATATGTGGCTTAATTGGCATAAACTGCTACAGACTACAAAATGAGTATCTTTATTTGTACATTCTGAATGTAGTTTTTTTGTAACTCACATGCTAGAAATATGACAACAGTTGCTATATATAAAGCATCCTTATGGTGTTCATAAAGACATAGCAATCCAACACCATCTCTACTCTAAATACATTTTTTGCCTAGAATACCTATGTGTTTTTTTTTCTTGAGGTCCCCATGTCTGGCACAATTGGCTCTGCATAAAAATATGCTTACAAATAGCATAGGATTTAAAACGTTCTGAATGAAACGCATTCTAGGTAATATGGTCAGAAACTATGCTGCACAGTGTCTGTTTCTAAAGGTGAAAATCAATCTAGGAGCAGTTTTGTGCTATCCTGCCATTTTTTACTAATTTGGGATGGCTCTACATTTATATTGAAGTGTTAGTGTGTCCTTCAGTAGGCTCTTAACTCATTTGATTTCACTGACGGTTAAAGTAACCAAGTGGTCACTTAGATCTAAGGATTGATATTGACTGCTATTATGTTAACCAGGTAGTTGTGAAAACAGGAAAAATGACTTTTTGAGTCAGGGAAACCTGGCATGGAATTCTTGCTTTATATCTGATACACTCTGTGATGCATGAGGAATAAATTAACTGTTATGAGCCTCAGTTTCTTGAGATAAATACTTGTTCTAAGCATAAAATGGAATGACTAAAGAACTTACAGGAATTACATGCAATCATTATTTCGGATGCTTTCCATCTGGTGAAGTTCTTTATTGTTTTTTGAGGAACTGGACTCAAAAAGGTATAAATTAAGAGCAATGCTTAAAACAAACACACAAACAAAACCTCTTCACTGTCTTATTAATCCACATCAGTTATCATTCCTCGCTTTGATGGGTGCTTAGGCTGATTTATAGCTTTTCTGATCACTTTAAATATCAGCATTCAGATTCACTTTTAAGATATTAAGTAGTTCATTATAAAATAAATGCAATGCTACTTTCTTTGTAAGTTTAACGATACTGTACTTAGTGTCTGCCTCCATCCGCAACCATAGAATCCTTATTGCCATCCTTCTGTCTAGGATAAAAGTCACTTCACCTGTTCCTTTCCTCAATCATTCAACCTCATGCCAGAGAAAATGGAGGCCACATTCATCCCTTGAACTGCCTTCTGACCTTGATCCCTGGGGATCATAAAAGGAAGTTGCAGAATGTTTTACTCACTTTAGAGCATTTCTTCCTCCCTTAGGATAGCAAAACTCATTACCTAGGTCATAAACAGATAAACGTCTTTGCACTATACACTGTACACATTCCATGATTAGAGTCTCTTAAACTTGGGAGCTTAATTCTGTAATTGATACTCCCAATTATTTATAATAGAAAATATTCTAATTCTTATATTTTAATAGTCACCAGCAACCTCAATTTTACATATATATTATGTAACTGGTATTTCATAGGAATTGATATGATTTAAAGGAACAATACTTTCAATAACAATATTTTTCTGAAAATGCTCAAGTAATCAAAAGTTCTTTTCTTTCTTTCTTTCTTTTTTTTTTTTTTTTATTTTCTGAGACCGAGTCTTGCTCTGTTTGTTATCCAGGCTGGAGTGCAATGGCATGATCTTGTCTCACTGCAACCTCTGCCTCCCAAGTTGCAGTGATTTTTGTAACTTAGCCACCTGAGTAGCTGGGATTACAGGCCCTGGCTAATTTTTGTATTTTTGGTAGAGGTGGAGTTTCACCATGCTGGCCAGCCTGGTCTCGAACTCCTTACCTCAAGTGATCCACCTGCCTTGGCCTCCCAAAGTGCTGGAATTACAGCTGTGAGCCACTGCGCCTGGCCCCAAAGTCCTTGATATTCCAGAGAAACTCGGAAAATTGCTGTGCCTTTTCTTTCAAAAAAAGAAAATAGATTTTTGAGTGTATCATCTTTTTCTGATTTATAATTCATTATTGCTTTGCAATTAAAAATTAAAGTACGTTATTCCCTTTCCACCAGCAAATCTGGACCTTTTTTTGTGCTAAAATTCTCTTGATAATTTCCTCTTCCATTGACTTCCATTAAATTTATAGCTGTTTGAATGTCAAATGTCATGTACTTGTTATGAAGAGGAATTGTGGTTTCAAAATCCCTGAATTAGAATAATTTGGCATGTTACTTTACTTTTCTGTGCCTCCATTTTACTGCTTAAACCAGCAAATTAAGTGGGAATGTTGCAGGGATCACCATCCCTCTTTACGGTGGCATTAATCTCTGCAATTTCCATAGCATTCTAGAGAATAGACACCACAGAGTTCAAAAAAGCTGTTGTCTGCGACTTCCCTTGTCAATACATTTTGAGGGTCTTGGAGAAGGGAGTATACTCTGAGTCCTCCTGGGAGTCATGATTAACAGGCGGCTGATTAGGTTGCTCAAAATAAATTAATTCCAGCATAGTCAGTTCTTGAGTCTTTCAACTGCGCTTTCTGTAGCAGGCAAAAGAATTTCCAACAGTTTGACTTTATTGACTAGAAGTTAGCATTGAGTCTACATTTCATTTAGTTAACCTAATAAACTATTAATTCCCAGTAGAGCAAAGCAACATGAAGTCCCCAAACCCAGATAAGTGCACCCATGTCAATAAACTTTTCTAATAGAATCTTATATTTCATTTCCCTTTGTATAACTCCCATTCCCTTGCATGTGCTTCAGGATCTTGCTAAGCTTGATTGGAATATTCTGTTAGTTCTCTTAGTGAACTTGATTTAACACTATGAATGATTGATATCAGTGTTTCTCATTTGATAATTTCGGGTATAAACCATGGTTTCCTTGTACTTCTCTTTCAAGTTTACATAACTCTTGTTACATGGCAGGTGATAGAGGTGCTTAATAAGTCCAATTGTTTCACTAATCCAAGTTTCTTACATAGAAGTGGGTCGTTTTTGAAAGGTGGGTGTGTTGTTGCCTTCACAACATGAAGGTATGGTAGGATACGTTTTGGAGGTTAGCTTCTCTCAGACTCATCTACATTTTCTCAAAGACTCCATCCCATGTCTCAGCTTCTCGTATCTTCTTCACAAGTTCCACTGCCATGGCACAGGGGTTGACAAACATTTTCTTTAAAGGGTAAGTTAAGAAATACTTTGTTTTCCACTGTGAACAATACTGTCTTTGTTGAAACAACTCAAGTATGTCAACTCTGCCATTGTAACACAAGAGCAGCCATAAATATTATGTAAACCAATGTTGCGACTCTCTTTAAATAACACTTTATTTATTTAAAAAAAAAAAAAAAAAAAGATGGCAGCCTGAGAGCATTAGTATGCAAACCCCACCATAGCATAAGAGACTTGGCAGGATTTAGCCTTAAAGTGGAATTGCAATTTTTCTACTCTAAAAATTAGATAACGTGTTGGTCTCCAACTGTATCTGCCTGGTGACTATAGGTGAATAGAAATTCCTTTAAAGCTGCTTTGGAGGTCTTCTGGCTCTCCACACAGGTTGCAATTTGTGTTTTCATAACTTTTCAGTTTTCTTTTTTCCTGTATATGCTGTCTGCGAATGTCAGAGAAGCCAAGTCTTTGCATTTATCCATGTTACCATGGTATGTAATTGTCACAACCATTTGAATTTTCATCACCTTACCCTCCTCCTGCATTTACTCTATATTATCTCAGAGATGATTTGAACACTTGTGATGCAACTGTATGCCAGAAACGACATGTGTCACATTTCCCCCAGCAATGACATTAGCCCTGTGCTGCTTGAATGTATGAGAAAAACAAACCAGACTCCTATTTTGATAGTTTGTTGCATAGACCCAGTTCTGATACTAATAACTGTATCAGCCATGGTTATAGCAGATAACAAACAATACAGGGAAATCAAGATAAGTTTAAGAAGGGTTAGTAAAGAAAGTATTTTCAAAGATGTGGACAATGTATAGGAAAAACATGTGCTCTTTGGCAAATGTCTTATCTCGTTTAAGATGTATTGATTTGTACTATTTGAATTTGAGAAGTCGGCCTGTTTTTTTCTGATACTCTTGAATCCTTTAGAGCTATATTGTGATTGCTTTCTACATAGTGATTATAGACTGTTTAATTTGCTGGTAGAAATAGTTGTCTAGTAAGAAATATTGGTATCATTCTTTCATGGTATTTAAATTAAACTTGGCCTAAAGCTGCCTCCTTACATATTTTAAGTTTGGCCTAAGAGTTTCTCCATGCATAGTGAACTGTAACCTACTCTTGTAGCAATCAGAGAGGTTCAGCCAATTACATGCAGCCAACTTTTCAAATCCTGTTTAAATAACAAATCCTCTCTAAGTAAGCAAATCCTTTTTAAATAAGCAGACACCCAGCTCTAACCAACCTAGATATTTCTGTACCTCACTTCTGTTTTCTGTATGTCAGTTAACTTTTTATGTCTGACCATGTTACAGCTCTGGTGTTGAAGTCACTAGAAACATATTCTGGTCGGGTGTCCTCCCCAGTTTGTAAAGTATTCTTTGCTCAATTAGCCTCTGTGAATGTATTTTTTCTCTAGAGACAGGGTCTTGCTCTGTCACCCAGGCTGGAGTGCAGTGGTGTGATCATAGCTCACTGCAGCCTCAAACACCTGGGCTCAGGCAATCCTCCCACCTCAGTCTCCTGAGTAGCTAGGACTTCAAGTGCATGCCACCATGCTGGTTACTTTGTTTATTTATTCTTTTATTTTATAGAGACAGAGCCTTATTATGTGGCCCAGGCTGGTCTGGAACTCCTGCTTTAAGTGATCCTCTTCCCTCGGCTTCCCATAGTGCTGGGATTATGGATGCGAGTCAAGTCACTTGACCCTAAATTCTTTTAAATTTAATTTGTTTTAAAATTTTCTTTTAATAATGGAATTTATTCCCAAAATCATTATATACAGTTGGAGTAAATTCTGATAATACTTGTACATACTACATTTGCTCAAAACTCTATGGTAATCAACATTCCTGGTGAGAAGTGTGGCAGAAAGAGGAACATATTAGCATAGACAAACCTCTATTTTTCAGGAATTAGACTAAGAAAAATTTAATTTATGGAATAACTTGGAAAATGTATATAAATATTCTTACATATATAATGACTTTAATTAGAGTTATTCTAGTTAAAATATTCCTGTTAAAATAGTAAGAATTGAAAAACATGGCTAATATTGAAAAGCAACTAAGGTCACATGCATATTGAGTGGTAGTTTCTATGCTTGAGCACAGACAGCCTAACCCACAGCCCACAGTTTACCTCAGAGTCTTAGGGAACCTGCAATAACTAATTAGAATGATTATTATCAACATGCCCTCCTGGCCTTGCTTATGTGAAAGAACGCTTACAAAGTTCTATTAAAATGACTTATTCTCTTAAGTTATAGGACCATTCTTCCTGAAATATTTTATTTGGTCTTTGATTAAACATTATTTTTTTCACTCACTGGAATTCAGTTTTAACCTTCAAGATAACATAATACTATTTACTTTTTAACAAATCTTAATTGCTAAGTTCTAAGAAGGATTTGATAGATATAGTATTTATTCCTCACATCTGCAATTGTTTTATATTGAATCATATATTTTCATGTTTTTTCTTTTGGATTGGCCACCAATAGAACTGTCCAAAGGCTATTTTTCTATGTTCATATATCATTTAACATTGGTAATTTCTAATTCTGTGTCCTATTAGTCAAAATGAAGAGAAATAAAAATGCCCTGAAAAGAAACTACTACAGATCAGGTACCACATATTCTATTAAGTTCACTAAGAATGGAAAACAAAGCTGGTGACAACTAAAAGAGAAATCTTTAGACTTAAGGACACACTTTGAATTACAAAATGCATTTGGTGGAGGATGTGTAAATGTAGCCAATTTTTTCAATGGTTTGGGTGTGATTCTTTCTTCATGTGTTCAAATATTAGAACATTACAAGAAATAATAATATAAATACAATTGTTTAAATTCTTGTTAAACCCAAGTAGCCTGTAGAAGTGTATTTTTTATGGTAGTGCCCTTTTTTTTAACCTTGTAAGAAAATTTTGCTATGGACTTGCTCACAGTCATCTTTTCTCTCCTTTTACATGAGTATTTGGTTCATGCTTCAATTTTCTGCTGTATAAATTTAATAGATGTAAGGCAGGGTCACATTCTTATTCCCTACTACTACAGTTACTTCTACGCATCTCCCGTCTTGCTTTTAGAAGCACCCTGCCTTTTACTATATATATAGTTGCTCTACACATCTAGCTCAGTGGGTCTCATTCTTAGGGTCAGAACAGATCCTGCATTTTGTGGATGGCCATCAGTGGTGGCGTAATAGCTTTCCCTCCAGGAATATGTAGTATGCAATCACACATAATCAAGCATTTCTCTTTAACTGGGCTTGAGAAACTAAATAAAGCAACCATATAAAATGTTCAATGACTATAAGCACTTACACTTTGACAAGAGGTTTTTATGTTTTCTATGCATTTTAATTTGGGAAAAGGGCATTAGAGGTTTTTAATTTTACATCATAATTATTGAACAAAAAACAAAATTAAACACAAAAGAGTGTAGCTCTTATTCTATGCTGAAAAAAGAAAATTATAGTTAGAAACACTGTGTTTTTTTTTTCGTTGTTGTTGTTTTGTTTTTTTTTTTTCTTGCAAGCTGTCCTATAAAAACTAGCAAGACTTAAAAGGTCATATATGTAAATAACGTTTCCTAGAGTTTGCTTAAGTCAATCTGCTTATGGTCTGATAAATCCTAATTATTTTCTTCTCTCAGATGCACATAAAAGTGAAAAATTCCCCCATTTTATGATTCTCTGGTACCTCATTTATCCTTATATTTATGTCATTTCTATAAGGCTTTGATTTTAGTCTAAATTTAGAAGAATATGAAATTTAGTAAAACAAGCAAACAATGATTTAAAAAAAAAACTTTATTGTGCTTGTGAAACTAAAATTATTTTTGTAAAGTATTTAGAATGGCAAGTCATAACAACATGGGTATAAATAGGACACTAAATCAGTAAATAAGACTGCAGGTGTCACAGAAAGTTTCTGGACAGACTCCAGTTGAATTTAAAGAATAGGTAGAATTTTGCTGTACAAAGACAGACCAAGGCATTCTAGACAGGACACCTTGAATGTCCATGAGACATCATGATATGTTTACATATGTTTAGAAAGCAAATCATTTTACGTGTCTTGATTAGAAGTGCTGAAGCAGAAACGCTAGTTGCCTACCAAGTATTAATTTCCTTTCTCTATTTGTTTATCAATGTTTTCTTTCTCTCTTAATCACTAGAATATCCGTTTTTTTTTTTTTTTGTATCTCCATAAGACTATATAACTAAGATTTGACCAAAAATAAGCAGGTTGAGATTAGTTTGCAAATTAAGCATGGGGCACAATTTCCTTTGCCTCTTCCTCAATCTTGCTGCCTGAGATACAGGTGATTGGATTTTGTATGTATATGTGAGAAATAAACTGATATCTGCTCTAAAAATTAGAAACTAA